>NW_020954550.1:1056673-1216088 GCF_900497805.2 Vombatus ursinus
CTCTCTCTCTCTCTCTCTCTCTCTCTCTCTCTCTCTCTCTCTCTCTCTCTGTGAGGAAATATAGTTAAGTAGTGAAGTAGTGATACAGTCTAGTCCCTGACATGGCCTGCATCCCTCCTGGACCAGAAAAGCCAGGGGAATTGTTACCTCTTTGGAACCACAGCAGGGCATGTTCTTTTTAGCAAAGGGCTTAGTTTCTTTCTTCATTGCTATTGAGCTATTTTCAATAACTTTCTTTCTCTAGAGGACTGAGAACATGCCAGGCCTGTATAGCAGCTCATTGAGCTAATCTGAGCGTAAGAACGCACAGTTCTCTTAGCATCTGCTTGAACTCGACAAGGTATCTTCCAGTTCCTTTCCAGGCCTTGGTGGCACCTGGGAAGTGTTTTATGTTCCCTGTGTTACCAGGGTGACCAGTGTTATCCTTTGCCAGAGGAAAAAAATATACCTTAGAAACACTTGAGTTTTCCAGAGACTCAGAGAGCCATGAAGATTATAGAGATGAAAAAGCATGAAACTGAGCATGAAAATAAATTAAATTATAGGCAAGTTGGAATTTTAACAAGAAAAAGAAGTGACACCCAGTGTTAATGGTCTGATTCTTTAGCCTGCTGCTAACTTCTTACCATTCTATGCATCATGGCTGTAGGTAGAATATGTGAAAGAAATTATCGATATCCTCAGATTTTCCTGTTAGGATACAAGCTCTCTGAGGACAAGGACTGTTACGCTTTTTTCTTTGAATTCAAATTAGGTAAAACAGCATCTGATACAGAGCAGAGCATTTGCTAATAAATGTTTGTCAAATGATTCATTCCTAAATCGCTCTTAGTTTCTCCTGTGCCCTCACATTCTTCTACCTTGTAGTATACTTATCTGTGAACATATCATATTCTTTCCAGTAGATTTAAGCTCCCTGAAGGCAAGCAGTGTCATTTTTATCCCCAGTGCCCAACACAAAGGTGCTTAATTAGCATTTGCTTAGCACAACTCCTACTACATTGAAGTATTTAATAAATGCTTATGGATAAATTGATTTGCTGAATTGAATTGAATGAGAAATGGCAAAATACATTTGCCGGATAGCTTAAAATGCTTATGGAATTATAGATCTTTTTTAGCACCTCTGCAAAGGTGGATTGAAAATGAAATTTTTCTTCCTGAATACTCTCCTTCAGGGGATAAAGCCAATTGATTATGGCTTAGAAATGTGTTTCCTAGAGAGTCTTAGGAAGTATTTCTTCTGCTATTTAGTACATCGTTAAGACAAAGAGAAAGAAAGAACTAAGAGCAGGAAGTTTCCATCAGGGTCTCCATGAGCCTATTATAGTCATTTTTTTTGTTAATTTTTTCCTTTGTAAGACCATGACAATGGATGATATTTTGTGAATTGATATGTGTATGGCTTGTAAACTATGCAATGGTAACTTACTGTTACTAGGAGGCCTCTCAGTTTCCCCAAGAGGGTATTCAATGGTTTTTCCATCCCTTTTTATGCCGTTTGTATTTCTTCCTCTATAAGAATGCAAAGTCTTAGAGATTAGGATTGTCTGGCTTTCTGCTTGCATTCTTATGCCCAGCACTTAGCACAATACCTGGTGCTTAGGAAGCCGATAAATAAATGTTTGCTGACTTGAATTTGTATTTAGAGAGCAATAAAAATAAATTGCAGTCAAGTGTCTAGCATTGGAGAAAATAAGTAAAGATAAGAAAAGGTTCATTTCAGAAGAAGATATGAAGAATGGATTCCTCAGGCTAAGAGAATATCTGAAAGGTAGGACTAAGTGGCATACAGTCTTAATCAGCTATTTAGCATTTATTAAGTGCCTACTGTGTGCCAGACACTGTGTTATGTGCTGGATCCCTCACACTTAGAAAGGTAAAAAATGGTCCTTTCTTACAGAAGATAGGCCATTAATTGAGGTTTGAAGGAAGCCAAAGAAGCTAGGAGGGCAGATGAGGAGGGAGAGAGTTCCAGGGCTGGGAGGTAGCCAGGGAAAATGCTGTTCAGGAGATGTCTTAGACTACGTAACAGTTGGGATTTGGAAGCTGGAGGTGGAAGTCTCCAGACCCAGAAGAACCTGTAAATATGATGTCCAGGGCTGACAACTCTGGATCCTATAGGTATTCTGTTACCTGTAATCCCATTACCTGTCACTCATTTTTTTCAGTTGTGTCCAACTCTTTGTGATCCCATTTAGGGTCTAATTGGCAAAGATACTAGAGTGGTTTCACCATTTCCTTCTCCAGCTCATTTTACAAATGAGGAAACTGAGACAAACAGGGTTAAGTGACTTGCCCAGGGTCACACAGCCAATAAGTATCTGATTCAGGATTTCAACTTAGATCTTCCTGACTCTAGCACTCTGTCCACTACACTACCTAGCACCCTCGCTTTGAAGCAGGCATGTGAATCCTGAGTCTAGGGCTCTTCTAACCCTATCCTAGATCTGAACTGGAACAGTCCCAGTATATCTTGGGACCTTTAGACCCAGGAAGACCTGTACCTAGGCTGGATTGCAGAACCAATACCCATTAAACTGTAAGCTCCTTGGGGGCAAGGACTGTCTTTTGCCACTTTTTGTATTCCCAGCACTTAGCACAGTGCCTGGGGATGAGATAGGGATTTAGCAAATGTTTTTTATTGATTGATTGATAATAATGCAACCACCCAAGGCTCACCTTATTGTAAACCCATACCTATGTGTATAGGGCTAAATCCAGTTTTGTATTAAACGTTTCTGGCATTGCCTTTCTTCTTGAACGCTGAATAATTGAGAGTAAGAGACATTGACTTTGGTTTCAGAATAACAGGAGGTCCATAGACATACAATATACCTTTGCTGGCAAGTTGATTGATGTTGACAGGTATGTTGCCCATCCATTGTGTTCCTCAAATGAACCTTTGCTGCTGCAATGAGTTACACCCAATAAGTTAAATAAATATGGTCCTTCCCACTGACCTCATTACATTTTCTCTTGTCTCTGGCCTTCATTACTCAAAGAACATGTGATATGAAATGTCCTTGTAATGTGAAATATTTCCTCCAATATCTTTTCATAAATGATGTATTATAAACTCAAAAATAAACTTCAACATAGTAAATGTTTTTAACCATTTACATTTAAACAAATTTTGATGCAAAAAATATTAAAGTCTTACTGCATTTTAAAATGTAATAGCTTTTCAGCCCCTCCCTATAGGTCTCTCAGGCGTCTTTTTCCAATCCTTCTCCATCACTTTTCCTCTTATGTGGTTCTAATTAGTGTGCACTCAGTTCTTCTGGTTCTGATTTTTTTTTTAATTATTTAATAAAGGTTATTCCAGATTTCATTATATTTCTTATACTTGTCAGTCTAAATTGCATTATAGTTTGCTTACTAATGAATTCCTATGGCCCCTTCAACTTAAAACCTAGGATCATTATATTAATTTCCAAAACTTATCTAACCATACCCATCATTGTTAGATATCTAGGTATTTCCATTTTTTTTCAATTACAAATAATGCTGCTATAAAAATCTATGAACAAAGAGCATCTTTTGGTTTGTTTTTGATGGCCTAGCAACTTTTGAAAAAAAATTCCTTATTTATGAGGCCATAATTTTATTATTGGTATCTAAACTAGTAACGTAGAACCCAGATTTGAAAAAAATAATGATCAACTGGGTCCACGTGTTGATTCATGCTGGATAAATATTTCTATGAGTAGATTGACTCTTTTTGTATTAAGAATGATCTAGTTTATTGTTATTATACTTGCCGGTGGATGTATGCAAAACAGAGCAGTACAATATTTGTCAATGTTCTTTTGTATTTTAATCAAGTACTGGGCGTGTTAAGGAAGCTCCCAAATGCCACAGTTTGGATTGAAATGTTCCAGGGCAAAATCTTAAATCTGTTTTGTCCACTGCTCTTTGTTGTGATATTTGCAAAATAACACCTCCAATCCATGTTGTGTTTCCTTGTTTTCTGTGTGTTGCAGGTAGCATAGTGTACCTCGGGATGATGTTGGGGTCATTCTTCTGGGGCGGATTGGCAGACAAAGTGGGAAGGAGACAATCTCTTCTGATTTGCATGTCTGTCAATGGATTCTTTGCCTTCCTTTCGTCATTTGTCCAGGGTTATGGCTTCTTTCTCTTCTGTCGCTTACTTTCTGGATTTGGGTAAGGTTTTTTTTTTTCTTTTTATATTTTATAGCAATATGTATGGTCTAATAAATAAATACATTTCCAATTGTAATAACCAGTCTCCAAGACAACAGGACTACTGAACATTTTTGCCACCCTGTTACAGCAGACATTAAGCCTATGAATATTAACTCAGTGCCAAGATCCAAAAGTTTCAACTGAGGAACAGAATTACCCACTTTTCAATTCAGTGGAGTGACTGGGGAGACACAAGCCTTAGTCTTTTACGGAGGAGGACTGAGCTGGTGTTTTCTTCTAGGGAAAGAGTCTTTGCTGACACTGAATACAATTTCTGTGATAGAATTTACTTGCAAAAATGTACAATTATTTTTCTTGAAAAATTTTAATATAAAAGACTAAAGGTTTCCAGGAACATTTAGGTATTCCAGGTTCACATATATCATGCCTTAACTTTTGAACAGAACTGTTTAGAAACTCTGAATGCTAGGATTGGTTGGACCTTCCCAGGTGGATATTCCTTTGTTCCTCAATGACCATTTTTGTCAACCTAGCAATGGTAGAAAGCCTACTTCTTAGATCACAATTACAGTAGGTAGCTTCAGATGAAAATAGACAGAGAGCTTTGCCCTGGGAAATAAGAGACAAAAAAGAAACTGATTTATGCTCAAGAATTCTCATTTTTTGTAAGAGAAGCTTTCTGGAATAGCTTGATTTTGGAAATTCATGTGGAAATTCACATGGGACAATAAATATATGATGAAATAGCAATCAAGGAATTGGAAGTCCTTAAAGGGTCTGGAGTGTGTGTGTGTGTGTGTGTGTGTGTGTGTTGCTGGGTGTCCTGGCAAATGAGATAGAAGAGAATGGATAGCCTGTCAGTGATAAGATACGTTTCAGTGAAAAACAATGGAAGGCAAACAGCAATGTTTCTTAACAGCATGGTGTTTCCAAGATCAAAAGGTAAAAATAAGGAGAGGAAAGGAAAACATCAGAGGGTCTCAGTGCCTTATAGAATTCTTTGTGGTTTTCTCCTTATTGATATCAGCTTTCTGTCTACATCTATAATCTATACAAGATGATTTCTTTTAGTATTTGTGGTAGTACACATGGGCAAATAATACCCAACAATACATAACTTTATACTTAATGTTGGAGCTCCTGAGCCTTTGCAAGGTGGTGGTGGTGGCTACTCCTGCTGCTACTTGTATTTAAATGCTACAGTGCAGATGAGGTAATAGGAAGAACTGAATTTCAAGCATCTAGAAGAGGAAACATTAAGTAGGAACATTAGAAGAAAATAGATCCAATTAACAGGGTGAGCCCTGGGAAAAAATGTTAAATGGCTACTTTGGTGCTGCCCACTTAATCCTTTAATAACCTTTATTCTTTTCTGTGTACCCTATATCCCATCAGGATCCCACTTCCTAAATATCTCAGCCTGGTTGCTCAGAACTCTAGCTGTCATGTCTCAGTTATACATCTCTTCCCCTGGCAGTATTGTGTACTGGGAAGTCAAAATAAAAAGCATATATTAAGCACCTACTATGTGCCAGGCACTTTAGACATGGAGTCAGACTGTATGGGTTTGAATCTTGACTCTGCCACTTGCTTCCTGTATTGCTTCAGATAAGTCATTTACCCTCTCTGAGCCTCAGTGTCCTCATCTGTAAAATGAAAGCGTTAGACTAAATTATTTCTAAGATCTCTTCTGGCTCTAAATCCTATGTTCCCTGGCTAATACCCAGACTAGGAAAGTCTCACTCTCTATACTCCCCTTATTGTGACTCATTATATATTTGCTCTCAGCTAGGTAGGTATGACTTAATAAAGAAGTTGATACACCAAGTTCAAGTCAAGGTGTTAATAGCTGACAATTAGTTAATGTGTTCATTCAACTCAACAATGATTTATTAAATACCTACTATGTGCAAGGCAGTATGTTAGATTTAGAGGATACTAAGATGAAAAAGTTAGTTAGTTTTTGACCCCAAATAGCTTATACTCAATTTTTACAACATGAATACATGATACAAACATAATGTGATAGGAGTAAAAGGGAGAATGAGACAAAATGATCTAGAACAATATAAAGAAGTTCTGACTGAACTGGTGTGTGTGTGTGTGTGTGTGTGTGTATGTGTGTGTGTACGTGTGGCAGTGTCATCAAGGCTTCAGGGAAGAGTTGGCAATTGAGGACCTGAGTTCACCCCTGCTCCTTGAGACAAGGTTCTGCTTTTTGTCTCTGTTTGTGCCTCCAGAACTTAGCATCGTGCCAGGCATATGGTAACCACTTAATAAATGCTGATTGACTGACTAGCTGTCTTCCTCCTCCCAAAGGTATTTAATAGTCTAAAATGGGATGATTCCTAAGCTGAAAGAATTGAATCTCTAATAGAATTTTAGGTATGAACAACATTCAGGTGAAGGGATGTATCTTAAATCCAGGGAATTTTCCCAGCACATAGAGGTCACGTTAAGTAGTATGACTTGTCTATTGCCTGTCGAAAAGGCAGAACCTATAGATGAGAATCCATATACGTTAAAAGATTTAGGCATAATGTTTTCAGAGACACAATGGAGTTTCCAGAATGTTCACAATTTAAGGAAGTGATAGATTAGGTAAAGATCATTTGGAAAACAAGGTTCTTATATGTGGATAGATTTTTAAAAAACTAATTTCAATAGAATTCTAACATTAGTTTATTTAGAAAGTTTATCTAGTTTATTATTTACAGTTATACTCAAAGCTTCCAAGAGAATCCAAAATATAGATGAAGAAGAATACATTTCTCCTTCAGGGTGCCTTCAATGGGCCATTCATCAATTTAAGTCAGCATATTTCTGTTGTTTTTAAAACAGATGTGTTCATGTGCAAAAATTAGCACACTTTAAGTTTTGTACAAAATGAATAATATGGTAATGTTTTATATGATTGTGTGTGTATAACCTATATTAGATTGCCTACCATCTCAGGGAGGGGTAGGGAAGGGGATAGAATTTGAAACTCAAACTTTTAAAAAAAATCAAATGTTAAAAATTGTTTTAACATGTAATTGTGGGAAAATAAAATATTATTTTAAAATTTTTAAAGAGTAGTACACTTTCTAATTTATCTACTGAAATCTAAAGCACATTAAAAACATGAATTGGGCTAATATTTATGATCATAGATCTATAGCTAGAATCCTCACAACCACCAATCCAACTGCCTTATTTTATAGATGAAGAAACTCAGGCCCACAGAGGTTCATTGACCTGTCCAAAATCATAAAGGTAGTGTCAGTGTCTCAGCAACCCTACCTTCACTGCACATTTGAAGATTGTTTTGTCTTTTAGCATAGTAGTTGATTTTTTTTTTTAAATTCTTTTTCAAGTGTAACATGGTGTCTAAGTAAACAATCTCCCTTTTTAATGTCAATTTTCCACAGTTCAACACCAGATGAAGAGAGCTTTTAACTGTAGCATGTAACTGTTCTAGCCAATTAGAGGATAAAACACCTGACACTGTGTCTTTTGTCCCCTTTTGTAAGTATCTAGCTTAAAAGGAAAAAGACATAGAAAACTTAGAACCAACATTTGCATTTTAACTTCTCCCTAGATTAGAAATTACATGAGAAATGATGCAGGGGGCTTTTCACTGACTTTGTAGTCATTCTTGAAGGTACCTAAGTTTTGAAGAAAAGCAAACAAGTCCAGAGTGTGCAAATGCAATCTTCTATATCTGCCCTTCACTTCTCATTTCATGGTTAATTTTCTATCACTATATTCACATCAGGGTTGTTCTGGAGCCTGCTAGAACCATCTTAGGAGTCGATTGTTAAATCTTCAGCATTAGCATTTATACTTCAGAAATCATCAAATGCTACAAAACAGGGCTTGATTTATTGTTTTGTTGATTGTCAAGACTTTAAAAACTGGTGGGGAAAATGTTATAAATGCAGATTCAACTTAAAAGTATGTTCTGCATACATCCCCTCTGCCTCCAAAGACAGTTGCTAAATGTTTACCAGCACACTACTGGGTCACCCGCTCTAGATCATAAGACACGCTTCCCTCCACGTAGGTAAATGAGTTAAGCTTACAGTATAGTACGTGCACTCTGCCATGCTTTTCTAGGGAAGCAGGAGGGTGCAGTGGAAAGTTTGCTGGTGCATCCAGAGGGTCTCAGTTTGAATCTTGGCTCTGGCATTTTCCTACCTTTATGACCTTGGGCAAGTCATTTCAGTTTACCAGGACTCAGTTTCCTCATTTGTGAAATGAGGTGATTGGACTAGATATCACTCCAGATTAGATGATCACCTTTTCAACTCTAAAACTAAGATCCTATAAGCCTTCTTTAAAAGTCAACAGGCTTGACTCTGCCAACAGAAAGACTGGCTGAATCACCTCTAAGCTACAATGTGGCAATTGATACCACTGTGCAGTATCATCTGTGTACATCTGCACTTGAGAAATACATCTCAATCAATTAACTCAGCATAGTCCATTTGGAGTGGTTTTTAAAAAGTCATCTTCATGGTGGAATTTTTATGTAGTAATTTAAAATGGCCAAAATAACTCACTTCATTTGGGTTTTGATCGTATAGATATGATTAAAGTTCCCTAGAAGGGAGTATATACCCTTGATCTAAAGAAACCAGTGTACTTTCAGAAGTTTTACCATTCTTCATGGTCAAATTGTATTGGATAGTATCAGGTATGAAGTGTAATGAAAGATAGAACCTTTTAACAGTCTGTCTCAATAATATGGTGCCAGAAATTCAAAAATGCTTGACTACAATTGTTACTCTGTCACTGAACTACTTTGCAACCTTGGCCATCCATCCATTTACCATCCATTCCTCCATCCATTCATTCACCAAGCACTTATTAAGTACTAATTAAATGCTAGGAAATAGGGATACAAAGCAAAAAAAATGAAGTGGTAATTAAGTCTCAAGTATCTTGAGAGTTCTATTGGGGAAAAGCTACATGTACACAGAGAATAAATGCAAAGTGGGTCCAAAGTGATTTGAGGAAAGGGTTTTAGCAAACAGGGTAGGTCTTCTCTAGGGGATTCTAGTTGAGAAGAGTTTTGAAGCAAGCAAGGGTTTCTATCAGACAGAGGTTAAAAATGCTTTCAAGACATGAAGGACAACATAAAGAGGGAGAGAGAGTCTACTGAAACAGCAAGAAGACCACTTTGGCTGGAACATAAATTATATAAAGGAGAATTATATACAATAAGCCAGGAAAGGCTTATTAGTCTGTCAGTAAGTCAACACGTATTTATTAAGCATTTCCATTATGTTAGACTTTGCACTAAGTGCTAAGAATACAGAGAAAGGCAAAAACCATGATCCCTGCTTTTAGGGAGTTCACATTCAAATGGGGGAGACAATACATATGTAAGTATGTACATATGAGATATATGCAGAATAGATAGAAAACAATATCAGAGAAAAGGCCCTTAGAGGGGTACAGGGGAGAGATGTTTGGAATGGTCTCCTGGAGAAACTGAATCCTGAAGAAAATCAAGGTAGCTGAGAGATGGGAATGAGGAAAGAGAGTACACCAGGTGTGAGGAACAGCCTTTGTACTCAAAGGCATGAAGATTGGATATGTGATAGTGTGTGTGTGTGTGTGTGTGTGTGTAGAAATGAATGGAGAGGGGGAAGGAGGAGACCAGCATGTAGACCAGAGTGGATAGATCATAGAAGATATGGAAGGGAGTAAGCAAACTAGAAAGCTAGAAGGAGAACTGGTTGTGACAGGCTTTAAACATCAAACAGAGGACTTTATATTTGATTGTGAGGGTAAGAGAATCTGGAGTCTTCTGTGTAAGCATGGTGACATTGTCAGATTGGTGCTTTAAGAAAATCACTTCAGCAGCTCAATGAGGCAACACGTAAGGAAGAAAGACCTTCCTTTTGTAAGTCATTGCAGTAATACAGAAAAGTGATCAGGAACTGTAGTAGGATGGTACCTATGTGCCTAGAGAGTGTCACATACAAGGGATGTTGTAAAGGTAGAAATGACAAGATTTGGCAACAGACTGGAGATGTGGGGTCTGTGTGAGGGAGTAGAAGATGAGGGTCGAGCCTGGGTGTTTGGGAAAATAGCTACAACAGGAAAACTGGGAAGAAGAAAGGGGCTGGAAAGAAAGATGACAAGTTCTGTTTTGGACATGTTGAGTCTGAGATAATTAAACCCAAGGAGTTTATGAAGTCACTAACTAAAAGAATGTAGAGGGAGAAGAAAAGTGGGGCCAGAGCACAGCCTTGGGGTACAGCCACAGTTAGGGAGTGTGATATGAATGATGAGCCAACAAAAGAAACAGAAAAGGAGCAGCCAGAGAGGCATGAAGAGAACTAAGAGAGGAGGGTACCCCAGGAACCTAGAGAAGAAAGGTAATATAGGAGGAGATTATCAGCAAGGCAAAAGACTTCAGGGAAGTCAAGAAGGATGGGAATTGAGAACAGGTCACTAGGTCTAAGAACTAAGAGATCATTGGTAACTTGGAGAGGGAAATTTCAGTTGAATGATGAGGTCACAAGCCAGTTTGGAAGTAAGTGAGAGAGGAAATAAAGCCATCAAGGGTAGATGTCCTTTCTAGAGTAGACTAGAGGAAGATTGTGAAATGTTTTAAAAACCAAATCAGAATTTTATCCCTGAGGAAAGAGGAAGTGCCTGCAATTTCCTTGTCTTCTGGAATATGTAAATGTATAGAATAGTACTCTGCTTAAATTGGACAAGCCATTCAAAGTGCCTTATATTTTCCTTGCATTTTAAATTAATTTTGCCTGGCCACATTCCCCCCATCATCTATCTCTGTTATTTCTATACCGAGAAATTTCTCACTATTTCATTCTTTTCCCCTGCTTGCTCTGCTATTAATGCTTCAGCTCTGATATTGTGCAATCTTCCTAAAAGCCCTAAACAGAGCAAATCATGCTATTATGTCTGCTTACCTAGGCAATTTTCCCTGCCCAGATGTGATCCAGTTTGAGAATAGAAGAAAACCAGATTGTCTAGGAAAATAAGACTGTATAACCTTATGAATTTTAATATTGTAGGCCTTTAGCTCTCCGATATATTCGTGCTTCTGCATGTTCAGAGAATGTCAGAGCTGGAAGAGATCTAAGAGATCATCATTGTAGAATGAAAGCTCCTTGAGGACAGGAAATAATTCCTTTTTTGTCTCTATATCCCCAGTGCCTAGCATAGTACCTGGCACATAATGGGTATTTAATAAATACTTGTTGATTGATTACTTGATCTACTCCCAATCCTCTCATTTTATGGATTAGGAAACCAAGGCACAGAGTAGTTAAGTGACTTGCCAAAGGTCTCACAGCTAGTTAGTGGCAGAGCCTGACTAGAATTCAAGCCTTTGAAGTTTTAAGCCCCTTTAGTTCCTAAGTCTATTACATCTGCCATTGTTTCCCCATTGCTATAGTTTCTCTCAATCCTAAAGACAGAGTAGCGGTACTGCAAATGTAATCTGGTGTCTGCATACAGTTATGTGTTTGATATGTGCATTATAGTCTGGGAAAAATATATGCTTTATAGAAGTAAGGACCTAGAGAGAGTAGGGATGCCAGAAGTCACCTAGTCCAACGTCCTCATTTCACAGATCAGGAAACTGAGGTCCGGCCAAGTCACTTGGGTAACAAATATCAGACCCCCAAGACGTTGATTCAAAGTCCAACCCTATTTCCACTGTATTTTGCTGCATTCTTCTTTAGAGAGTTGTTTCTTTGTCTTCATGTCTACCTTTTGATCTGTTAAGCCAAGTAAAGATCCTTAGATTCTTTGAAACATGAAAATGTCCAGCTATTATATTCCATGTGACTTTAAATATTAATTCAGTTCAAAGAATATTCTTGGCAGGGTCAACATTACTTTGAGGGGATGAGGAATAGGACATAATCAATTACTCACCTGTCTCTCACTTTCATAAGTGAATTTTACACTGAGTAATGTGTGCTTCCCTCCCTTCTTTTGTTATATGAAATTAGAAAGATGGAAAATGGAGTTGGCACCACTGATTCATTTTCATTTACTCCCAAATTAAATTATTTGCTTCCAGTCACTGTTAATTACTGGCATGATAATGCTTTTTACTGCTGGACCACTGTGTCAGGCTAGGAGACTCTGTCTGGGGGTCTGGCTCTATTAAAAAGGAGGGTCAGTTACATAGAAACAGAAAAGCAACAATTAAAATAAAACAATTTTATTGTTGTCTGTGTAGCATCTAGTAAAAGGACAATCTGTACCCACTAGGGATGGGGGCTGACGAATTTTGGACCAGGATGGTTTCTAGTATCTTCTTAATTGCACCAAACTACAGTAATGAAATTGGATTCAATTTATAGCTGTAATTATCATTGTTCTTGGGAGCTCAAGATACATTTAATTTATTAATGTAAAGAGAGATGGATTTGAAGTTGGAGGACTTGAGCTCCCATCTAAACTCTCCCCACTACAGCTTGCATGACCTTGGGCGAGTTCTTTTCTTTTGCTGGGTTTTCATCAGTGAATTGAAAAGGGTGGACTAGATGACCTGTAAGATCCTTTCTCTAGTACAAAATCTATGGACATATGATCTATCTATAATAACTCAGTGTCACAAAGTCACCTTGTGACCTGAGGCAAATCACGTAACTCCATTGAACCTCATTTTCCTCAAATGTAAAATAAAAGGATGGAGATCCCTCCCAGTTCCCAACCTATGATTATAGGTGTATATCCATTTTAATAGATAAGGAAAGAAGGCACTAAGAAAGAAAGCACAATGACTTAACAAATGCCCCAAAGACCCCAGGCCTGATTTTGATTCCAATTCTAAGCTGTACTGCCTCTTTCTCAGAGCACCCTTTCTCTTCAGATTATTTTTGTTTCTCCCATAATAAAGGATGTTCCAAAAGCCTTGGTACAGTTTTAACCTATTTAACTTTTATAGTCTAAAACTGCACCAAGACTTTTGGTACATCCTATATTGAAGAAATACAGCTTGGCATTTAAATTTTAAAAAGGAATCTCCAATAATTAATAACTTCAGCAAAATTGCAAGATATAAAATAAGCCCACATGAATCATCAGCATTTCTATATATTACCAACAAAGTCTAGCAGCAAGATATAGAAAGAGAAACTCCATTTAAAATAGGGGTAAACAATATAAAATACTTAGAGGCCTACCTGCCAAGAAAAACCCAGGAACTATATGAACACAATTACAGAACACTTTTCAAACAAATAAAGTTAGATTTAAACAATTGGGAAAATATCAATTGCTCATGGGAAGGTTGTGCCAATATAATAAAAATGATAATTTAACCTAAATTAATTTGTTAATTCAGTTCCATACCAAACTACCAAAAAATTATTTATAGAACTAGAAAAATAATAACAAAATTCATCTAGAAGAACAAAAGGTCAAGAATATCAAGAGAATTAATGAAAAAATTATGAAAGAAGGTACCAGAGCTCAAACTGCATTATAAAGTAATAACCACCCAAACAATCTGGTACTGGCTAAGAAGCAGAGTAATGGATAAGTGGAATAGATGAGGCACCCAATACACAGTAATAGATGAACATAGTAATCCAGCAAACCACTCTAGTATCTTTGCCAAGAAAACCCTAAATGAGGTCACCAAGAGTAGTATACAACTGAACAACAACAAAAATTCTAATATAATCAACTGGCTCTGAAATTGCCCTTATGTTTGTGTAACAACCGTCTTTCCTTCTTCTCTCGTTTGCTGGTTTCCAAAGCAAAGATTAAGAGGGATTTTTTATTCCAGTAGTTTCCTCTTGGGAGTACTCTTGCTCAGCACCAAGCACATTCCCTGAGGCCAAATGACCGTGTGACTTCTCTTATAATAATAATGATAACTATCATTTATGTAGTACTTATTATGTCCAGGTGCTTTGGAATTATTTCATTTGATCAACAAAACAACCTGGAAGGTAGATGCTATTATTATTCTCATTTTACTGATGTGGAAACTGAGACAAAGAGAAGTGACTTGGCCAGGGTCACACAATAAATGTCCTTGAACTCAGGTCATTCTGATTCCAGGTCCATTGCTCTAACCACTCCACTCTAACTGCCTCTCACTACCAAGCCATAATCTTGGCCTACTCAAGTCAGTTTTGAAAAAGTGGGATTTTGTTTCTGATTTTTACCCATAGGAGATGAATGATCTTCAATTAATTGTTTCCTATTCTCAGATTATTCAGATGTATTCTAATATAATGCAATACTTCCAGTAATTGAGCTCTAACTGTAAGCAAAAGGTTGAGTAACCTGACAGGGAGATATTACACTAGTACTGTAAAGAGAAAGATTCAGATTGATATTGAGCACTCCTTAGAAAATAAGTGAGACAAATTTACCAGGTAAAGTCACTTCTGGAAAAGAAATAACCAGATACTATATCTTACCTCCTTCATTTTTAAAAATGGGGATGTGATGAGTGAATAGTGTTTCCCCTTTTTTTCCTTCTAATAGACTGTCAATGGTTTTCTTCACATCTGTGGTCTACCTTTATATATTGTGAGAAAATCAACCTTTCTCTTCTACCTGCCCAACTCCACCCGATTCCTTGGACTCCCACCTCAAGGTGCTACTGTTGAAATCATTTTTTGGATCGGAATATGTTATGTCTATTAAATTTGCTGGGTTCAGAACAGACAGAGCTCTCAGTAAGGTTCCCAGTGAGATTTGGTTAGACAATGATAATATCTGGAATCTTCCTTCATTCTGCTATATATGCTAAGCTGATTTAGTTCTGTATTCTCATGTTCAGCATGAAAGGATAAGAGTATTGTTAGGATAGTAGCACAATCTCTCATTCACAAAGTATCCTACTCACGTGAATCAGTATTATATTATTGGGAAAAACAGGACACATTTGAAATTGCTGATGAATACCATTTTTTGTTATCGCATAAAGGCAAAGGGTAAATTACATTACAGAAACATATGTAACCTTATTGTATTTAGGGGAATCCCAAGGTTATTCTGCAGATAGGCTTTTGATTTTCACTGTCTTTTTATGGTGATAATATTGACATTACTTAAGAAATTGGGCAAAATCCTGAAATCATTTGATTTCATTAGCTTGTCTCAAATCATATTATTTCATTCTTGAGGAAGTCTTTTGAATATGTAATTGTTCTAAAAAATTGTTCAGTATTGAAATATATACAAACTAAATCCTATCCAACTCTCACACTATAGCAATGTTTCAGTTATCATTCTATCTCTATCTTCCATTACCAAAGATAATTAAGATTTGGCTCTTTTATTAACTGTCAAAGTAGACTTAATAGCCTACCCTGTGAAAAATCCTTCATTAACCACTCTGTTCTGATTACTTCATTTACTTCTATATCCCTTCTGCACTAATGATGAACTCTAGCTAATCTCAGCATTAGCCAATTTGTGGTACATTTTTTGAAGAATAAAAAGAGAAGTTTCCCGGTTAATTGAGCTTAGAGAGGAGTCCCTCCAATACTAAAGGTTCCAATTATTAGTTGGTCTTTTGTAGAGCTAACATTCTTAATAGTGTTTAAAATTTGTTTGTTATTTTTAGATATCTCTAGCCAATGTTAAGAATAAGCAGACAATGTTGGCATGTGCTCTTGAGCCATAAAGTAACATAAAATTATAATTTTACTCATTTATATATGTTTGTATCTGTTCTTTAGTACTTGTATGTCTTTCCTATCTTTACCATTAGACTGTAAATTCCTCAAGGCCAGGAACTGTCAATACTATTATGTGGTGTTATGTGTTTTACTTTAGGAGGTAATAAATGTGATGGATAGTCTGACTGTCTAATTTAGGGATTTTGCAATAGAAATAACAATTCACCTATAAAAGGAAAAAAAAATCTGTAAATGCATTATATGTGTCAGTTGAGATTTCTAGAAGATAAATTCTTGAAATACAATCCAAAAATTCTGTGTGATTTTCCTATGATTCTATTATTGTTTTGAAGGACCCCTGGAACACCAAACATTGTAGCAGTGAAATAAACTTTCTCCCTCTACAGTCAGCTAATCTTCAACCCCCAATACAAGTAATTTCTTGAAAGGACTTCTGCCCTTTCTTGAACTCTACATCAGAAAGGCAGGTTACGTGCATTGGAGGAGGTGATAGACATCAGGATGACTGGTCTCGGTTTTTTGGTTTGTTTGTTTGCTCCCTACAGATTGGTCTCTTCTAAAGACTTATGACTTTCTGTTTTTTATTATTGTACATTTATTCAGTATTTTTATATATTAACAACTTACAAAGGTAGAGGCAGCTAGGTGGCACAGTGGATTGAGTGTCAGGCCTAGAGTCAGGAAGATTCCTCTTCCTGAGTTCAAATCTGGCCTCAGACACTTACTACTTGTGTAACCCTGGGCAAGTCACTTAACCTTGTTTGCCTCAGTTTCTTCATCTGCAAAATAAGCTGGAGAAGGAAATGGCAAACCATTCCAGTATCTCTGCCAAGAAAACCCCAAATGAGTTCATGAAGAGTTGGACACAACCAAAATGATTGAACAACTTCCAAAAGGCAATTTAAGGTTTGAGGGCAATTTAAGCATTAACATATAGTGGAAAGGTAAAATAAGACATTTAAATATAAAATAAGAGAAAACCCAGGCAAAATAAGCAAGGAGTAAATGCTTTCACAGTCTTTCTATGCTTAAAACCTAAATTATCTTACAGCTTTTTCCTCTTCCTCATCCCCACGTCCCCAGATTATCAAATCCTGATAGTTCTACTTCTATATTTTTTAAGTCCTTTTTCATTCCTATTGCTTCCATTTCCATTTGGCCCACCTTTTTCCCCTCAAATATTGTAATGGCCTGATAAATGATTTTTCTGGACTTTGGACTCCAGCCTGTCCCCCCCCCCCCATTCCATTCTTCGTACCCCTTCAACACTAAACTTCCCCTATTGCACGATTTGATCTTACCATTTCCTTGAACAAAAGCCTGAAATGATGACTCAGTGCTTAGTGAATAATGGTCATAGTCCTTTCAAGGTATGACCTCTCCCATCAATCATTCTCTGGTCCCCAGTCAAATAATTTTGTCATTTTCAAGTTTTTCATTTGTCTTTTTTCTCTCTGTTGAACACTTTTCATATTCTAGTTTATGTTATGTTCTTCTCTTATCACTTGGATTTGTAACTCTTTGTTACATAGGGGTCACACTTCTATCCTTCAGTTAACTAGTACAGTGGCTTTCACATATTAAAGACTTAATAAATGCTTGTTAAATCAAGTTGTTTAATTTGGACAACAGTATTAAAGTGCATTAATATGCTTAAGCAATAAATTTGGCTCTTTGATTTCCTAGCTAATAACTTGAAACCTGTCCTGAATTTTTTCAAAAGCTCTTGATATCTATATGTTGACATTTTTTTCTGTTCTGACTTACCAGGAAATGGATAGTACAAGAATGAGTGGTGGCTGTGCAGGTTGTCCTAGGGAACAGAGCAGACATTTTAGGGAGAAGTGAGTGTGTAACAGTGAACACTAGCCTGGAGTTCACAGGAAAAGGGAAGAAATCAGCCTTCACTTTCCCTACTTCATCTTTCTTTTTCTATTTCTTAACTTACCCCCATCTCATTTTTACTTTTCCTATCACATACCTCTTTCTCATAAAATCCTGTTATCCTCAAAGCAATTCAACTATCTCTCTCTCATGCCTGCCCTCCCCACTAGTCTTGTTTCAGTATCAAGCCTATCTTTTATTGCCTTCAATCCTATGCCACACAGTGTGACCTACAAATAAAAGATATTAAAGAAGGCCACAAAAAAGTCCAAAGTTTGGTGATGGCAAATATGAGAGTAAGCACGATGTGTTTCATGTATTCTTGACACTCTGCAATGTCTAAATATACTATTCACCTGTATGGAATTCCCAACAATGGTTAAATCAAAAACCCAAAGCCAGCATCTAACCAGAATGCAGTCAGCCTTTCACTTTTTATTCCTATGTAGAAATGTGATTGGTTTCATAATATATTTCATGTCCACATCCAAATGAGTTGTACTTTTTATGCTATAGATAATAGATTTTTTTACAATTGAGAAATTAGCTTCTATACTTAATCCATTCTCTGGCACCTATCATTTTAACCTCTTTTTTGCCCATTTAAGTTCTCTGAGAAAATGTCAACTTAATAAAATCCAACAGAAAAAAGACAAATGATGTCCTGCCTACCCACAACCCACCCAAGAAAATAATGGTTGAGGAACAATAGGACAAACTTTATTTTGTTTTTAAAAAATACCTTGCAAAGTAGCAGCTTTCTATATGCTGTCAATGCTTGTCTTGGGAAGTATAACTGTTACAATTTCCTCGAGTCACTTAAACACTTCCTTTGTCTCATGTTGTCTGAATGTTTTAAATTGATTATGATTATAACTTTTCTTCACTGAAAATATTCTCATAGGCAGGTGGACGTTTAAAGTAGAAAGAAATTAGTGTCTTTAATTTCTCGTTGTTGATCAAATCCAGAGGCACTAACTAAATTAGGAGTGTAGAGGAAAGAAGGCAAACAGGACCTCTGGACAGAGAGCTAACCAAGATTCAGACCAAGATGGAGATTGTAATATAGGGGAGGGTGGGGGTGGAGTGAGCAAGCAAGGGTACAAACTGGACAATTTGGTTATCACTAGAGATTAAAAAAAAAACTATAAACTTAATCATCAACAAAAACAAATAAATACAAAAATTAGAGATAAAAACATGCATATTAATAATAGCTAACATTTATATGGGGCAGTTAGGTGGCACAATGGGGCTCCAGGCACAGGACTTGGCCTGGAGTCAGGAAAACTCATCTTCCTAAGTTCAAGTATGGCCTCAGACACTTACTAACTGTGTGACCCTGGGTAAGCCACCTAACCCTATTTGCCTCAGTTTCCTCATCTGTCAAATTAGTTGGAGAAGAAAATGGCAAACCACTCCAGTCTCTTTGCCAAGAAAACCTCAAATGGGGTCACAAAGAGTTGGACACAACTGAAAAAATGATTAAACAACAACAAAAACTTTTATATGATGCTTTAAGGTTTATAAATCTCCAAAGATTGCCTCATTTGATACTTGTAACAACCCTGTGAGGTAGATCTTTATTATTATCCCCATTTTACAGATTAGGAAACTGAAACAGACAGCATTTAAGGGATTTGCCAAGGGTCACACAGTTGTTAAATGTCTGAGGCAGTATTCTAACTGATTCCAGGTCTAGCCCTCTATTCACTATAGCACCTAGCTCCCTCTTTTACATAGCTTCTTTCATATGATCTTCATAATAGTCCTCTACGCTAAACACTTGCAGAAATTAATTTCCACATCTTATGAAGAAGGAATTTAAGGTTTAGAAAAGTTAAGTGAGTTGTCTGTGGCCATTCATCTAGTAAGTCCCTGATGCAGAATATGAGCCTAGGTGTCTACTGACTCCAAAGCTAATGATCATTCCACTAAACTGTGTTGCCTCCCTCATACATAAAACCCTAAACACACAATATTCATTTTTTTGGGGGGAGCAAGTGGGGTTAAGTGACTTGCCCAGGGTCACACAGTAAGTGTCTAAAGCTAGATTTGCACTCACGTCCTCCTGACTCCAGGACCGGTATTTAATACTCATTTTTAACAGTAGAACCAAGCAAATTAACAAACCAATAAGAGACATAAAAATATATAACTTGTCTTGGAGTTGAGAGACTTAAGTTTGAATTTCCACTCTGCTGTTTACTAAATGTGGAATCATAACTCCTTTAGTTTTTAGTTTCCTTGCCTATGAAATGGGTATAGTGGTACCTGTAGTATATACCTTATAGGGTAGTAATAACTAATAATAATAATAATAGCATTTATATAGTACTTTAAGGTTTGCAAGTTGCCTTTGCACAATTGATCCTCATAACAACCCTGGGAGGAAAGTTATTATTATCTCCACTTTACAGATGAGGAACTGAAGCACATAGAGGTTAAGTTACCAGAATCGCACAGCTAGTAAGCATCTGACATTAGAGTTGAATGCAGATCTTCCTGCCTGCAGGCCCAGTGCTCTATCTACTGCACCACCAGGTGCCTCTTACCAGAGGGAAGAAATCCAGAAGAGGAATTAGAGATTATTCAGTTTGACTGTAATTTTACAGATAATGAATCTAAGGCTCAATAAAGTAAAGAACCTGCTCAGGTTCCCACAGATCATAGATAACAGCCTGGAAATTCATACCTTGGACTTTGGTCTCCAAATCTGGTGCACTATGCATTCAGAATCCAATAACAGAGTATATAGAAAGTGTTTTGTAAGCCATAAAGCACCATGTAAATATCATCTATATTTGTTTTGGGTGTTTCTAATTTTTAGAATTGCAAATAAAGCCAGCTATGAATATTTTTATACAGCTAGATTCATTTCCCCCTTTCCTTGGTATTTTAATTAGATTTTTTTTTATCCTTTTTCTACTCCTTGCATTACTATTAGCACTTATACTGGGCACACCCTGTCCTTTTCCTTGAATTTCAAAAGGAGACTACACACTCAAGCCTCTAATCTGGTTCTGCCCAGGTGTTCAGACATCAGAATTTCTCTGGTACAGCTAATCCAGAAGGGCTTAATATGCAGTAGGTGAATTGTCTTGGGGCTATCCCATATTTTTTTGGTATCAGAACTGAATAAGAGAGAGAAAATGCCAGGATAAGAACTTCTGAGTTAAGAGTTATAAGAAGAATATGATTCTATGACTATCTGTGAATGACAATAGACTCTTAGGTGAGCACTAATTATTATACTGTACTTAATGGATATTGGGGAAGAAAAAGAACAATGTATTCTAAAAACATGGTTGTACACAGCAGTAAGAATGAATGTTAAGGTTATTTTATAAATGTATTAAATTGAAGAACTTGATTTAAATATTTAAATTTAAATATTTAAAAATAAGCCATTAATTCCTAGGTTTTAAGATTTCCTTGCAGTGTCCTTGCAAATAGATGCTTTTAGAGGCTGCCATGTAAGAATCATTTGGCAGAAACATGATGCTGCTTATAAGAAACTAAATTTATTATTAGTATTCTAGTCAATTATGATTGTTTAAAATTGTCTGGAAATTCAACTTTGGTGTTGACCTCTTGCAAATGTAACCCCATGGAGTACATCCATCTTTATTTAGTGGGGCTCAGTATGTCCTGACATTTGTCAGTACCTTCACTAAATGTGAGTTATAGCTGTTACAGACAGAGGGTCCAGAACTGTAATGAGATTTTAATCGGAACATATAAATAACAGCCAAAGTTTTTTAGAAACGAGAACCATACAATCTGCTTGTGCTACCCACTTCCCATCCTTGTTCCTAGCTGTCTACCAAATTACAAGTCATTATCCTTATGTTTTCAATTATTTTACTACGTAGTTTACATTTTTCTCACCACTCTGCCCTCTGTCATTATCCTCAGGGATATAGATGTTTTATTGATATGTATATCTGTTAATCTGATCATAATTTCTCAACCTCCACAATAATAGTTGACATTTTTATAGTACTTTATATGCTTTGTCTCATTTAATACTCATAACAATCCTGTGAGGTAAGCACTATAGATTTTATTCCCATTTTATAGATGAGTAAAATGAGGTCAAGAGATATTGTGGCTGGCCCAGGGATACATAGCTAGTAAATTGAGGTGCATTTTGAACCCAGCTCTTCTAAATACTCATCCCTGCCATGTTATGTAATTTCAGGTCCAGCACTCTATCTACTATGCCACATTACAACTGCTTCCTTACTTACTCAAATTAAGTCACATAGTATCATGGTCACACCTGATACCTTGTTGTCTCTTAGAGTTGTAATGCTCCAAAACTCAGAAGTTTGGTGTTCTACTCTCTGACTGCAACCTCAAATCCTTCTGCTCTTCACATTCTCACACAAGCTAAACCGTTATTCCCTTGGTCCAGCCCTATTCTTCTGGTCCATCTCCACCAGAATACAGTACTGTTTCACTTGCCTCCATACCAGTCTTAATCCCATGCTCTGTCAATATAATGTTTCACTAGCTACTACCCTGGAATCCCTTGACCCTCTACCCTTCTATCACTCCTAACCTATGAATTATTATTTTTGTTAACCCTCACTATCCAATTGTTCTACTTCTGCTTCAGAATTGCTGATCACCAGTTAAAAAAGTTACGAAATTAAGACAATTTCACCCCACACACATAAATTTTTGGAACATAACCAAAGATAGACCCTCACTGCTGCTTGACAATTCTGTTTATTCTAGTCTTATCAATAATTTTGTGCAGCTAGGTGGCACAGTGGGCAGAGTGTTGGGCCTGGAGTCAAGAAGACTTATTTTTCTGAGTTCGAATTCAGCCTCAGACACCTACCAACTATGTGACCCTGGGCAAGTAACTTAATCCTGTTTGCCTCAGTTTCCTCATCTGTAAAAAGAACTAGAGAAGGAAATGGCAAATCACTCCAGTATCTTTGCCAAGAAAACCCCAGATGGGGTCATGAAGAGCCAGACATGACTGAAAAATGACTGACTAACAACAACAACAACAACCAATGACTTTGCTGATTCTCCACAGCGACTATTCTAAACTGTTTATTCTCTCCTAGAGCCATCACCTCCCTTAACTCTGGCCCTTATTTCTAATGGCCCATCCTAACCCATCAGTGAGAAGATTAAAGCCAGTAAATACGAACTCCTTCAGGTCCCCTGCATCCCCCTAAACTTCTCACTGTCATTACCCTCTGTCTTACCTCCGCTCATAGAGGAGATAGCCTAACACTCACTAAAGCTAATCATTCAGCCTGATTTTCATTTAGCTGTTGCTCTCTATTCTTGCAGTCACTGAGTATATTGTTTTGTGCCATGAACTCTCTACAGTTACAATCTGGAAATGGTGCTGTAATGAAGCCACTTTAAATCCATGCACAAAGATCTTACTTAAATTTTGTTCAAAGTGTTGTGTGCCTATAAGGAATAAAAAGTCCCTTAAACTGAGGCCATGTATATTGAAACCACTAGATCAAGATGCTGATAAGGAATTCATCCAGGCAAAGTAGTGTATGATTTTATTATTATATTCAAATCAGGTTATATACATTTAAACTGCTAAAGTAAAATAGGAAAAGTCAAAATAAAATAAATATTCACAAGCTAACTAGCAGAGAAATTTACTGGAAGGGAGGAATTAGAATTTTTCTCTCTATCTCTGTGTATCACTTGTTTCTCTTTCTCATCGACTTCTTTTTAATGGAACAAGGATGGAAAAGTGTTGAATTCAAGGAGACTGAAGAGGAAAACTAAAAATTTCCCTTTAATTAGCTCAAATATTCAGGAAGGACACAAATTCTCCAATATTTTTTGTTATATCAAAAGATGTCAAAAATTGGGCCCTGATTAAACAATCAACCAGATCTCTTTGCAACATTAGGTATATATGTCAAATGTAGACATTGGTGACTTTCTAAAAATCCACTCATAGCCAGACGGATGCATCCTTTTTCAACTGAATTCAAAAGGCATTTATTAAGCACCTGCTAAGAGCAAAGCACTCCGTTAAGACAGTGGATACAGGGGCAGCTAGGTGGTACAGTGGATAGAGCACCAGCCCTGAAGTCAGGAAGATCTGAGTTCAAATCCGACTTCAGACCAAAGACTTCAGACTTACTAGCTGTGTGACCCTGGGTAAGTCATTTAACCCCAATTGCCTAAAAAAAAATTTTAAAAAAGACACTGGATACAAAGACAAAATGAAATGCAATCCCTGTCTTCAAAGAGACTGCATTTTACAGGAGGATGCAACATGTAAACAGACAAGTAAATACAATATAATTTGAAGGGACAGAGACAGAGACAAAGAGGGAGAGAGACAGAGACAGAGACAGAGACAGAAAGACACAGAGAGAGACAGAGAAGAGACAGAAAGACATAGAAAGAGTCAGAGATAGAAAGACAGAGAGAGAGACAGAGACAGAAAGACAGAAAGAGAGAGAGAGAGAGAGGAATCAGGAGATTTCCCTTAGGTGATGGCACTGGATTTTAGCCTTGAAGATAATTAAGGATTCTATTAGGACAGCATTTTTCAAGTGCAATTCAGGGGTCCCTGGGGGTCCTTGAGACCCTGACAGGGGGTCTGCAAGTACAAAACTATTTTCAGAATAATTAAGTTGTTTTATAATAAATATCAATAGATATAATCCACCTAAACAAAAGCTTTTGGGAGCATCACCAGTAAATTTGAAGAGTAAAGGGGTCCTAAGATCAAAAAATTTGATAACTGTTATATTAGGGTAAGGTAAGGAGAGAAAGCATTCCAGCCATGGTAGGCTGCCTTTGCCAACACTTAGAGGTTAGAGATGGAATATATTAAAGAGGGAACACCAAGGAGTCCAGTTTGCCTGGAAGAGAGAGTTCATAAAGGGGAGTGATGCAAAATGAGCCTGCAGAAGTGAATTGCAGCCAGACTGTAAAAGGCTTTAAATGCTGTATTGGAGGGTTTATATTTTATCCTTTAGAGATGGAGCAATGTGGTCAGACCAGAGTTTTAACAAGATTATTTTCACGGCCATATGAAGTATGGATTAAGGGAGAGACTAGAAGCAAGAAGTCTATTTAGGAATTTTTTTTAACATTATCATTAGGGTGAAAATTGGAATGGTATAGTATATTAACAGCTGGTTTTCAGTCAGAAAGACTTGGGTTTAAGTTCTTCATGTGGCACATAGTGTCTGTGTGACCCTGGGAAAGTCAAATAGATAGAATGCTGGATAAAGCCCTGGCCCTGGAGTCCGGAAGATCTGAGTTTACATATGGCCTTAGAAGCTTACTAGTTGTGTGACCCTGGGCAAGTTACTTCACCTCTAGCTGCCTCAGTTTCCTCATATGTAAAATGGTGATAATAATAGCACCTACATCATGAGTTTTTGTGAGGATCAAATGAGGTAATGTTTGTAAAGTGTTATAAAAATTATTGCTGTTATTATTCTCATCATTATCTTAACTCTCAGTGTCCCAAGTAGCTTTCTAAGACTGTAAGTTGAAGAATACTTAACTGATATGTATTCATTTAGGGAATTTCTTCACTGGGAGTTTCCTAAGGCAATACAATCATAGGCATAGACCAAACTAACACGTAAACAAGTAGGGAACTTTCTCATGGACTGGAAGACAGTTCTATCACACGTTTGGGGAAAAAAACATATCAGAGCCTGTTGCCAAGAGGCTTCCATGGAATAAACTTCAAAAAAGGGCCCTTTTCTCTAATAACAATCCTAGTATTGGGCAGCCCAAAGCAGAGAAGGCATGTCCAAGGACAAGAGCAAACGATTAGCACATCACTTGAGATTATCTCCAAATTTTCTTCTTTATCTTGTTTGTGTTTTTTGCATGTCTGGTCTCCCAATTGTGAACACCTTAAGGGCAGAGACTGGGTTTTGTTTTTTTTTTTAAATCTTTGGTGCTTAGCACAGTACCTGGTACATGGTAGGTCTTTAATAAATGCTTGTTGACTTGACTTGAACATTGCAGAAGCATCAGGATTCAAAGGGCAAAAGATACAAGGGAAATATCTAGTCAGCAGGAATCCAAGGAACTGGTTATCCAAATGAGCTTGAGCTCATACTACTGTTCTAGTTCCTGGCCTCACTCACTTCCAAGACATAGGATTTGAGGTTCATTCCTTGGTCTTCTGCATGAATTGCAAATATGGACAGATTAGTATTTCCAATATTACAATGTCGATGTGGCTAAATTGATATAGCGGTCAACTCTCTTCTGTGTGTGGACTTCTCCTATTAGATTGTAAGCAATTTGAGGGCAGGAACTAACTTTCTTTTTGCTTGTATTTGTATTCTCAGCACTCAGCACAATGCTTGGCACATAGAAAGTGCTTAATAAATGCTTGTTGCCTGCCAATGGTTATCTTATGGTGCAGGAATATTTCTGGAAGTGTTGTGTGCCATATTATTGTGTAAGGTCTTCCTGTTCCTACTAAGGCATATGGAGCTTTTCTCAATGCCCATACCTTTTTGCCCATGAATAAATTGTGTATATCATAGAGCATTGAGTGGGAGGGAGGTCTTAGACTGCTTTCTTCTTATCCTGTCTTCTCTCTCAGTTATTGCTGAAATGTAGAGAATGAATCGGAGAGAAGGGCAGGCACATACAATATAAATACTTTAGGCTAAATCACTGCTCCCTTCCCTCTCCCCCATATTTTCTCAGCTTAGGTACTCTTTAACTATCTTTTAGGGCTTCTAAGATAGTTCCCTATCATCCTCATTTCTCAAATTTTTTCAGATCCTCTAGGTTATCTCTCCCAGGGATCCCCTAACTAGTCTCCTTCTCAGAGGGAGTCCCATCTTATGAGATTCCTTAGCTTATTTTTCAGGGGCCACTGCTGGTGTATTCTCCACCAGTGGAATCAATCTCTCCTGGTATCCTGGGGAAACCTGTTCTAGTAGATAGATGGAATCCTCAGAAGCATATGATCTCAATGTATTCCTGAGTGGGGGGGCATCCCTAAAACCTTGAACATTTGGATGGCATAGTCTACTACAGGAGGTTGAGAGAAAGAAACAAGTGGGTTAACCCTTCCTAGATCTTCCTGGAGGAAACAAGACCTGGAAATCAGAAGCTATATTTGATATCCTTAGTATTGATATTGTGGTTGGTTATAATATAATAATAATATAATGTCATTATATTAAATCTATTTCATTAAGGAGCTCTATTTGTATAAAAAATTCATGGTACATTCATCATTATAAATCTATGGAGACTGGGGCAAAGATCTCCATCAGAACCCAAGGCCAAATTTTTCATTCAAACCAAGCTCCTGGTACATCACTGCTATCCAATGTTATAATTTCAGTTTTCAAAAGCTGCAAAATTATAGAAGTCACAAAAGGACAACAATTATCACAGATCATAAGATACACAAGTTGATCAGTATCGTGTTTCCTAAGAGAAATATCAGACGCAGCTAGGTAGCATAGTTTACACTAGATTTGGAGTCAAGAAGTTCAAAGCCTGCCTCAGACACTCACTAGCTGTGTGACCCTAGAAAGATTACTTAACCTCTATCTTCCTAAGTGTGCTTATCTATAAAAAAAGTGAATAATACTTACCAGAAGACTTAGGGTCATGTCCTGCCTCTACTATACAATCATAAACAAATCTCTTAACATCTCAGTGCCCCAGTCTAGACTCAAGGAATAACCCATTTGTATTGGTGAAGGGAGTTTCCACACTAGGATTTCCCCCACACCAGTGAAATTCTACATTGGGGGAAAAATACATCTGATTTATTCCTTTTTAGTCTGGTGGCACAGTGGCTAGAGTACCAGGCCTAGGGTCAGGAAGATTTATCTCCTTGAGTTCAAATCCAGCTCAGATACTTACTATGTGACCCTGGGCAAATCACTTGCCCTGTCATAAACCCTGTTTGACTCAGTTTCCTCATCTGTAAAATGCTCTGGAGAAAGAAAAGGCAAGCCACTTCAGTATCTCTGCCAAGAAAACCCCAAATGGGGTCACAAAGTGTTGGACACAACTAAAACCCAACAAGAAGTCTGGCATTTGAGAAAACATGAGCACTTAGAAATAGACTGACTTAGCCAAGGTCACAATGGGCCTCAGAATTGGCAGAATGGGAATGGGGCCCATGGCTGCTGATTGTCATTCCTCTTTCCACTAGATGATGTGTTGTTCAATAGTAATCTTCTTTTATCTATTCTGATAAAGAGTAGCTATGTTAATGTGTAAAGTTCTGTTAATAGAAAATATTACTTCAATCATAGTAGATTGACTTCTTTGAAAACCTCATGGGAGATCCTATCTTTCTATTTCATATTAAGCACTACATGAATTAATGAATGAATAAAAAGACATTTAAGTGCTTACTATGTGACAAGTACATAGTTCCTGTATCTCCATTGCTTTCTTCTTGTACCCATAGCCTTCTAATCCTTGTTTGTTTGTGAAATTGGGATGCATAAATGAAGAATTTATTCAAAACAAAATTCTCCTTCTCAGGAATTAACATCAGTAGAAGACAAAAGGCTCCCAGCCGCTTTGTTGCTTTGGACCTGAAGCTTTGTCAAATCTTAGACCAATTCAAAGTTTGATGCTATTATTGACTCCAGATCAGAAAACCATAAACATAGGGCAAAGGTTCTTCACCTTTTATTGAGTTTTAGATCCATTTGGCAGTCTGGTGAAGCTTATGGACCCTTTCTCAGAATAATGTTTTTAATGCATAGAATAAAATGTATAGGTTCACAAATGAAACCAATTATATTGAAATATGATTATCAAAATATCTTTCCCATTTGAGTCCACATTAACTATCCATCGTCTCCAGGTTAGAGGGAAAAGGGTTCAGAAGCCATCTAGTCTAGACCTCTAATTTTTCAAATGAGGAAACTGATGGCCATAGAAATTAAATATCCTTCCCAGTTTCACATAGGTAGCAAGCCTGGATTTGAACTCAAGTCCTCTGACTCCAAAGCCAGTGTTCTCTCCACTGCATCATAGTGCTTCCTCATTATAGGACCTTTTCCCAACAAGCATGCTTCTTTGACCTTTCTTGTCTTTGTGCTTCTATGATAATATATATATATATGTATATGTATATGCACACATATACACATATATACATATACATATATATGTGTATATCTATGTATCTATATCTATAGATATATATATATATACATGTGTGTATTGGAGCTTAGTAAAAAGACTAACTCAGATCTCTGCCAGTGGGCCAGGCCCAGGATACTCCACTGACCTTAATCTGTTACCAAGTAGGGAAAATTGTTTAAGACTTTCATTTTACATAGTGTCTACATTTCCTGTTTTCCTGTTCATCTCTTGTCTCTTGGCAGGATCGGAGGAGCTGTACCAACCGTCTTTTCCTATTTTGCTGAAGTCCTTGCCCGGGAGAAACGAGGGGAGCACCTGAGCTGGCTCTGCATGTTCTGGATGATTGGCGGCATCTATGCCTCAGCCATGGCTTGGGCCATTATCCCTCACTATGGTAAGAAGCTTGCTTTTCACTGGATTATATACAACTCATAGATTTTTTTTCAATCTATTCCTCATACTGTGAGATGCCAACCTAAGAACAAGGGCATGTGCAAATTTCTCCATCTCATCTGTTTCAGTCCTTTAGCTCATTTCCTTAGATCTGGACAATTTGAGAGCCGATTAACAGTGATATGAACTGTATTTTGTTCTTGTTTAAAATGATTGCTTTGGTTTTTCCCCTCTACTCCATGAGGCCCACACTGGTGGAGTGAAGAGACACATAGATTATCCAAAACAACTGTGATGGCAACACCATTTGTACTTGCTCTGGAAATGCTGTCATATACCTCAGAGACAAATGAGGAGGTGTGTACACACACACACACACACACACACACACACACACACATACACACACTCACACACATACATTCACCCCCTCTGTGCCAAGTTCAGCTCTCAACTTATGGTCTACCCAATGGAGCTCAGGACTCAGCTGAAGATCTGGAAGGAAGCCAGAATCTCCACAAATGATTTACAAAAAGGAATAATCCACTCACAGATAACAGAGAATTGATTGGTTCTATGTTTTCCCACCTGGTCATTCTTGTCTTCCTCATCTTTTTTCCTTGGTTCTTTATGTCAAGGTAATGAGAAATTGCCTCATTCACTACCAAGTACATGGTGTTCTTGATTAGTGGTTAGACTGTACCAACATGTGAAAAAATGGTTCTATTCAGGTGAAACTGAAAACCCCGTAATAGGCCTCAGGAGACAAATAAAGAAGCTCATTTTGATTATGTTTGAGCAGCTAAGCAGGTAAAATTGAACTATTATTTGCAAAAAAATAAAAAATCAGATAAAAAATTTTAAACTATGAGGTCACATAGAAGTATGTTTAATTTCTCCATATTTCTCCACATTTAACTTTACGCCTAATAAAAAGTCAGTTTGCATTCTAGAACCACAATATTAGCTCATTTTTATCTAGCATTGTATCATTTACAGAGTATTTTCCTCACAACAGAGAGGTAAGTAGAGCAAATCATCACTGTTTTCCAGATAAGGAAATTGAGGCTCAGAGCAGGTAAGTAACACCATTGTCACACAGCTAATGAATGTCAAAAGCAAGACTCAAATAAAGATCCTCTAACTCCAAATGAAGTATTTTTTCTACCTTAGAATGTGCTCTTTGTTCTAGAACATGGTTCTGTATTAGAATTCCTTTTACAGAATTTGATTTCATGACATAAATCACATAAATCATGACACATTGCAGATTATTGCATCTTAAATTGTGAAATATATTTTGTTATATTTATTCAATTTATAATTCCGATAAATTAGAGAGAAATGGACGTCAAAAAAGGAACAAACAAAGCCTAAAAGATTGTATTCCTGGTCAGGGTAGATAAAAAGGAAAGCAATTTTCCAATTTTTAAACTGAGTTTGGAATCCAGAGCAAAATATTGGTTTTTTTCTTCCCTGGGGTACATTAGCATCTTTGTGTCAAAATGTCAGAGATAATCCCAAACAGAAGATTAAATGTGTTCATTACTCTTTTTTATTGTTGTTGCTACCACCAGACAAATTTAAGGGAGGTTCATCAGTTTGACTGGGACCCTGGAACCTCGGCCTTTATTCCCATTCAACTTCACTTCTCTGAAGTGAGAGAACAAAAATTGAAACAGCTTTATCCAACCATGTAGAGTAAGAGGACCTTTCCACATCATGACTTTCCTCATTGAAGTTTTGAGATATCGTGGGTTGGATAAGAAATTAAATGGGAATTTTGCAGAAGCCACAGACAACCCACAAAGGCCAACAGACAACACAGAAAAAGTTTAGAAACCTAGAAATGCATAAATATATATATATATATATATATATATACACGTAGTATTGTATAACATCAACATATTTTATCTTTTCATGCCATAATAATTAAGACTTTTCTCATACAAAGGGAAGGCCAAAAAAATTTACGCAGATTTTCCAGATAATGGGGGCACCATGTCCCTAACCCCCATGATGTAGCAAGGCTAGCTACTTTTCTCCTATTGGATTTCTTAGTCCTGAACCATTTCCCACTACTCCCTTATTCTACCTTTATATAAGTCACTGAGTGTCAAGGTAGATATTGACCTAAGCTAGATAATCCTGTCAATGTCTTCAGAGAATTTTTCTCTTCGTTCCCTGAAACACATATTGGCATACAAGCTGCAATCATCTTCATGGTGGCCTTTTTGACTTGTGCTCTTTGTGACCACTACAAGGTGAAATGACTGACTGCCTCATTAAATTAGTTTTCTTGTAGCTTTTGGGTGTCTGATTAACCCACTTCCTTTCTATACTCCTTTGAAGAGCACTTCCAAGCTGTTTTTTCCATTTAGTTTCAATTTCCTTGTGTTCAGGTTTCATTCATAGAGAAAAGGGCAAGATGGATGTGATTTGGTTTCTCCAACAGTGCTGCAGTTGGGACAAAGGCAAATTCTAGGTACAAAACTTAGTTACAAAATAGAAATTTATTTCACTTAAGACTTAGGTGTCATCCCATCTTAGTTTGTCCCTAGTCTATTGCTTTCATTCCTTGGCCTTTAGTAGAATAAAGTCCTTTCTGAAGGGCACCAGCTACATCCCCAAATTTAGGCTGAAATTGATCCCTCCTTAATCTCCTTACATCTCAAGCTTATTGCTATGTCGTTTTGGTTCTAAGACCCAGAATATCTTCTATTTGTTTTTCTAGGTATCTGATCTAGGCCAAGCTGAACAAGCTGATGCCCTACTTTGATCCTGCCATATTGATTCTATATTGAAACGAGATCCCTTGTTTCTTTTTTCTCTTCTTCTTGACTCAACTTTCCAGTTCCTTTTTTTTTTTTGACACGGTGCATACTTATCACGTAGCCAGCTCTAATCCCAGCTTGGCCGTCCTACCATTTTTATGGCTCTTTGAGTCATTCTTTTCCAGATTCTTAGAGTTGAAAGGATGCTTGAAATCATGTAATTCAAACTTCTCCTTTTTCAGATGAGGAAACTGAGGTCCAGAAGTGAAGAATTACCTACATTCATGGTTACACTACTACTGTTAAAGCCAAGATTAGAAATTGTGTCTCCTAACTATTGAGTCAATACCCTTTCCCCTATATCATACTATTTAAGTATGTCTTTTAGATAGCAACAGGAATAAAACATTTTAAATCCATATATATTTAGCCAGGAGAGAGAGTCATACTATTTTATCACAAATTTTGTATGAAAAAATAACTAATATAATCATAACATAATGAATATATGGAGTGGGTGATGTAGAAGGAAGTTTACATGGACGTACTTAGGGTCTTAATGGTTTATTGATAGAGCCTCAAAAAAATAGTCTTTTTCATGGTTTCTTATTTGACCTTTTTCTATTGTACTTTGTATATGGAAATCTCTCCCTCCCTTCTCTCTATCTCTCTCTGTGTCTCAACTCTTTCTCTCTCTTTCTGTTGATGTCTCTCTCTGTTTCTCTCTGATTGTCTCTGTTTATCTCTATCTCTCTGTGTCTCTTTCTCTATTTTGTTAAGTTCATATTTTTTAAAAGCAAACTTTAAAAAAAAAGAAATGTTTTTTCAATCAAACGCCCGGGACATAACAATCCAGTTTCAGACTTTTAACCAGGTTACAATTCTCCTTCTTCCACTACGTAGATGTGTGACCCTGGGCAAATTGCTCCACTTTCCATTAACTTGTCAGTTGCATAACTGTAACACCACGTGCCTTTCCTGGCCAACATGTTTATTGTCAGCATCATAAGGGATGATAGATATAAAAGTACTTTATACACCGTAAAGTACCAAAAACAAGGCATTGCTATAGCTTCTGATGCTGTTGTTAAGTTGGCAGCCTTTCCAAATCTGAGAGTGGTTCTGGAATAGCAAACTTGTGGAAAATCCAGATTCCCCTTATGTCTCTGTGGCAATTCCCACTTCTAAATTATCTCCAGTCAATGTCCTAAGAAATCCCTCTCAAGACAGCCTTTCAATGTCTTTGGAGAGTGCTGGAAGGAGAACTGAAGAGGAGAGTTCAGTTTTATAAATTTTATTTTCTCTACCCTATTTGAGATCCAGTAATGCAGCCAAAGCTCTTCTTGCCACAAACAAAAACATATTCTAGCCCATGGGGCTTAGAATCCTACTCAAATGTTACTTTGGGAATATCTCAGATACATAGCAAATGTCTTACTTCTCTGCTGTCTCTTTCATTTGCCTTAAAATGGATGACTGCTTGGTTAAAAACTCATTCAGTTTCACTGCAGCTCCTCCCCCCAAATTTTGTTCTTGAAAGGCTACAATGTCAACTATACAGCAACTCTTGGAAAATAACAAGAAATATCCTATAGCACCTCAAGAAATATCCTATAGCACCTCCAATCACAATACTTTTGGGGACTTTATTCAGTACATAGGAGTTTATTCTAGTAGGAAAAGAATACAAATAAAAGCTATTCATACAAATGCACAAGCCCTCTGTGCATTGGTATTAAGACTGATAGGATAGCAAAAATGAGATCCTCAACAAAAGTGGTTTTAACAAGAGTAGAGGGGGCAGTAATGTATGGATGAATGTAAGAGATATTATAAAGGTAGAAACTTAGCAACTAATCAGTCATGTAGAGTGAGAGAGAGGGAAGAGTCAAAGATGACTCAAGGGTTTTGATCCTGACAAATAGAGATTTGGGGAGGAAGTGAGAGTTTATCAGGGAAATTATGAGTTCAGTTTTAGATACACTGAGTTTTCTGGGACAAGAAAATACTCTGGTGGTGATACCTACAAAGTAGCTGGAAATATGAGAAGAAATCTGAAGAAATGAGGATAGAGATATATATTAATTGATAATAATCTAGAGGTAATAATTGGAGCTGTGTGAATGAATAATATTAATTAGAACAGACAGGAGAGGTGATGCAAGGAAAAGAAAGGAGAGGAGGGGAAATGAGAAGAGAGAAGAGGAGGGGAAAGCCTAGGGAGGAGAACCTTAGGGAATAGCAACATTTAAAGAGTGAACTGAGTCAAGAAACCAACAAAAGAGGTGAAGTTGGAAAGACAGAACTATAAGAGGCCAGTGTCACGGGAGCCAAGAGAAGAGAAACTATCAAGGTGAGAATAGCTCACAGTGTCAGATGACAGATAGAGCCAGGAAGATAAAGACAACAAAAGCCCATTGGACTAAATGATAAGGAGATTATATCGTGACCTTGGAGTAAACTGCTAAGGATGGAAGCCAGATTGCAAATAGACGTCAAAATAAATTGGTAATGAGGAAGTAGAGATAGTGGGTATAGATTACACTTTATAAGAGATTAGAAATAATGGACGGGGGAATGGAAGGAAAAGGAAAGGGAAGGGAAGAGAGCAGGAGACAAGCAAGAGTGAGAGCAAAAGAATAACAGACAACAACTTGGATAGGTGGGAGCTAAAGTTAGAGCAAAGAAAGCCTGAGCGTGTATTTAGGCTTGAAGCATGTGAGAGAAAGGACAGCTCACCTATCTACAGGTGAGAGGGACCTCAAAGGCCATCTGGTCCAACTCCTTCATTTTACAGATGAAATCGAGGCCCGGCAAGGTTAAGTGACTTCCCTGAGGTCACACAGGTCATCAGTGTCAGAGTTGGGATTTGAACACAGGTGCTCAGACTCAAGAGTCAGTGCTTTTCCCTTGAGCAGGAGTGATTGATGGAACAAGGCTATGGGAACATACTGGAAGAATGGGATCAAGAGTATAGGCAGAGGGGTTAGCTTTAACAAGGTAAAGAACCATCTCCTCCTTTTATAGAGTTCATAGAATGTAGAGCTGCAAGTGGCCTTAGGGATTGTCTGATGGAAACCCTTCATTTTGTACATGAGGGAAAAGGGGACAAGAAGTGTTAAATGACTTGCCCAAAGTCACATAGATAATAAATGGGATAGCCAGGATTCTAACCCAAGTCTCTGAATGCTTTTCCACTATAGGATAAACACTCTGAGACTAGAGGCAAAAAGGAAGATAGAAGAGATTTGAGGGAATAAACATTGGATTTAGAAGCAGCAAGATGGCTCAAACAGATAGAGCACTGGGCCTGGAGTCAGGAAGACCTGAGTTCAAATCTAGCCTCAGACACTTATTAGCTGTGTGACCCTAGGCAAGTCACTTAACCTTTGTTTGCATTGGATAAATTAATGCATTGGAGAAGAAAATAACAAACTACTCTAGTATCTTTGCCAAGAAAACCCCATGGATAATATGGTCCACAGAAACACGAAGGGTCAGACCTGACTAAACAGCAAACATTGGATGGCCTTGGTATTCTCACTGATATCATATGTTGATATCATATGATAGGTGATACCATATGCTGAGAGTGAGGTAGGGTCCAGCTAAGGACATGTAGCATAAATTTATAGTAAATGTGATTTAGAGATTTTTCTCCAGAAGCATTTTACCATTCCAGTTTAAGGATATTTTAGGAATGTTACATGTAACTGAGAGTGAAGTAATACAGAATTGAATGTTAGCAAGGCAAAAGCAGGAGGTCATTTCCCTCCAGGATTTGTTCCTGACTTTCTGGACTTCAAAACCATGACTTTACTGTTGTAGAGTCATGATACTGCTCTCAGTGCCTGGAGCCTCCTGGCTCTGGAACAGCCTACCATCCCTGCAGCTGCTAGACTGCAGCTCCTAGACTATTCTTCCACAAGGCATGCTCCCCTTTAGCCATTGGCTCCTCCTGAAGCCTCAGTTTTGTGGAGGAGTCCATGCTGGTCTGCCTTCATTTTCTCCTTGATCTGCTCCTGGCATTCTAGACATCAAAGCACCAAGTACCTTAATCTCCCTACCCACCTTGGAGTAGCCTTCTGGGAATCCATCCAGCGGTCTCTTACAATAATTCAGGAATGAGGAAATGGAGGCCTGAACCAGTGTAGTTGCATTATCACAAGAGAGGAGAGATTTTACAAGGATAGAAATGACAAGAGTCAACAACTGATTGGAAATGGGGGGATGGTGGTAGTTGGGGGGTGGTGAGATAAGTGAGGAGTTAAGGATGACATCTTCATTGGGAATCTCAATGACTGGGGGGATGGTGCCATCCTTGAGAGTAATAGGGAAGTTGGGAAGAAGGGAAGGTTTGGGGGAAAAGTTAGTAAGTTCATTTATAGACATGTTGAGTTTAAGATGCTTATCATGATACCCGGAGTTTGCAAATTGCCACAGAAGGAAAATTACCAACCCTTTAAAATGGTTATCATCAACTGTCTCTCAACTCTCTTTGTAGACTCAGAAGTAGGGGGGAGAGAGTCCTACATCACCACACCCCCTGACCTTAACCCCGCCTTCCAATTTTAATTTCCACCAGCTTCTATTTCTTGTTGCTACTGCCCTCCCTCTCCCACTACCTCAAAGGTTAGCTTCCTTGCCCTATAATAGGAAAGCAGCTATGGCCCTGTTCTCTGCCCTAAAGGCAACCAGGTTTCATTTCTCTCATTATATAAGAAAGGTGAATAATTCTGTAATAATACAGTGGGGTGACCATAGCTTTTAAAATCATCTTTTTGCCCTTGATTCCTTCCAGAAATTAATCACTAGAATACATTTACTAATCACTGAAAAGCGTTTACTAATCACCTAGCATATACCAGCCACTGGGCTGGACTTGGGGGGTGGGTAACACAGGTGAGGGGAGAGACAAATACTAACAACTGCAAATGAGTTCTATTCCAGGGAAGCTGGCTTAGAATTCTTGGTGACAGGGAGTTTCAGGCGTAGCTATCACTGTTGATTCTAAAGTTTCCCTATGCACACCAAAGGTAAACCTACATCACACCCAAAATATAATTTTAGAGGGGGATTTGACTGTTGACCCCAGGGAAAAGTTACATTATTTTTTAAAAGGATAAGGGAGCACCTATAGAGCCACTTGGAACTCAGCGTGAAATTAAAGTCTTGGCATTATTACCAGTTAGCAGCAAGAAGATTGGACAGGAGAACTAGTAAACATCTATTCCACTGCAGAATAGAATAGAATTGTATTTCTTCCAATTCCAATGCAGTTCCAGTCCTCTTTAGTATTGCTGCTGTTGTTCATTTGGAGAATAGCCGCTCCATTAAACCCAATGTTGTCATTTTTTCCTCTTAAAGTTTCTTGCACATCAAATGAGGTGCCCTCTTCTACTCCTCTGCCAGACTGTTAGTGTGCATTATGTTATATAACCAGGGTATCCGATTAGCTACGTAGGAAGGTTCTCTTTTTAGCTTGTCCCTGGCACAGACAGCCTTCAGCTCCTAAATCACAGAGCTCACAGTGCCGCATGCAGCTCAGTGTTGCTGCATTTCATTAGCTTTCCTTTTACTGCATCTCCACTCAGGGCCAAGATGAGGAGGAACACAGGGACAGAGCCAACATCCGTGGAAAATGAGAATGAATGACTTTTTATTTTTAGAAGTTTTCTTGCATTAAAGGGATGGGAGCATGGAGAAGTAAAGAAAGGGAATAAGTGCATATACATATTCATGTATTGGAAAAGGACAAAAGAAGCAAATGTTTGTGAGCAGTTTGTTTATAAGATAGCATGGAAAGATGTCCAAGGACATGACAGAGGCTTAAAATAAAACCCACACCTATACCGTGGTTGCCTCTCTTTCTTTACAGTGCCTTGGACGCTCCAGCTCAGGGTTGTGGGACTTTGCTCAGACCACAACAGCTTGCTTAGCCATATCCCTTTGGAAGCAAAAGCCTGCTTAGGGGCTACAACCCTGTAGCACCAGCTCTTCAAAGTTCTGTACTGCTGGCACCAGGGAAAACAACACTGCAAAGCTCTGAGCTACCAGTGCAGGACCAGAGAACTGAGAAACAGAGGGAATGGGACAGGTCACCAAAACAAAACACTCTGTGTGTGTGTGTGTGTGTGTGTGTGTGTGTGTGTGTCTGTGTGTGTGTGTATGGGAAGTGGCTGTGCAGCACTCCACCAAGCCTGAGAGAAAGAGCACAACATTTAGCTAGAGGCAATTCTAACCACACAAAAGTTACTTGGGGCAGAAACCTAGGCTGTTGAACTATGAATTGTCCAGGAGGAGGCTAACATGCTATAAGATCCAGCTTCTAGGGGCAGTTAGATGGTGCAGTAGATAGAGCACCATCCCTAGAGTCAGGAGGACCTGAGTTCAAATGTGACCTCAGACACTTGACACTAGCTGTGTGACCCTGGGCAAGTCACTTAAACCTGATTGCCTAGCCAAAAAGAAAAAAAATGATCCAGCTCCTAAGGAAACCACAATAGAGGGGAGGGAGTTAGAAAGTAAATGATAGGGGAAACAAAAGGAAGAAAAGAAATTCAAATTAGAAGAAAATGAAGTTAGTGCCTAAAGAAACAGATGTCTTCTATACAAGGAACTCATTTACTAACAAAGATTTTTTTGTACTATGACCTTCATTTCCACATATATCCCCATCCTTTCTATCCTCAGAGAGCCATCCATTATGATAAAGAACAGGGAAACTAATCGACATGTCAACAGCATGTCAAACATGTTGTCCTGCCATCCATAGATCCCCCACATTTACAAACAAAGGGATGCTGCATTGTCCCATCTCTTCTTCACGGCCAGGTTTGTTCATTCTAAATATGAAGTATTCGTTTTCTTTTGTTCTTTCAATTTACCTTGTTGTGGGCACTGCATATTTTGTTTTCCTCATTCTACTCATTCTACTTCATATCTCTTCATATGTTTCTCACTGATTCCACGTATTCTTCATATTCACCATTTCTTACGTGGCAGTAATATTTCACTGCATTCACATACCACAACTTGTGTAGCCATTCTCTAACCAATAAGTATCTACCATGTTACTGGTTCTTTACATTACAACAAGTGCTACTATGAATGTTTTGGAGTATAAAAGATCTTCTCTTTTATCTTCAACCTCCTTGAAGTATATGTCTAATGGTGGCATCTCTGGGACAAAGGACATGGATATTTTAGTCATTTTCTTAGCTTTATTCCAAATTTCTTTCTAGAACGCCTGGACCCATTCACAGCTCTGCCAATTCTATTAGTATGCCTGTCATTCCACAACTGTTGAATTCTTGGTTCTATGCTTTGATCACTTATCTATTATGGAATGACTACTGATCTTGTATGTTTATGTTCATTCCTTAAATATTTTTTATATCTTTAACCTAGACTTTTTTAAAAAAAAAGATAGGTATAGGGTACAAAATAATGATGATTCATGATTTCACAAAGAATCTCTTTTTGTGGAATGGTGTATGGGAATTCTTAGCTTTTGGTGTTTTATGGTCAGAATAAATTTTTTCAATAATGAAATTTGAAAAGCTTTTGTGGGAAGAAGTTGAAGGAAAAGATTTTTTAGTGTACATAAGATGTGGGCAAAGGAATACAACTAAGGATAAATGCAAAATAACATAGCAAGAATAGTTTCAGAAATATTAAAGCCCGGGATGAAGTGAGAATAGTCATGAATGCTAAGAACAACAAGGGTCTTTTTGAAATTATGTTGAGTTCAAGAGAAGGCTCAAAAAAGATAGAATGATGAATAAAATGATGATAATGACTGACTGTGAAGGTCAAACTATTTGATTCATTTTGCTTCTCATTTCACTTCTAAAGCAAATGATCTTTGTATCATTCAGTCACTTCAGTTGTGTCTGATGCTTCATGACCCCATTTGGGGTTTTCTTGGCAAAGATATTAAAGTGGTTTTCCATTTCCTTCTCCAGCTTGTTTTACAGATGAGGAAACTGAGGTAAACAGGGTTAACTGATTTACCCATGGTCACACAGTAAGTGTCTAAAGCCAGATTTGAACTTGGGAAGATGAGTCTTCCTGACTCCAGGCCCTATACTCTATACACTGTTTCATCTGGCTGCCTAATCTTTGTATTAAGAAGGATAAAACAAAAATACTTAATCAGAAGCTGAAATTAAGGATAGATATGATGGCAAAAAGCACCTAAATGCTCTCGATGCATTGAGGCATGAACAAACTATAATCTCAGGTACTAAAATAACTGCAGATGGTGATTAATGAGTTACTATTATTGCTCTTTGAAATATCTTGGGTAATAGGAGAGGTACCTCAAGACTATCAATCAATAAACATTTATTAAGTGCTACTATGTGCCAGACACTGTGTTAAGTGCTGGAATTAGAGAAAGAGAGATGTCATGATTTAAAAGGGAGTGGGGGAGGCAAGGGAAAAATAGCATTTGTCAATTATAGTTCAGTGGTCTTAAATTATAATCCTGATCAAATTCTAGACCACATTATGAAGGAGATGATCAGTGAGCATTCAGAAAGTGAAATAATCACTAAAAACCAACATAACTTATCAAGAAGTCATGCCAGTGTAAGTGAATTTCTCTCTTTTTCTTTGACATAGTCATTAGAATGGTAGATTATGGGAATGCTATGGATATAATTTGAAAATACATTTGAAAATATTTATTATGTTATCCTTGTGGACAATACGGAGAGATAGGGACTAGATGATTGTACATTTACATGAATTCAGACCTGGCTGAATGAATGGATGTGGAGAGTTAAAAGTGTGATATCAACTTGAAGGAAGGCCTCTAGGGGAATGTTCCAGGGATCCATCCTTGGCCCTAAGATGTTTAAAATAAAATTGAGGATTGTTAAATTTCCAGATGACATGAAGCTTAGAGGGATAACTAAGATATTAGATAATATTCATAATTCAAAAGTATCTCAGCAGATCAGAATTATAGGCCAAATAAAATTAGATGAACTTCAATAAGGATAAGTTAAAATTCTACACGGCTTTTTAAAAATTACTTTACAAGGTTGAAAAAGCCATGGCTAGACAACAGTTCCCATGAAAAAGATCTGAGGAGTAAGTAGACCACAACATAAATATGAGGCAACAGAGTGACATGACAGGCAAAAAAATTAATTGTAATATACATATTAAGATAGGTTTATTGTTCAAAATCATGGAGATGATTATCTGCTATACAGCACCCCCGGCTTATCATCTCTAGAATACTATATTCAGTTCTGGGCACAATATTTTAGGAAAGACATTAATAAACTGGGTATTGATCATTTAGAAGAGAGCAAGAAGAATGGTGAGAGGACTGGAGACCATACTCTGTAAGAGTTACTTGAAGGAACTCAGGATATTTAGCCTCGAGAAGAAAGCTATTTGTATTTGAAGGGTTATCAAGAGGGATCATACCTATTTCAGACTAAACCATGGGTCATAATTAGGAACAGAAAAGGGAAGTTGCAAAGAGGTAGCTTGACATCAGGAAAAACCACCTAGCAATTAGAACCATTCAGAAGCAGAAGGAGCTGCCTCAAGAAATAATGAGTTTGGGGCAGCTAGGTTGTTCAGTGGATAGAGCTCTGGTCTTGGAGTCAGGAGGACCTAAGTTCAAATCTGACCTCAGACACTTGACACTTACTAGCTGTGTGACCCTGGGCAAGTCACTTAACCCTTATTGCAAAAAAAAAAAAAATGAATTCCCCCATCACTAGAGGTGTTCCAGTGAAGACTGGAAAAGAATTTGTTGAGAATATTGAAAGGGTACTCTTGATCACAGACAGGTTGGGCATTATAGACTCTACAATCCCTTCTAACTTTTACCATCTGAGATTCTCTGAAGTAAGTACCAAAAAAGTTGTCTTCCCTTATATGTGTGATTGGAAAAGGAGATGGACCAGTCCTCACAAGATGGATAGTTCAAATGTTGTCCTGAAAATCCACAAACGAAGAACTCCAGCATACCAGATCTTCTATGGAGGATTTATATAGAAGGACAAGGACAAGAAGAGCATAGGTTAAGAAGGCATAGATAGATTGCAATCTCTGCCAGTGGAGGAGGTAACCCCATTGACTAGATCATGATCCATCAGAGTGTCAAATGGTGAATGGCCCTGAGGCCTTCTAGAATCCTGAATGTTTAAAGAAAAAAGAAATCAATTATGTTCAATATGCTCTAGTTCCTATGGCAGGAAAAGTGGACTAACATTATTTTTAAAACATTTCCAAAAAGAAAAAGTGAAACTATAGGAATTTTCTGATTAACTATTAGTAAAATCAGAACATGTAATAATTATAACATAACTTCTTACATATTGGTTTGTCAAGGTTTTGCTTTATGAAGGACTATAGAGGACACTTCTTATTGTAGCTAGAAAAAAATATTTCCACATAAATATGTGATTATTTTCAGATCCTAGAAAATTGTGCTGGCTGACTATTAGGCAGATAGAAAAAACCAGAATTCTATGAATGAATGCTACTTTCCTACCTTCAGGGAGAATGAAAGCCAAGATATCTGCTTTGCCTAACAGGTAGACTTAAGCCAATAGCATCTCAGGGAAGAGTCACTCTACACTTATCAAATAACTACTATGTGCAAGCACTAGGCCCTGAGATACAAAAATACAAAGGGACATAGTTTCTGCCCTCAAAGAGATGATAGTCCACTGCAATGGAAATGCACTGCCTAGCAGGAAGTCTGCAGCACCAAGAGCCACTGTATGTTTACTTTCAGAGCAGACCATGACAGTCAGTTATTGTGAGCAGATGGGTGAATGAAGAACATTTAGGATGAAGAAAGAAAACATAATTACTTTTCTTACCTCACCAATGTCCTGCTGGGCTTCCCCTCATGCTAGCTATGGTTTCCTTGGTTTTCTACATTTCCCTGGTTTAGGGGATGGGGAGCAGCAAGCAGGGGAGGAGAGAGCATGAAGGATAAAGAACTGAGGGAAGGAAAAGTAATCTAAGTTTTGTTTTATATCCCAAAAGTCTCCAAAGTGAAGACTATGTCCCCTGGGAGGTTGTGACTTTACCCTAAGGGCTAAATGATCAGCTTATCAGAGGGTGAGAAGATGGGTCACATCCTTGTGATTGCCAGTCAGGCTTGTCTCCAACACAACTATATGACACCCTTTAACATTCCCTTACTCCACCTCCTCCCATGGCTAGACATCTGTGCCTGTACAAGACTTGGTTCAGGAGACAAAGGATATATGCTATATAGACCCAGGTATTGGCAGTAGCTGCAAAGGTAAATTTCCACCACTCCCCAAATTTCTCACACCCTGGCCCCCAGCCTTTATTAATCACTGTGGACCATTGCCTCTGGAGCAGTAACCAGTCTCTGTCTCTTCCTACTCCCTCCTGGCTCCCCCCACCCACCTCTCTCTGTCTCTCTCTCTCTCTTTCTCTCTTTTTCTCACACACACACACACACACACACACACACACACACACACACACATCCACACACTTTCTGTTGGGAAAGAGAGACATGTTCAAGGATTGGTTATAATAATATTAATCCCCCCCCCACGCAAAAAAAAAATCTTCCCTCTTCTGAACTTTCCCATTTTTGTGAAGGGGACCACCATCCTTCCAGTCTCTCAGGTTCTCAGCCTCTTCTTTATCTTTGACTTCTTACTCAATCAAAGCTGCCATCTTAAAAGATACCAGTGACCTCTTAATTGTTCAATCCAATAGAATTTTCTCAATCTTTTTTCTTGACCTCTCTACAGCATTTGACACTGTTGATCACTCTTTCCTCCTAATTATGCTCTTTTTTCTAAGTTGTCATGATACTGTTCTCTCATTGTTCTCCTCCAGTCTGTGTGATCACTCCTTAGTCCCCTTTGCTGGCTCATCGTCTGTGATACCTCTAACTGTGGCTGTACCCCCGAGGCTCTGGGTTTGATCCTCTTTCTCTTTTCTCACTATTCTTCCTCAATTGATGACTTCAATCAGCTCCCATGGGTTTACCAGATCTATGTATCTAGACCTAAAATCTCTCTCCTGTGCACTAGTTCCATATCATGAAATACCTATTGGGCATTTAGAATGGGATGTTTTGTAGGGTAGGCCTACAGTCTTATAGTCTGCTTTCCCCCCAATATTCTTTGTATAATAAATACCACAGGTATTACAGCCCCAGAATTTCTGTCTATTCTTAATACTCTGAGTGTCTAGTGCCAATAACATAAACCACTTGTGACTTTTATAAGGAATGCTAAGGAGAAGTTTGATACCTCAGTATTTACTTATAAAACTTCTATATTTACCTAGCTTGGAATGAAATTCATGTTTTCTTGGTGTTGCACCAAATCCTGGGCACTCTGCCTAGAATCAGATGAATTGAACTCAAATCCTGAATGTGATGCTATATTTATGTTCTTGAACAAGTCACTTAAACTCTGGTCCTCAATTCCCTTTTCTATTAAATGAGAGGGTTGACTCCATAGCCTCTAATGTCTCTTCCATCTCTAGATCTAAGACAGCATTTTCTGTCACAGCAACTTATTTTCACTGTTCTTCCATTTTTATCCTAAGAGCAAATTAGACTGAGAAGCAATAATGATAAAATCTTTAAAGGGCTTTGAAGCATGACTACAGGTTAGCCATTTCCTTTAGTGAACGACTCTTGTTTATGTCTCAGAAGTAGTTCTCCCATGAGAAGCCCCAAAGGAAGTCTTAGAGAAATGTTCATAGTGATAAATATAGCTACAAGAGCTTAGTCATCATCACTTCTCCCACTTCGGGACATTTTTCCAAGTACATTATCTCCCTCTTTAGGTAGGATGGGGCTGATATAACATCATCCAGACACTAAAGACATCCATTTTACTGCCCTTACCATGTCTAAAGGATTCTGTGGTCTACAAAATTACAGGAAGTGCTCAACACCTGCTCTCTTCCTCTTTGAGATCTGTGTAGTGATGAGAAATAAAAGGTACCTTCTCGTTGGAAATGCAGGCTAATCACCTAAGGGTTTGGGCCACAGCCCTTTCTGTTCATGTCTAACAGAGAGAAGTTGCAAAAGTAGCTCAATGACAATAAGAAATAGGAAGAGATCGAGGCTAGTTTGCATTATACTACTATTACAAAAATCTTACTATAGACTGTAAGTTCTTCAGATCTTTTGATAACCTGGTTTTGGTCTTTCCCTAAAACCCCATATCTCATTGTATGTCATGGCACCACCTCCCTGACATCATGGTCCTCTTTGAGAATGAAGAACAGACAACAACAATATCTCATCCTCCCACCCTTGCATTCTTCTCATGTAACTAGGAATAGAAACTTTCTCTGCAGGCCTGGGAAAAGGTCCAAAACCTAACAGTGAATACTGGGAAATTGTAGTCTTCTACAGATGACATTTCCTTCCTGCACTGAGAGGGACTGAGATTATTATGACAGACCAGCAACAAAAATCAAAGGCTTTTTTTGGATTTCTCTGTATCTACAATGCTTAGCACATTGCCTGGCACATAGTAAGCATCTAATAAATGCCTGTTGACTGGCAGCCAGGGGACAGGGCAGTTGATTGCAAAAGATGCTGAGCATGAAGTTCCAATGAGGTTCCAGGTATGGAGCAATAACAGTCAAGCAAGACGAACAAGAAGAGGGCACACCTGTTTGGATGAGGATAAAGATGAGGGTATTGATATGGAAGCCAGAAGACACAAACTACAAACAACTAAGGGGGAGCTCCATCCACCAGAGTCCAGGAGATAGTTATATTGTGAATCAAAGGAAGATCGCTCTTGCCCAATTCTTAACCCCTTGTACAAAGAAAGGTAGAGCCTATAAAGGATCTGTTCTGCCCCACTCCTAAGAGGAAAAGGAATCACAAGAGCCTGTGTCTTCATTCTTCTTTTTCTGTCCTTTCTAAAGCTCCAAACCTTGCCTGGTGAAGACAGATGCTTCTAAAGGTCTTTTTTGAATTTGTATGCTTTGCATACTTCCTCCCCTCCTCTTCTAGCTCTGCCTTAATTGGTCTAACCTGGGTTGGGGTGGGAATGGAAGGGATCAGAATTCAAATGGCAAACTCTATTATTACTCCTGGCACTGAGTCCAAATTGAGATGAGCTGCCTCATATTTTGGACTACTTTACTCAGGATTTTGGCAGACTGGACTCAAATACATTTCATTCCATACATCAGAATTCTCACAATATGTTAATGCATATTAAAAAAAAAAGAACAAAAACAATCAGTGTTAAGTCCCTCCTTTTGAGAAGGGACTCATAGTTCAGGTTAGGCAGGTTTTGGTGAGGGTGAGGACCTTTGGGCACACCAACCTTTGATTGGTCATGCTTTAGCCTGACCCAAGATGTTTGACCCAGAATGTCCAAGATATATGCCTATGGTCACAGTTGAGGTGGCCAGCATATTGTTCCCATTAAAAACAATGTAATCTCAAACTGATCCCTCTTGGGGGTCTATCTGTTACTCACTTTTCATTCTCTTATCTAAGAGTACCATGCAAAAATGGTTGAAAATAATTGTCACAATCTCTACCAATCAAATATGTCATTTATATACCTAATTTTTTAAAAAAAATTAATTTTATTCCAAACATAAAATGAGGTTCTAGGAAATCTTCACAATGTAGGAATTATGTGTCACTTTTCTGTTCATTTTGATTTTCTGAACACAAGAGAAACAATATTTTCTTGTGTAGTTCATTTGATCTGTTAAATAGAATTGATTTGAGAATACCATGGCTGGGTTAAGTTTATCATTATTAGCCTAATTAATCCTTTATCTGAAACTTCTAATTAATGCAATTACCAAAGCCTTAGTAACTAACTGCTGTGCTTTTAAATTAACTTTCACCTAGAGGAACATAAAAATAGTCTATGCCTTCTATAAATTTACCTTGTTCTTTGTTCAAGCATCATGATCATTCCCAAAGATTGTAATACTTGGGACTGCACTGGCTTCACTTCCCAGACAAGATGTTATTTGACTCACTTTTCGGAAGGAGAGAGCTTTCTGTAATCTCAGGACTCATTTTGCTGGGCCCCAAAGCACTCTTTTCATATTATGCCTAGCATGTCTGCCAAGACAAATTATCTCTCCCCTTGCCCAAAACAGCCCCATAAGAGATTGCCAAAATGAAAGGTTATTGTGTCCCCACCTGCTTTTTTTTTTAACAAGGGTGACTGTTCTTTGGTACTCAAGAAAGAATGAGAGCAAAACTAAACTCTAACTTCTATTCACAAAGGTACAATAAATTGGCCTTCCTAGGACATTGCTATTAAGAGATGTTAACCTTTTTCACTTTAAATTCCCCTACTCACTTGTATACTGGTGTTGGGTGTTTTTTTTTAATGTTGTCAATGTTTCTGCTGTGGTTTTCATTTTTTATGGGGTCCCTTATAAGATCCCAGAAAATTCCACAGAGGGAAACAGAATTTGTGAGACATTTAGAAGCAAAAATGTCCTTTCAGTCATTTTTCAATCATGCCTGACTCTGTGACCCATTTGGGGTTTTCTTGGCAAACGTCATGGAATGGTTTGCCATTTCCTTCTCCAGTTCATTTTACAGATAAGGAAACTGAGGCAAACAGGGTTAAGTGAATCCTCTCTAAAACAGAAAGGACAGATGGCACAATACTGCCCCAAATTTGCTCTGGGACAGGAAGTTTATTGCTAGCATTAGAGATATGATATCTTTACACTGGCATACAGAATTGATTTCATCCCTACCTTCTAGTGCTCTTGAAATTTCACCTTCCAGGTCACTTTCTGGGCAATGGGTTGTGGTTGCTATGACCTGATGCTCTATTAGTCAGTGAGATTGATGGTCATCTGCACTTTGCACTGGGAGAGGAACGGAGCCTGGAGCCTCAACAAGAGAGAATTCTGCCTGCCCACCCAAAGCCCTATTGTGATAGTCAGGCTGCTGAGCAAGATGGGGAAGACCTATTTCTCTTACCAATATGGTACCCTGGATACATATATACCTTCCCTTGTTCCTTTTCCTTTGGCTATGCAAGTGTTATGGAAATTTTCAATTATTTACCCAAGAAGAGTCAGAAATACCACAGATGAATTCTTGCAGATTCCAAATTGGAAGGACCTTACTTAATGAGATTTGAAGTATGGACATGAATTGACTAGGTTATGATGGACACCATAATGGAGTGAGCTGGTATCAGCAGAACCCTTGACTGAGCCACAGGGAATTGCCTAGATTTCATGGGGTTTTTTTCTCAGTTCTTGCTCTCAGAATTGCTCCTTCTGCTCCTTAAAAACAAACAGACTGGTGTTCTATAAATGCATTATAAATCATGGTTTCATTTTCAGGGGAATGATTATTGATTTGCTTCTTTTTTCACTGTCTCCCTTTGCTCTAATCCCTAGCGAGGTCTTCAAGCTTTTTATGTACTATACATTCAGCCAATCAAAAAACCAGATACACTTCCCTGATTTATATTTAAAAGTGAACTGTGTGAATGATTTCATATCCTAACAGCCCAGCCACTATAATCACAGATGCAAGCAAGGCCCACTACACCTGAAGTGGAGGGGAAGTAGATTGGGTTGGCTGTACCTGATTATTTACTGTGTGACATCTGATGGATTTAGACAGTGGAGCTAACTCAGTTATTCTGTGGTAGGTGTGGATATTTCATTTGGTTTTTCAAAGCTGATATACATTGGAATTAGGCTGTCTTTAATCTAGCATTTTGGGATTACACCTAAAAGTAATTCTGGTTAAGCTGTATTTCAAGTAGTCAGAACAGAAGAAGAAATAAAAATAATATTTCTGAAGGGCAGAGGCAAACAACAAAAATAAATTTTAAAATCATTTGATAGATCTTTAAGCTTATCAATGTGGGTACCACCTCCACTGACAGAGATCACAACCCATCCAAGTCAACTCATCTTGTGGTACTATTGTCCATGTCCTTGCATAAATCTTCCAGAAAAGGTCTGTTTCACATGCTGGGGCCCTTTTTTAGAACTCTTTACATTGTGTGAAAACCAGTGGAATATTCATATCGACTACTGCTTATCCCTCACTCTCACTGGGTGACTAGACCATCTTTTTTTCTTTTGTGATATAGCTCTCAGATGGCACCCTTATACTACTTCTCTTGCTCAAATGTTTAGTGGTAATGGGTTGTGCCTTTTCATATGCACCAGACACTTCTCCCTTGCCCTTTCAGGGACCTTGAACTTTGGTTCTACAGAAATTATGATATTCCATGACAGTATCACCAGAACAGCGTCTTTAAAAAGTTGGGCTTTTGTTTCAGGGAGACGCTTGGAGTCACCAATAGTACTGAGCAATTTCCCCCAAAGCAATCTAACACAACCTACTTCTCTGGGCCAAGCTCATTGTCCACCTGCAATGTCTCTCCCAGACATGGGAGAGTAATAGTGTAGGAGTGATAGATCAGTTCTATGGGCACAGAGACATAATGAGAGATGTAAACTCATCAAAAATGTTTGTCACTGTCATGAAGGATATCCAATGCAGAATCCAAGATGGAAGAAAGGGTCCCTATAGGCAATGAGGTTCTCCAAATAGATCTATTTTCAGTTGACACTGTGCTAATTGCATGAAACCCTGGAACATAGGGTTTCCTAAATGAGATTCATAATTACTTAAAGAGTTCAGACTATCTACTTGAGAAAAACCAGATGAAGATTATCCGTTGTCCAGACAACCACTTACCATTTTGAAATATGTTGCTGTTGTTGTTTGTCCTTTGTTCTTGAAGAAGATCAATGACATCATGAAGGTGGTGTCTTGATTTACTTCTGAATTGAATTTAAGTGAGGCAGAGCTGTGCAAAGTCATCAGCCTCATTCTCACCTCTAGGGTCATTGAAGTCCAAATTCAAGGCAAAACAAAATCAAGACTACTGGCAAAGGCCTGGGAAGCAGTGGGTGAACTTGGCCTTTCTAAATTAAGGTCCTTCAAAAGCATTTTAATTTTTAAGTGGATTAAGCAAATGGACAAATTTTTAAATGGATTAGAAATTCCATGCAACTGCAAAAAGAAACAGACACATCATTAAGGAATCTAGACAACACAAAGGTATTTCATTTTAAAGGATCCAGGCCATCTTTATTCATTCTTTCATTCCTCTTCAGACTTGACTCAACTCTCTGGATTTCTTTCTCCCTCATGCTCCTTCTTAGGAAGCTTCTTCCTCATCTGCCCCCCCCATCCCTCTTTTGAGCTTCCCTTTATATGTTGGCTTCCCCCATTTGAACATAAGCTCCTTGAGGGCAGGGACTGCCTTTATTTTTGCTTGTATTTGTATTCTCAGTGCTTAGCATGGTGCCTGGCACATATTAAGTCCTGAATATATATATTGTTACTTTCATTACTCAATATCTTAGAGCAGGTGTGGGGAACCTTTTCATATTGGAAGGCCACATTAATGTTTAGCCATAATCAAATAAGGCTGCATTCAAGAAACTTCAATTAGATATACTTTAAAATGTACATTATTTCGTAAAAAATCTAACTACCATGTACTTAATAATTTCTAAAAAAAAAAACCCTGTTAATTAATTTTAAAGTTAACTAACCTTTCAATGACTTTGTTGTGTCTGCTTTTTGTTGTAAAGCATTTGAATATTTGTTTGCAGCATGGAGGTCCACAGTTTCAGTTGATCCTCTAGATAGCTATCAGTCATTTGTGACCTTGAGAGTATCTTGATTTAGATTTGCCGAAATAAGTGGTTGAAAAGCAAAAAAGCATTTTTTGGGAGGCATGTTGCTGAAGGCATGGGTATTCTACTGCACTTTTCCATATTTCAATTGGATGTTTCTTAGCATCAAATAATGACTTTAAGATGTTATCTACTGAAAGCTCAGTCAATTTCATCTGTAGTATCAACTAGGTGAGGCTGAAATGCTAATTTGAGTGTGAAGTCATGATTCTCAAAGTCAGTGAATCTTTCATTGTATTCTCCAATTGATTGGTCTATAAGAGCTGCATATTCTTTTTTTTTTTTTTTTGTATTTTGCTAGGCAATGGGGTTAAGTGACTTGCCCATGGTCACATAGCTAGTAAGTGTCAAGTGTCTGAGGTCAGATGCAAACTCAGGTCCTCCTGGCTCCAGGGCCAGTGCTCTATTCACTGTGCCACCTAGCTGCCCCTTAGAGCTGCATATTCTTCTAATGATTCACATATATCATCCTGCTTATCAATGACCTTTGTTATCTGGAGAAAATTTCATCTGAAATTTCATTTTGAAGAAGTGTTTTGAAAAAAAGATAGCTTTTTTCAAAATGCTTGGATTTTTTTTGCCATATATCATATATAGACTTAGGTTTGCCTTGCAAAGAAATATTCAAGTCATTTTGATTTGACACATCACACAGAAATGCAGCATTCCTATAGAAATCTTCTTTCAATAATTCACATTGCTGATTCTGTTCTTTATGAAATTTAACAATCTGTTTTCACAGAGATAAAATTTTGACTAACACCTGTGGCTGTGAGAGCCAATGCACTTTAGAAAGATACAGCAAATCTACATCATGATTCAACTTTAGCATATTATGAAACCAATGATTCCATGTTGCATTTGCATGAATATAGTTAACAATACTTATAACTTGTTGCAAAGTGTCACTTAAAATAGTAGCTTTAACACAGAGATTTTGTTGATGCAAGATATAATGAAAAGAAATGAGAGCATCTAGATCTGTTAATACTTTTTTCAATCTGTGCAATAAACCCTTCATGTTTTCCTGTAGTGGAAGGTGCACTATCTGTATATACACTCGCTAAATTTACCAAATTCAGTCCAACTTCATGACATTTATCTTGAAAGTTGTTGAAAATATCTATTTCCTGTATTCTGTTTGCATGAGTGCCCAAAGTGAGTAACTCTTCATAGCAAAGAAAATCTTCTGTTATGACCCGAATGAAGTATAAAATCTGTGCTGAGTCAGTAGTATCAGTTGATTGATCCAAAGTGATTGACTGATATGTATTTTCCTTTTGAAGTATTGCATGAAATTGTTCTGTTAAGTTGAAGGCTAATTCATGCTGCAATCAGTTATGGTTCTCTTTGAAAGAGTAGTTGTTTGTACTTTCAAATGTTATGGGGTCTAAGCATCTTATAACTTCAACAATGCATTCTTTCACAATTTCTACATCTCTGAATGGCTTCCCTTTTTTCCCAAGTACATAAGCTACTTTATAAGTTGCTTCAGTGGCTTTTTTTCCAGGTCTTATTGCTGTTTGAAAAAAATTGTCTTTGCTTTTGCTTTTCATTGTTTAATTTCTGCAATATAACCTTTTATGCCTCTCCCTCTAACTTAAAATATTTGTGGTCCTTAAGAGTGTTATAAAGCTGATGAGCATTGAATTTCTTTAACGTTGATATTGCAGTATAACAAAGCAGGCAAATCATCTTATCTTTAGCAGAAACAAGATAATATTGCAATTCCCAATCCTCATTTTAAAAATCTGTTTTCTTCCTTCAGTGCTGTCTTGGTCTTCTTTGATATGATGGGCTGTTAAGCAGACAGAATTAAAAAAATACTGTTGAGCTGTGCAGCTATTCACAAATTCTACTTTAAACAGAAACACAGTGCACCACTGTCAAAATCTGATAAGACTGATGTACTTGACCCTATAAATTCTCACCAACTAGCCTCATGCAGTAGTGGTACCAGTCAGGTGGAAGAAGTTAGAACTAAATCATAGGCATAGTCACTGTCAATTTAGCCCTTATGGTTTACTAATGTTCTAATTGTGCCAATCAATTTGGAAGGATTATTTCATTGAAAATTATTTTATTCTTTGGTATTTTAAATACATTCATTTTAAAAATAAAAATATAAAAGATGAACAAAATGTCTTAATAAAAATAAAAAAGATTTGTTCTGTAAAATTTGGATTCAGTCACAAGGCTGTACTTAAGGATCTAGAAGGCCACATATGGCCTTAAGGCCTCAGGTTCCCCACCCTGTCTTAGAGTTAGGATAAACTTTCCTTTGACACATTCTCCTTCCTGAGACCCTTTAAATTATTATTAATTTAATTCTTAAACTATTATTTCACAGTGTTGTTGTGAGGATCAAATAAAACAACAATTGTAAAGTGCTTAGCACAGTGCCTGGCACATAGTGAGTGCTATATAAATGTTAGCTATTATTCTAAGACATGATACAGAACTTCTGGAAAGGGGACATACAAAAGAATTCTTTCCATGCCCTATGCTAAGAAAAAAGAATAAGAAAAAATAATTTGGTAATATGTTTATATAGAAAAGATCAATAATAGCAACAACAATAATAATAATAGCAGCTAGCATTTATATAGTACCTTCTATGTGCCAGGCATTTTGCTAAGTGCTTTACTAATATTATATAATATTTATAATATATAATATGTATGGTATAAAATAATAATTGTATTGCATTCATTATATTATATTAGATATTTGTAATATATCTTTGCAACAACCCTGGGAGGTAAGTGCTATTATTATCTCCATTTTACAGTTAAGGAAGTTGAAACAAACAGAGATTAAGTGACTTGCCCAAGTAGTAAATATCTGAGGCTGGATTTGAACTCAGGTTTTCCCGACTCCAGGACCATTGCTTTATCCAGTGTACCACCTAGCTGCCCAAGTTAGAAATACAAAATATATATTAGAAATTGTATCAAAATATACAGATATGTTCCAGCCCCATGTTATTTGAATACAACAATAATAAGTCACTTATGTAGCTCTCTAAGATTCACAACAACCTCACCAGATAGATCATACAAGTCATGATCATGCACCTCCCCATTTTAGATATGAGGAAATTGAGGCTCATAGAAATAAAGTGACTTGCCCAGGGTCATGAAGTTAGTAAGTATAGGAGCCCAAGCATGAAACCAAGTCTTCAAAAACCACTACCCAGCATTACTCTTTAGTAATCTAGTGTGCGGCTATCAACACTGACAGTGAGCAAGTCAACAGTGAAGTGGAGATTTCTGTTACATAATCATGGGAGTGAATCAAAGAGCACCCTCCTCCGTATCTCAGGTTAAAGCTCTCAGCTTTATCTTCCTTTTCAATGCTCTCTCCCTTTGTGGAGATTATAATTACCCAACTCACAAGAAAAACCACTGAGGCAGAGCTCCAAACCAATAGCACTTGGTCCATGGCACCCTCTAATGAAGTGGACCTCAGAGCTTCCTCATGATCTGAGATGCCCCTTTCTTCCAGTACCTTCTTTTTCTAGGTTTGATATGCAAATAGGCAAAAGAGGCATGGCAAAATACAGAATCTCATTAGTTGATAGACCTTTCTCTTGAGGGCCAAAAATGACATATCAGCATGGGGGGGAGTGGGGTGAAGCACGGGGCATCTCCACTGACCAAGTGATCATAAGATGGCTATAAGATGGTCCCCTGCTCATGTTTGATGAGACAATGGTCCAGAAGTACAAAAATAAGTTGGGGTACTTTCTAAAGCATCAAGGCATCATGCCCATGCTGGATTTGGACATGGAATTTGAGCAAAACAGAATGGAAATATCTTTGTCAGCATTCTTATGGTTGTACAAGTGAGCCTCATAACTTGGTAAACAAGTAGTGAACATTACATTAAAGTTTGAGGCCCACCATAAGAATCTATCTATCCCTATAGGATTTGTGTAAAATATCAAACTGATTGGAATAGAGTAGGGGTCCAAATGAATTATTTCTCACATCTTATCTCTTCATTGTCCCTTCTCCTTTCTCATGCTTTGGCTAAAGTAGCACAGAGGGGGACAAAACCTGAACAGAACTTCTCATGCCTCTATTATAAAGAAAACAGGAAGCATAGACAGGGAAGCATAATGTAGGACTAAGGCAGAATATTATCAGGCTTAAGGCATCCTTTTAGAACACTCTTAATAGTTAACATTTATATAACACTTGGGTGTTCTGAAAAATCACTTTACATGTATTATCATATTTTATTCTCACAACAATGCTGAGATGCAGGTGCTATTATTATCCATATTTAACAAATGAGGAAATTAATGTTTAGGGAAGTTGTTACTTGTTGAGGGGCACACAGCTAGTGTCAGAGGTGAGATTTGAACCTGGGTCATCATATCTAAATCCAGGGCTCTATAATCCCACCTCTACCCTGAACTAACCTTCTTTAGCCCAGTGTTGCTTTATGAATGATGCTATACTGAATTTTTAAATTCAAAAATCAATTCAGGATCCACAACTGATGTGTATTCTACATAATACTAAAGATGGAATGAGATTGAAAGCTATCTACTACATAATAAGGCCTCTGTTGACATGCCTTTGGTTCTAGTAAAGGCCATTATCTTCTTTCACAGGTATACTTTATTCTTTCTGATTGTGCTGGCAGACACATTTGGTACATTTCCATTAATTTTGTCTCCCATGGATGAACAAAAAGTCCTTTTACATCTGAGTTGATTAAAGTGGTTAAGGAACAGTCGGTGATAGGAATTTTCATCCTCTCTCCCACCAAGGGGTTGCTTTTCATATTGGGAAAATCCTATATGAGACTGAATGATGTACACATTATCTGAGAGAGGATGAATTTAATCTCAGTAATGGTGGCTGCTGCATGATTAGAGATGGTGTCCATTATTGTCAGAGAGGCCTGTCTGGGTGTTGCCTAAGAGTAGAATACACTAGTTCTCAAGCTGACTCAGCTCTTTACTTCCAGCTGGCATGCTTTCCCTCTCATGTCATCCCTCCTCTTGTAGATATGCTTAAATGCTCACAGCATTTAATATATCTTTCTAGTTGAGAAGCATAAATGCACAAACACATTTTAGAAAATTTTCTATGGAGAGATCAGGGTTGGGAAAAAGGCTGTACAATAGGGTACACTTAATGGAAAAATTCTCTCAACTAATGCAAATGGACACCTTCTCTGCCATGTAGAGTCTTAGAAAATTGCCTAGGCCACTGAGAGGTTAAGAGATTGCCCAAGTTGCCCAGCCAGGATGTGTCAGAAGGACTTGAACCCAAGTCTTCTGGCCTCTCTGCTATTCTGCAATGACTTTACTGCAATTGTTGTTGTCTTCAGGTTTATTGCTCTTTTGGCTATTTCTTAATTTGTCATCACTTCATACGAGTCTTCCCATGTCTCTGAATTCTTCATATTTGGCATTCATTATAGCACTGTTAGAAATCCATTATATTCATATGCCATAGTTATTAGTCCCCTAATCTCTGGACGCTGAGGTCTGTATCCACTACATGACATTACCTCTTGATGACATGACTGATCTTCCAGAGTCCTGACAAGGCAGTTGGCAAGTGTTTGGGGAGTAGGAGGAGCCAAGTAGGTAATCTATCTCATTGCCCTTTTCCATCCTTTAAAATGATGGTTCCCTGCTGCCAATCCTCTTGTCTGAGGGAGACAGGAGCCATGAATGTGTGATGAAGAAATGCTATGAAGAAAACTCTCCTTCAAGGGGAGGGAGTATCTTTCATAGTGAAGGTGACATAGCAATAGAAGAAAACAGTTTTTATAAGTTTTAAAATCAACTCCACTTTCCTTCTCCCATGCTAAAGTACCTTCCTTTCTTCCCTATTACTATTCTCTTTTCTTTCCCCCATCTTCTCATCCTACCTCCTTTTCCTTCATCTCTCCTGCCCTGAGTCTGATAAAATAGGGGGAGAGAGACATCATTTCTCCAGGTTTCTACGGAAATCTGGGAGCACAAGTGGGATTTGGGGAGGTAGGGTGGAAGGAAACTGGCAGCAGGAGATGAAGTGTCATAAGAAATTACCAAACCCAAAGCTTCTTGCCCCAACCCTCTCCTCCTCACCATAGGTTAGTCTTCCCTCAAATTGACATGGAACTTTGCCTTTGTAATTGTTGGCCAGTGGTAAATGCAGGTAAAGGTCATTGGTCAGTAGAATGATGTGAGAAGGGAAAAGGAAAAGAATGTGTGTAGTATCCATAGATGTCAAATGCCATGATGCCAACAGCAATGACCAAGGGGTAGCCTGGGACCCTTTCCTACAGATGTATGTGGTCCCTTATGGGGGTGGGGGGAGGTTTGTTTGCCTTTTTGTTGAACCAGTGGATTTATTGCTATGAGCTCCCTCTACCAATGCAGATCAGCACCTGTTCTACAATTTATAATCTTAGAAAGTTTCCTGGGGCACTGAGGGGTGAGGGGACTTTCCCAGAGAAAGCGAGGGAACAGGGGCCCAAGTCTCCAAATCAAGCGTTCTATCCATAACACCAAGCTGCCTCTCCCTCAGGATGTAATACACCTTAATGACTGATTGACTAACAGAAGAACGTTACACGGGCTTTAGTCATTAGACCTTTAGTTCCTTAGCCTGTCTATCATTCTTTTTCCTTCAGAATTCACATGGTTTCTTTCTCAGCCATCATCACAAGCACTGACCCTTTAACAACACTGAATGGCAAGCCTATTGCTAGTAGGGCAGATTAGAAGAAGATGGCACCACTTACACATGTGCTTTTGCATGCACACATACACATACAGACATTCTGAGAATTATCGTTAAATACCAGTTAAATAATTAAGTTTTCAAAATCACTACTTGTGAAAATAGGATCTTACAAAACTCCCAAAGGTGTCTGAGAAATATACATTGTAAATGGAAAGTACCAACAATTTTAAGATATCAACTAGTAACTTTCTTGGCATCACAAACAGAATTCTCCTTTGAGTTCAGTGGAAGGACTAAGCATCTTCATTACCCTTAATCCCTAGGAAATCAACTTCTCTTCTTTTAAGAAGAAAGGAAGCTACAGTCCAAGTTGCCCATAAGGAAGAGAGAAGGATTGTGTTAATTTTCTATAAGTATTTACCCTTAGTACATTTTCATTTTATATTTTAAAAATCCATAAATGTATACACATATGTGCCTATGTTGTAGCTCCTATGTATGGTGCCAAAAGTGTGGTGATGTAGGAAGAAGAGAGCCAGTTTGAGAGTGGTGAAGCCCTAGATTAAAGTCCTGCTTCTGATATAAACAGTGTCTATTTGACCCTGGACATGTCCTTTAACCCCTTAGAATCCCATGCAATTCTCTAAATCTTTAAGATGTAGACATATTTGCAGTCTTCATCCGTGGAGAGAGCTCCCTAGGCAGATAAACTCATAGGTATGGGTCAAAAAAACAAACACATCTACACGTGTGTGTGTGTGTGTGTGTGTAATGTACACTATAAAACTCACTAAACAATGAATAAGAAAATAGGAAAAGGCAGGAGGTTGGAGAAAAAGTGGAGAAAGTATTTGAGACCAGAGGGAAGGATGAGTGGCTAGCACCTTAATAACAAGCAGTGATTTCACATCTCTGTTCTCTTATAACCTTAAAATATCAATGGGAATGGTTTCTTGAATGTCAATAACTGGAACAAAGAGGAGGAGGTAACTTGCTGAATAGCAGAGATAGAAATATATAAATGCACTTATGATCTTAGAGAAGAAAAAAGCATTAGTATTGGTGAATTTCAATTAAGAAAACAATCAAAAATATATTGAGCATCACTGTGCAAATGGCCTTGGGCTATGCCAAGTTTATGATGAGAGTAGGGGAGGGGGATGGTGAAGACATACATTCTATATAGACACTTGATAGTCATTTAAAGAAAAAATTAAATTCCATGTTTGTAAATTGTGTGGATCATGCCACTACATTGCAATGAAAGCTAAAACCAGCAATTTCCTCTGAAACCCATTTCCCAATGCAGTCTAATTTTTCCTCTAAATGACCTCATTAAACCAGTATGTCCAGGTCTCTTTTATTTCTGTTTTTGCCTTAATATTTCAAAAGTAGTTGGGCTTTGTCACTTTATATTAGTCTGAACTATATCCCCAAACTGAGATTTGCTTATGACTAAGAGGGAGGGGAGGAAAACATAGTTAAGGGCAGCTAGGTGGTACATTGGATAGAGTACCGGCCCTGGAGTCGGGAGTATCTGAGTTCAAGTCCAGTCTCAGACCAGACACTTGACACTTGTTAGCTGTGTGACCTTGGGCAAGTCTCTTAACCCCAATTGTCTCCCCCCCCCCCAAAAAAAGAAAAAAGAAAGAAAACAGGAAGAAATCTAAATTTAGTATCAGGATAGCACCATGTGCCTTATTTCCGCAAATAGAAAATGGTGACATTTTGAAAATATACAATATAGAAAGGCTAAAATGAAATATGGGTGAACTAATTATCTCATTGTAGTTGGCATGCTAGGTAGGAGGAGCAGCTACGATCCATTCCCCCTCCCATCCCACCTTCAGATTATTATTTATGATTCCCTTTCATGTATGCTATGGTGCAGCCAAATTGATACACTTGCTATTCTTCACACCTAACATCCTATCTCCACCTCCACACCTTTGCACAGGTTCTTCCCACTGCCTGGAACATACCCTTCCATCTTAGAAACTCTAGTTCCTTCAAAGCTCAGCCTAACCACCGCTTTCTGTGTTATGGTTTTCTAACTCCTGCAGTTGTTAGCCCTTTCCCCTGAAATTACCTTGAATTTATTTTCTATGTATTTTGCATAAACTTACTTGCACATATTTTCCCCCGATAAAATGTAAATTACTTGAAAGCAGGAACTGTTTTATTTTTGTTTCTGTTTCCTCAGCACTGAGGACAGTTCCTGATACACAGTAGGTGTTTAAACACTTATTGTTAGATAGGTGAATATACTGATGGATGTATAGATGGATAGTGTTCCCCATAATGGTGAAATCACAAGCTGGATGAAAAAAAAAACCAGGTCATTTGTGCCACTGATATCTAAATACCTAGTAGGCAGGTGGGAATTTGCATCTAGAGGTTGAGGAAAAGGTTAGGGCAAGGCATATAGTTTTGCTAATCAATCATCTTCATGTAGATGACAGTTGAAATGATGATAATATAACATCTCCAAAGAAGAGAGTATAGAGAGATAAAGGACGAGGGTCAAATGATCCAAGCTCAGGAAACATCCACATTTTAGGCAGCTGGATGACAAATGAAGAGGACCCAGGGAGGCAGACAGAAGGAAAAGTCAGAGAAATTGACCATGGCACATCCTATAGATAAGTAAAGGAATGGCAGTGTGGTGGAGTAGACAGAGTGTTGGATTTTAGGTCAGGAAAACCTGGATTCAAATCCTGCCTCTCACACTCACTAACTGTTTGAATATGGGCAAAACCTCTGAGTCTCAGTTTTCTCATCTGTAAAAGTGGGATGATAAATACCTACATGGCACAAGGTTATTGTGATAATAATACCTATACTGCAAAGGCTGTTGTGGGACTCAAATGAAATAATAAACATAAAGGTTTTGCAAACTTTAAAGTTTATACAAATGTCAATTATTAAGGAGGATGAAGACTGAGAAAAAGTCAATTGCATTTGGCATTTAGGAGGCCAGAAATCCAGGCATATACATGCATTATGCAAAACCAAACCCACTTATTGTCCATAAGCCTCAGGAAGGGTTTTAGCAAACAGAATCAGGGTATGTTTCTGTTGACTTTAGAGCTTTGGATTTTAACAAATTCCCAGTAGATTATATGCTAAGCCTGCTGCCCGCTGGACCTAAGTGTTCGGCCAGCTGAGACCCTGTCAAGTGGTTGCAGCCACTGCTAATGGCAAGCTGTTAAATCGGTATGCTAACTGAAATTGTGAACCAGCTTCGTGCTGGCTTGGGTCTGTTGAGTGATTTATGGGCATCTGATCTGAAGATATTTAAGGGATGGAATTGTTGGAGACAAAAAGAAAGGTGTGATTAATCAAAGAGGACTATCACTAAATGACTCCCTAAAACACTGCCTGACTGAAAGTAAGAACATGAATCTAATTCTATCTACTAAAAGCAATTTTTTTTTCAGGCAAAGCACACACTCAAACTAAGGGTACATTTGCAGTGCACATTGAGATTTCCATTGCGTGACTCAGGGACATACACTTAACGTCTGGCTGCACTGGAGAACAATTCACTACCCTCAAAACTAGTCCCCAGTGCTGTGAGGCTTCGCGTCCTGAGGGTTCCGAGAGGTTTTGGAATCTGCTCTAAAGAAAAAATAATAGCATTACATAGATTCTTAAAAGCTACCCTGTAAGCCTTATTTTCCTTCCATCTTGAATATTTACTTTCCTTTCACTCTGTGACCCATTGTGCCCCTTTTACTAAAATTGCTATGACTAAGGAATTAGGACATGATTCAAGCAGTTTCTGGCATTTGCCCAAATGGAAGAGGGTCTTTTCAGTAATTGATGATGCTGATTATTTCACATCATTACTGATCCTGTGTAGTCCTAATGCAGTCAAAGCCAGAAAGAGCCTGGTAAGGTTTTCCCCAGATTAAAGGACTGGTTGGAAATGGAACTTCATGGGGCTATGACAAGCATGTATAAAGATGCTCCTGCTTTTATACTGGGCCTCCCTATTTCACTCAGGTGGAAAGTGCAACAGCTACTCATGGGCCCAATCTCCAGACTGAACAGCATGGAAGCTTTAACCTACTCCATTTTTTTCCTGTCTGGGCTGATTAGACAGCCATTAACTCTTAGGGGTTCACCATATTGGTGCTGGATTTAATGTGGACAATTAATTCTAAACTTTAGTCCTGCTTAAGCTCAGAACTCCCAAATTCAAGTGATGCCTTGGCCTTTCCCAGTAGCAGGGATTATGGTCAAGTACCATCTCACAGCAGCTAGGTAGTACAGTGAGTAGGCAGAGCACTGAGCTTGCAATCAGAAAGACTCACCTTCCTGAATTCAAATCTGTCCTCAGATACTTACTAGCTGTATGACCCCGGGCAAGTCACATAACCTTGTTTGCCTCAGTTTCCTCATCTGCAAAATGAGCTGGAGAAGAAAATGGCAAACCACTCCAGTATCTTTCCCAAGAAAACCCCAAATGTGGTCATGGAGAGTCAGACATGACAATGACTCAGCAACAGCAGAACCACCTCACCCAGCTCAAAGATGCCTTTCAAAGTAGCTTGATTCAGGGGCAGCTGGGTGGCACAGTGGATAGAGCACTGGCCCTGAAGTCGGGAGGACCTGAGTTCAAATCCAGCCTCAGACCAAACACTTGACACTTACTAGCTGTGTGACCCTGGGCAAGTCACTTAACCCCAATTGCCAAAAACAAAACAAAAAACAAAACAAATTAGCTTGATTCATGCCAAGACAAGGTGAGAAAGTATGGGGGTGGGGAATAGTCAAAGCTCAGATCTTCACCATGATATAAACAGAAAATGTCTGTCAAAAAAAAAAAACAAACCAAAAACCTCCATACCATAAACACTTCTAAATTCAGGGGGAAGGAGTGAGAAACAACAAAGGGAAGAGAAGAAAAAAGGATAAATAAACTGGGGAAATGGAACAGGAGGGATGGAAAGAATAGAATGACTGCAAAAGGATGGAGGGGGAATGTTGGAAAAAAGAGATGTAAAATTAAAGATCCAAAAGTTAGAAAGAGTTATCATTTTGATTCTGTCCTCAATTCAACAGCTAGACAACCCAAGAAAACTAGAACTTAGAGTCAGGAAAACCTAGGTTCAAATTCTGCGTCAGACACTTACCAGCTATGTGATTCTGGGCAAATTACTTTTGGAAATTTCAGTTTTTTCATTTGTAAAATGGGGATAATAAGAGTAGTTATTTTACAGGTTTATTGTGAGGGGGAAATGAGGTAATGCACTTTAAAATCCTTAAACTTATTCTTATTGTTATTGTTATTAATTCAACAATCACTTATTAATCACTTTGGACAAAGCAGTATGTGTGTTATGCATGGAGATACAAAAACAAAAAGCCCTCCACAGGCTTGAATTATGCAACCCTTCCATTCATATTGAGCATAGAATCCTAGCTAGAGTCATTAGAAGGAACCTTCAGAAATCATATGATATAGACTGCCCCATTTCAGAGCAAGAATTCCATTTAGAACATTACTGATAAATGCTCCTCCAGTTTCTATTCAGAGGCCTCTAGTGATGTGGTGCCAACACCTCCAAAGGAAGACCATTCCACTTTTAGTCTGCTCTAATTGTAAGGAATATCTTTATATATCAAGTGCTAAACTGAATCTGTGTAACTTCCATCCATTGCTTCTAGCTCTGCCTTCTGGGACCAAGCAAAATTAGTCTCACTCCTTTTCCACGTAACCACCCTGAAATTGCTCTAATAAATTATTTATATATAATATATACTAATATAATATGATGTATTATTAATTATATAATATATAATATGATATTATATGTATATAATAAAATATAAAATAAATTTGAGTCTAATTCAACTGTATTGCCTCCATAAGTCTCTTCTCCAAGTTAAGTATCTCCAGATCATTCAGTCATTTCCATGAGGACACTATGATAGACTTTGTCAAATGGCTTGCTGGAATGCAAACATACTATCTCCAGCATTCCCTAGATCTGCTAGTCTTGACCTTGACCCAAAAAAAAGAGGCAGGGGAATTAGGTTAACCTGGCTTGACCTCTTCTTCTTATTAAGGTAGATCAGCCATTTTATTTTCCTCTGAAGGGTTCAGGTGTCCCCATTGACAGATAGTTTAAAAGGGGGTCTAGGAGCCAGAGTGGAGTTGGAGGAGAGAATCTTTTCATGCCTCATGAGATTGGTTCCTCACCACCTTGAAGCAGATTCTGTACCTCACACAATGAACTAGTTTCATATACAGCTTGGGCAGCACATAGGAGGGAAAGACCCTCAGAGATATGCATGATGGCCATGGTTTACTCAATGTTTCAAATTAGAAACTTCTTGATACCTTTGCCCTTGGGTTCACAGTGGGCACAGTTGGTGCAGTGAATAGACTACATGTAGCCCTTCTTAATGTGCCTGTTGTCCCCCCTCTTCTCCGTCATCTTGTGAGGACCTGAAAGAGACTTGGCCTGCCCTTGATCAATTTATTCTGGCTCTTAGTAACCACTACAATCATTATCATCATCATCATTGCCAGCATTTGTATTGAACTTCAAGGTTTGCAAAGTACTTTACAAATATTATCTCATTTTATCCTCATAACAACCTTGTGAGGTAGGTGCTATTATTACCCCATTTTATAGATGAGAAAACTGAGGCAGCCAGCAGTTAAGTGACTCACCTAAGGTCACACAGCTAGTGTCTGAGGTCAGATATGATCTCAGGTCTTCCTCATTTCAGATCCAGCACTCTATCCACTGTACTACCTAGTTGCCTTTTATTTCCCTGAAGGCTTACTTATAATCCCATTCTAAAAATTTTTTTGCAGGAATTAACATCAAACTCACTGACCTATTCTGTGAATAAGCCACCTGTTTTTGAGATTGAGGATAACATATATAGCTGGTAAAAACAACTACAGGATCATGGCTTAGAAACTGAGGATGAACATCAGGTGGCACTTTTCCTTGATGCACACAGATTTCTTTTTTTCCCCTCTGAAACCATCTAGGTGCTTAGAAATATTTTATGCTATGAGTTAGGTATATTGATTACTTCTACAGAATGGGAAGCAAAGATCAAGACCTTGGCAAGGACCTAAAATGTTTGAAGCTTTTAAGTACTATTCTTCTCCTTCCTCATTCTGAAAAGTGGGAATAAGAATGCTGATCCAATGTACAGGATGGTCCTATCCATGAAGTAATGACCATGCTTTCAAAAAGTACACTATAGTATAAATGTTGCAGAATCACAAACACTGTGTGTATGTTAAAAAAAAAAGGCAAAATATCCAGAAATGGCTATGAAATAAAACCCAAAGTGACCAATTAAATGTTTGTAATCCCCAGGGAGAGGAAATAAAAATATTTGATAGGGAAATGATCTTGCTCTACCAAATAGATGTGTTCCTGGAAAAAAAAAGTTTTTCCTTTACTTGAATATTTTCCCACTGATGTACAATATGATTTCTAAAACATTTCATCATTTCAGACCCATCTTCCACAGGCAGTGGCTCCTCATATTTTCTGTCCCATTGGGATCCAGGAGTCCAAGACTCCTGGAGAGAAAGTTAGGAAGAACCAAAAGCAAAACCTCACATTTTGAGCCAACAATCTTCTCCTCCTGTGTGAGGCTGTTATTTGATGTCTGTGTGTTCACTTCAGATTATGAGTTATTACAGTCTGTAATGTCTGTGTTTGCTTCTAATTGCCACACACAGACACACACCAGCTAAGCCATAATAGATTGCTCTGTACCAAGTGCAAGAGAACCAACCAAGAAAAGGTTGATTTAGACAGGTTAATTCAAGGAGAGGAGGAATAGCTAGGAGACCTAAATTTTTAATCATCAACCAGAGTAAATGTCTACCAAAGGTACTATTTTTTCCTTCAGATAGCACTATTAAAAATAGCTACAGCTATTCAAGATCCCAAATGCCATAATCATGAACTTGGGAGAACATTGATTTGACTGAACTTAAAGATTGAAGTCTCTATACATGTATGCAAATAACTTTGCCAATCACTTGTAGCTAGGTGTGTGTGGTAGATAGAGCAATGGGATTGGAGTCAGGAAGACTTTAAGATCAAATCTGGCTTGAGACACTTAATAACCATGTGACATTAAACAAGACATTTAGCCTATGTCTGCCTCAGATTCTTCATCTGTAAAATGGGAATAATAGCACCCATGTCACATTATTGTAAGGATCAAATGACATGATATTTGTGAAGTGCCCGGCATATAGTAGGTGCTTAATAAATACTCCTTCCTTTCTACTCCTACTTTTAAAGGCTATATGATGTTCTTGGTGGGTGGGTGGGGGGCATTTTAAGCCAGTTCCTTCCAAACAATGATGAATTTGAAGCAGTAAGTAACAGGTGTCTTGAAGACCACCACCATTAATGGTGTGCTTTTTTTTTTAATTTCCCAGAGGATGATTTCTGTGACATAAAATCAAATTAATTACATTTGTTCTTTGAAGTAAAAATACTGCAGAACTAGCCAGGCATTCAGTAGGGAATGACTGATGTTCAGTTCACATTTCACTCTAGGGACTGTCAGTGATGACCCACACCCATGGATTGTGTGTGGGTCTTTAAACGTGAATAAAGGAGGAAATCCCTAAGGGGAGAATGTTAGAATTCAGAGTGGTAGAGGGGCAAAACTGGTGTTTCGGAGAGGGCTCAGAAAGGCACAGCTTGCTCATTCAAAGATAGTTACACTATTTAATAAAAAGCTTATAAGAGGAAAGTGAAAATTCTACATCAACTCGAAGGGAGAGACAGGAAGATAGTGAAACCAAATACAAAATTCACACTATTAGAAGAGGAGGTATTCTCTCATTTTATGGAAATTTTTCTAAGAAGCACTGCTCTGGCATTTTGAAAATACTAGGTTTTGTCCCTAATTCCCTTCCTTGCCAAAGCAGAGACTAGGGATAATGAATATTGCATAAAACATCAGATATGGTGGATGCGTTTGTTGGTCCTGCTGACCTGTTCCTTTTTTTCTTTGTCTTCTTTGCTACAAGAAATGGAAGGCTGAATTGGGGGAGGGGGAAGAAAGTCAGAAATTGGAATAATATAAACACAAAAATATCAACAGAAATAATATTTTAAAAGAATTTTTAAAGAAATAATACTTTTTAAATAATAAAAGAATAACAGTTTATTGCTTATTAAATTTTTTCACTTTCAACAACTTGCAAACATGCAAACAAAATTCAATGTTACATTCGTCCAAAGTCCAGTACATAAAGCAGGGTATAATGAAAGGTAAATTAGAAAGTGTAAAATATAGCCCCTTTAAAAGCAGTATAATACATAATAAATTTGATACCATTGTAATTTTAAGTCAATTTGAGGAGTGTTTTAGTATGATTTGGCTTTAATGCCCTATGACTAATTAGATTAATTCCAGCAGCTGCCTTTATTTGGCTTATAAGGATACTTGTTTTTAAAAATAAAAGCATTTTAAAATGTAAAATGCCCATATAGCTAAAAAAATTCATCTAAGTTTATTGAGGTAAGAAATGCCTCTTTAGCATAGCAGAAAGACAAGACTCAAGGGCTAGAAGCCCAAACACCATCCCCACTCCAACCTCGAGTCTACCTTTGACCATCAGCTTGCTAGACCACTTCATGCGATTAAGCAATAACCATTTATTAAACACCTACTATGTGTCAGGCACAGTACTAAGCAATGGGAATATAGAAGGAGGCAAAAGAGGGCAAGTTGCTTAACTATTCTGGGCTTTCCTTCCTTCATCTATATAAATTAAATTAGATTAGAGACCTAGAAGTGACCTTAAAAATTATCTGTCCAGGGGTTCTTATCCTTGGGTTCTTTGGACTTTTTTTTTTATTTCAGTATAACTGGTTTACTTTGTAATCCTATTTATTTATTTAAAAGCATTATTTGGGGGAGTCCATAGGCTCCACCAGCCTGCCAAAGGAGTCTAGGACACACAAAAAATTTAAGAATCCCTCCCCCATCTAGTCCACTCCCTCCTTTTTGCAAATGAGAAAACTGAAGCATAGAGAGGTAGCGACGTGCTCACAGTGAACGACCTCACATAGGTAATAATATGCAGAGCTGGGATTCCAGAGTTCAGGTCCGCTGACCCAAAATCAAAACGTCTTTCCCCGATGCCATATTGCTAGTCTCTAAGTGTCAACCCTTCCAGTGTTAAGAGGGCCAACCATCTATGAGCCTGTCGGTAGTGAGGATATCCTTATGTACCTCTACTCTTATCACGTCCTCGCTAGTAAACCGATTCTCATCGCCTTCTTCATCAGCACCAAGCCCTAACTGCACAGAACCACCGAGCCAAAGCAATCAACGACTCTGTAGAACTGCGTGGGCATATAAATCTCGGGGGCCGCTGAGTCAGTCAGCCATGCAGGCAGCTCAATTACCTGCCACAATCCTTGTAATGAGATTTTCAACGGTGTCAGCTTAACATTAACCCTCACTGGGTGAAGATGACATTTCTACACAATTAGAACAATCCCTTCTTGAGATCTTGGTTTGGTGGATGGTTCCTCAAACCTGCCCTCCGGCTAAAAGTGGAGATTTGGTGTGAATAATCAAATGGTTAAGATGTTGGTTTTCCTTATTTACTCACTGGTCGACTGTCAAGTCTTGACTTGCTCGCTAGATAAATTGTATTGATCACAAGGTGAGCAGGGATATGTCCAGAAATCATAGACCCATAGACTCAGAGCTGGAAAGGACCTCAGAAATCATCTAGTCCAACTGTCCTCATTTGAAAAGGAAAATGAGGCCCAGAAAGATTAAATAACTTGTCCAAGGTCACACTGCTATTAGGTTGTAGAGTTTGCATTTGAACTTTCCCAATATAGGATTCTTTCTGCTACATCACATTGTGGAAACAAAAGGTGTCAATAAAACCGAAGGGGAAAAAAAGAAGAAATATTGCTTAGTTAGCCATTCTTGCCTTTATAGTACTTTTAGCTGTTCTCCCTTCTCTGGCATGTATTTCCTTTGAAGCATACACAGGGAAGTTTCAGACCTAATCAGTATTGACAGTACCATGCTTCATGTGCTGTGGCTTAAGTAGATTTGGGATCATGATAGTATGGCCAACCAAAGCATGTTTCTTTCTCAAAATCTTATGTCAAAGCAGATTTATCAGCAATTCATTAACTTTTTCTTATAAGTTGTCATTATTTACCTTGTCCCAAGTAAAAGATCTCTAGCTGTACCCAAAAAAGGACTAAGGCCAGGACATTTGTAATGTGATATTTGTCTTCATTTTCTCAGAGCCTCTGGATTGGTTGGTAGAATGGTTCAGAAGAAAGATGCCATGTGGCTTCTGTGGAAATAAGCTGTAGGCAGGCATCCTCAGCCTCCTGAATGAGAAATACTGGAGGTGGTGCTCTATCTAGGCTGTAGGGAGGAAGCAAAACTCTAGGTTAGACTGATAAATTCTGGCAAGGGGAAGTCCAAGGCATCAGCACAAGCTTTAGCAGTCTTTATATTTTGGACAGTGAAAGATGGTGCAAAGAATGGAGGCTGAATAGCTCAAGCTACATGAACAAGACACTCAGGCAAAAGAGTTCTGTTTCCAATGCAAAATTCTTTCTGTCTAAATGGATACAGAAGGCAGCTGAGTGGTTCAGTGGATAGAGCACCAGGCCTGGAGTGAGGAAGACACATCTTCCTGAGTTCAAATCTGGCCTCAGACACTTACTAGCTGTGTGACCCTGGGCAAGTCACCTACTCTTGTTTACCTCAGTTTCCTCATCTGCAAAATGAGCTGGAGGAGGAAATGCCAAGGAAACCTCAAATGGGTCCATGAAAAGTCAGACACAACTGAACAACAACAAAGAAGGATACAACTTAATTGTGCTTAAGATCTCAGTTCATTTTTCCTTCCTCACTGTTTTGATCTTTCTCCTCTTAATAGGAAAGACACATGGGGTATGTTGTTATTGTCTAAGATACTTTTGTCTGAGTGATAAAGGGTCAGAGTTAGCTCTCATTATGGCAGTTCTTGCCCCTATGATGCTTTACTACTAACCTCTAAGATTATAGATTTAAAGCTAGAAGGGGATTTCTAGAAATCAACCTCCTCATTTTATAGGTCATGAAACTGAGTCCCAAAAATGTTACATGACTTGCCCAAAGTTGCACAGGTAATAAGTAGTAAACCAGGTAGATTTTTTGTGCTAATTCACTTTCAGTATTTTTCTAGGCTTTATATCACCTTATGAAACCTAAGGTTTCTAGCCTCTTTCAGCAATGCTTTTGGTATACAGGCATACTCCTCAAAAGGTTATTTCTGATCAACATCATTTTGTAATCACGTTATAATTCTTATTTCTAAGATCTACAGAGTACTTGTCTCACAATCTTGTGATTTGCTGTTGTTGTTGAGAGGAATCTGACTCTTCATGACTCCATGGGCCATGCTGTCCATGGGGTTTTCTTGGCAAAGATTCTAGAGTGGTTTACCATTTCTTTCTCCAGTGAAATGAGGTAAACAGAGGTCAAGTGACTTGCCCAGAATCACACACCTAGTAAGTATCTGAGGATGAATTTGAACTCAAGTCTTCCTGACTCAAGTCTTCCTGACTCCATGACCAGGGCTCTATCCATTGAGCCATCTAGCTGTCTCAACCCTGTGAGTAGGTAGTGCAAGCATTATTGTCTTCATTTTATATGTTGGGAAACTGAAGCCCAGAGGATTTAAGTGACTTGACTATAATAATGAACAGCTAGTAAATTTTAGAGGCAGAACTTGAACCCAGCACTTCAGACTCCAAATCCAGTGTTCTTTATACCATAGCACACTGCCTCACAGATCCATCACTAACAAATAGAGCCAACAGGGAAATTCAGTTTCAGACATCTTGAACTGGTTGTGCAGTAGACTTCTTAAACTCAAAATGTCCAAAACAGAGCTCATTGCCTTTCCCTTATACCCTGACTCCCAACACCATCCTCCTAGTACCTCAGGTTCACAGCCCAGTAGTCATCCGGGACTCCTCACTCTCACCCCTATATCCAAGCTGTTGCCAAGGCCCATTGATTTCACCTCTGCAACATCTCTCTTATACACTCCCTTCTCCCCTCTGACACTGCCACCACTCTGGTGCAGAGCCTCATCACCTCATGCCTCTATTACTGCAATAACCTGCTGGTGGGTCTGCCTGCCTCAGTGTCTCCCCACTTCAATCCATTCTCTACTCAGCTACTGAAGTGATTTTCCTAAAGTGCAGGTCTGATTGGGTCTTTCTCCTACTCAATAAATTCCAGTGGCTCCCCATTGCCTCCAGGAACAAATAACAAAATGTTCTGTTTGATACTCAAAGTCCTTCAAAACCTGACCCCTCCTACCTTTACTATCTTATTGTACCTTACTTAGTGACACAGACTCTGATCCAATTGCCCTGGCCTACTGGCTATTCCACGAACAAGACACTCTGTGTCTCAAGCTGTACCCCATGCCTAGAATGCTGTCCCTCCTCCACTCCTACTACTGACCTCTCTGGCTTCCTTCAAGTCCCAGCTAAAATGCCACTTTCTACAGGAAGCCTTCTTCAGTGCCTTCTTAATTCCGATGCCTTCCTTCTGTTAATTATTTCCTATTTATCCTGTATAGAGCTTGCTTTGTATATATTTGTTTGCATCTTTTCTCTCCCCACTCCCCAATTAGATTGTGAGCTCTTTGAGGACAGGGACTGTCATTTGCCTGTTTTTGTATCCCCAGCACTCAGCACAGTGCCCAGCATTTAGTAGATGTCTAATAAATGCTAGTGATTGACTCAGTTGAGGTGAGAGTTTAGGGCAGGGTTGGGGAACCTGTGGCTTCGAGGTCACCTGTTGCCCTCTAGGTCCTCAAGTGTGGCACTTTGACTGAGAGGGCCATGTGTGGCCTCAAGGCTGAAGGTTCCCCATCCCTGGTTTAGGGGGAGATCTGGAGAGAGACTTTAGTCTAAAATCCAATTACTCATGGCAGGTGAACAGAAAAACTGAGATAAATGCAAAGTGAGCAAGCTCCTCCAGTCATGGGGAGAAGGAGAGGAAACAACTTTTGAAAAAGAGGTTAGAAGTAGAAGACCCCTCCCCCAACTGGTAGCTTCCTCTGTTAGCCCATTGTTTTAGATGTTCACCTTAGTTGCTTCCACCTATTAAGAGAGTACAAATGTTATCGGAACTCCTAAATATGAGTGCCCTAGAGCTTGTTGTTTCAGTCATGTGTAACTCTTTCTGACCCTACTGGGAGTTTCCTTGGCAAAGACATTGGAGTGGTTTGCCATTTCCTTCTCCAGCTCATTTTACAGATGAGGAAACTAAGGCAAAGAGGGTTAGATGACTTGCCCAGGGTCACACAGCTAGTAAGTGTCTGAGGTTGAATTTGAACTCATGTCTTTCTGACTCCAGGCCTGATGCTCTCTCCACTGTGCCCCACTTAGCTGTTCAACCCTGAATCGACCCCCATCCTACTTATACAGTTGAGCTGAAAGAGGGTTCTCATGGACCAATCCCTATCATTTTACAAATGAAGTAACTGAGGGAAGTCCAAGAGAGGGTGTACCCAAAGTCTCATAAGTAGTAGAAAATAGAACTAGGATTCAGATATAGGTCCTCTAATGTCCCAGTCAGCATTCTTACCAATACACACAATGCTACTAGACCCTGCTATAAAACAATGCTATAAATGGTCAAAGAGTTTTGACCCACGGGACAAACTATTTCCCTGTCCTAACATCCTTGCAACCAGGAGTTCTTAACCTGGAGTCCATAAATTTTTTAATTATTTTAAAAAGTGTGTTTCAGTATAATTGGTTACCTTATAATCCTATGTATTTTCTTTTGTTAATTTAAAAAACATGATTCTGAGAAAGGGTCCACTGTAGGTTTCCTCAGACTGACAAAAAGAAGGATAAGAATTCTTGCTTTAGATGGTTTCCTCAGAACTGCTCTTAATTAAGGTCTGACCTTAATTAAGGTAATTAAGTGGTTCCCCCAAGGTGATATCAGAACCATCATCTGCTAGTCTAAAGAATGTAACTATTTATATGGAAGTGGTGGTTCACATGGTGAGGGGAATAAATGCTTTTGTTCTTTCATCAAATTTTATGGAATTACGGGCTGGGGTGGGGGGGCCAAGAGGAAAATTAATCTGCCTTCCTTGTTGTTGTTTGTGCTTCACTCTCAAAGACGATCAATGACAACAGGAAGGTGATGTCATGACTTGCAAGTGAATTGGATTTAAGTGAGGGAGGGCTGTGCAAAGTCACTAGTCTCTCACTCTCTCCTCCAGGAACCAGGCCTTTTTTATACTGTGTAAGGAAGGGGTTTCTGTGCATGCTGGAGGGCAGGTGGAGGATGCAAGAGTGTGGCTACACTTCTCTTACCTAAGCCCTGAGCAGGTGTGGATATAAGTAGCATCCTCCTGCCTACTTCCTGTTCCCTCCCTACTGTTCCCCACAGCCCTGGGGCTCTAGAAAGTTTCCCTGGGCTGTCTGCAGTTCACAGATGTACCTGCTCCTCCCTGGCCTCCTTCCTCCTCTTTACTGGTTTTCTCTTTTAGAAAAAAGAAGTAGCCACACACATAAAATATGAATTTACCACGTACCAAATATGTGTCTCCACGGTGAAGGACAGTCTGAGGTGAGCTGTGTGGGACTGAGAAGGGCAATATTTGATATGTATTGAAAAAGCAGCCTAGTCTCCTATGGATGGAGCCAATCCCACCTCTGCCATCTTCCCAATTTTCCTGAAAGTCTCCAAGTTTTAATCTTATCAGCGTTGGATCTTCAGGGTTGAATCTTTGAGAATAAGTGTTACTATCATTTCCTCCATTCCACCAGGATCTTTGCCAAGAAAACCCCAAATGGGGTCACAAAGAGTTGGACACCATGGAAATGACTAAACAACCTCTAGTCCTCCTGAATCCAAAATAATCCTCCCAAGGCTTAACATCTCCCATATCTCTTCAAATGCTTGTGTAAACCAAAATCTCCACCTACATCTCTCATCATTCCCCCACTTTCATCCTAGCTAGTCTCTGTGCCAAATAGATTCTTATTATTCCCAGAATAAAAATGATTCTATAAATATTCATGATAAACCTGGCATTATTACAAATGTCCCTATAGTGGAAAGTATTCCATTTTACCTATGATATGTTTTTAAATTATATTTTAATCCAGGTGAATATGTGATTAACTTTAGGCACAAAATGTCCCAGAAGCATCCATACATCAAAGGGAGAAGCTAAATATAAATGCTAACCTGTTCGAAACTTGAGGTGTGGGTTTCTGAAGAACCCCAGATAAAGAAGATTTCTTATTGATTTTTCACGTAAGCTGCTTCCCTCATTGGTCTTGGCAAGAGCTGGAAATGGCATATATTTATAAAGATGTCCAAATGGAGCAGCTTCGGAGCAGCCTATATCTGTGGCAGCTTCTTTAGCTTTTAATGCACCGAGAAGATTGGGGAAGGTTATGGGCTGAAAGCATTGGCTGGAGCCAGACATAATGTAAGCATTACTCAAATCTCACCTTTATTTATGTATATGTCTCCCGACCTATGGCCCTTCAACCTTTTTAGTGAAAATTTCCAGTTACATAAAATTATGGAGGATGATAGCAGTAAGGGGAAAAGATGGGAATGCCCTTTCCTTAAACATCAAATGAAGAAGAATCTTTTTGCCCCAGACTGTTTTGCAGCAAATTGGTGGTCTCAAAAGTTTTAGTATGTAAAGCTCCCTGATAGTCTTCCCGCAACCTTCAAATGTCTCTGTCACTTGACAGAATGATAGGCCTCGAAGGAACTGGAGAGAACAGTCTTTAATCCTTCTCCCTGAAGGGAGATCACATCTAATCATTCTGGACAAAAACAACTCCCAGTCTTTTAGAAGCCCCCTAGAGAAGGGATTCCACCCCCACTAAGATCAGCAACTCTCACCCTCAGGAAATTCTCTCATTATTAAGAATTTCTTCCTTTATTTTGCCTAAATTCTTCACCACTTAGCTTACTACTAAATCCTGTGTTTTGTCATCAGAGTGGTGGATGGTCACTTTAGTTTCTCTTGTTCTGCCTCTAATTTATGGTAAATGAATGTGATTAGAGATTTTTCAAACTCTCCGGAGATAGGTAACATCCTTTATCATATCTCCTCTGAAGTTATAGTTATTTCTTTGATAAGAGAACTTTAAATCCTTAACAGTTCTTTTTCTTCTCAGTGTTGGGGTTATTGTACAAGTTATTCTCATGTTTCTGTTTCCTTTCCTCTCTTTTTCATACTACCTAATATTCCCTAAAATTGTCATGATTCCTTTTTGTTTGTTTCCTGTTGATTTTTTTTTATTTTTATTCATTTTGAATTTAAATACACAAATTGTTCTGTTTCTTACAGAACAATAATTTTTTCATCACATTCATACAAAAGCATTTCTTCATCTAATTCCCAATTGATGGGCACACCCTTAGTTTCCAGATCTTTTCTTTTCCTTTCTCTTTCATTTTACTTTTAATGCCCCTCCCTTTCAGGATCAGGGAGTTTGTTTCACTTATGATTGTTCCCCCTAGGGGAGGGAAATAATGATAAGGCAATGGAAGGAGGGGATGACTCCGGCACAAGGGTGCAGGCAGAGAGGTTGAATTTAGCAAGAAAAAAACCACCTCTTTCTCAGAGACAGAAGTAAAAGTGAAGAAGATCACTGCAGAGAGAGAGGGATGGAGTAAGGAAGAAGGAAAGCATAGCAGATGGCTTCTTCTCAGTAAAGGAACAAAAACATCAGGAGTAGCTAGGTGGCGCAGTGGATAGAGTCAGGAAGATCTGAGTTCAAATCAGACCTTAGACACATGACACGCACTAGCTGTGTGACTCTGGGCAAGTCACTTAACCCCAATTGCCTCACCAAAAGAAGAAGAAGGAGAAGGAGAAGGAGAAGGAGAAGGAGAAGGAGAAGGAGAAGGAGGAGAAGGAGAAGAAACAAAAACATCTGCCAGGAGAGAAGGAAGTGATGGAGGCATTTACCACATGAGAAAAACAGAAAAGAAAGTAGAGAACATCCATTGTGAGAATGTGATAAAGAGTCATTGAGAGAATAAAATGATTGCCATTCACCAGTGATGGCCCAGTTGTGATTAAATAACAAAATTTTAGTAGGCTTAGCAAGTACTGTTCCTTCAGCAGGGTTCAGCAGCATACAAATGGGAGTGACTTCGGGGTCAATCCAGATCTGAGGACTGGCAGAGCTTGAACAGGGTTAGGACAAAGGTGCAAATGAGTCAAGGGTGGCAGATAATGTATAAAAAGTATACAGCCAAGACTGTGAAGAGAGGAAGATGAGACCAGAGCATGGGTAATGGACTGAGAGAACAGCAAAGTTTGGAGTGTTACAGTGAAGATAAGGACAGTTATAGAAAGTTAAGTCAGAGAGAGGGATGGAAGTTTAGGAGATTGAGATTGGAGAAGGAAATTTCAGAGTTCAAGATGGTATAAGTGATGGAGACAACTTAATTTCTAATTCTTTACTACCATAAAAAGAGTTGCTTAAATATTTTCCCCAATATCTAGTTCTTTGTTAAACACAAGACTTAAACATAATTCACTTCCCCTAACTCCAAATCAAATGCTCTTTCCACTATAAAACCCTTCCTTCCTGTTCTTTGCTTCACTATTCTGGACTGAGCTCTTTCAATTTCCATCTTGGTCATTTTCTCCAGTCCCATGGTTGGCAACATTTTTCTATGTCATTCCACTCCACTAATGGTCTTGACCTCTACACCACTCTGAGTCTTCTCTTTTCTTACAGCCTTTACCAGTTTCTATTTCTGCAAGCTAGGTGACACACCCCACAAAGCACTGGTCATGGAATCAAAAAGACTTGAGTTAAAATATAGCCTCCGACACTTACTAGTTGTGTGACCCTGAGCAAGTCATTTAACCTCTGTCTACCTCAATTTCCTTAACTATAAAATGGGGATAATAGTAGCACCTCTTTCTCAAGGTTGTTGTGAAGATCAAAATAGATAATATTTGTTAAAACAGAACTAGTTACTATTTGTAAAACAAATACCAAAGCTGAAGCTTAAATATTTTGGCTACATAAGGTGAAGGCAGGACTCATTAGAAAAGGCCCTGATGTTGGGAAAGATTGAAGGCAAAAGGAGACAGTGACAGCAGAAGATGAGATGGATAGATAGTATCATGGAAGCAATGAATAAGAGCTTGGACAGAATTCAGGAGATAGTGGAGGATAGAAGGATCTGGCATACTGTGGTCCATGAGGTCATGAAGATACAACTGAACAACAACAGCAACAATCTGTAAAACACTTAGCACAATGCCTGACGCATAGTAGGTCCTACATAAATGCTAGCTGTTATTATTATTATTATTAAGCCAAGTATATTTTTGGTTGGTGGTGGTAGTTTTATCAGGTTTTATCCAATGACATCAACCCTAGGTTCTAGATTCGGGGCCAGTAACAATCATCCTTAAAGTGACAACAGTGAGTGCCAGGAGTATCCAAAAGTCAGCTCTACCCAGAGCAGTCTAGATTAGTGTTTGTATTGTGTTTATTCTCTTCTCTATTATATGGGGTTATGGGGTGTTCAGGGAGGACTAGCACCTCTGGTGTGAGGGCTTCTGAGCCCTTTTCAGGGCTGCTCATTCTTTTTTTGGTGTCTCACCCGTGGCTCCAGGAAGCTGTAGCATTCGCAGAGACCACACCTCAGTAAAACCCTCTCAGCAAAAAGGCTGAACCAGGCTGAGGGTAACTGACAGGCCTCAAACCCACTGGTGAGTTAGGGGGATGTCTACCTCAAACATGTGGAAACTTCCCCCAGCAGAATGGGCGAATGAGAACAATTTGTTCCAATGTCCATGAAGGTGGCTGAAGCTGGTGCTATGGACTGCATAGAGCTTGGTCAGACATCAAAGATATATAAGATCATCTACTACAAGATGGGCCGTTAGCAGTAGAACTGACTTTTGTCCTGCCACTGGACTTCAATGACTCTGGAAGAGAGAGTAAGGCTGATGATTACACATCTCTTCTGTCTCACTTAAATCCAATTCACACACAAGTCAAGACATCACCTTGGTCCTTTCTGAAAAGAAAGGACAAACAATATCTACTCCCCACTCTGACCCCTCTTCTCTCTTCTTTGTGTGCTGCTGGATTACAAGGAAACCATGGGGGAGGGAAGCATACCTCCTAAAACACTACCAGCCTCTCATCAGATACCAAAAATAATTAAAATAAAAATTAAATGAAATCCTAAAAATGAATGAAATAACTAAAATATGTAGAATCATAAAACAGGAAAGGACCTTGAAAAGTCATCCAGTCTATATCCTTACTTTCTAGAAGGATTCATAGCACCATAGATTTAGAGTTGGAAGGGATCTCAGAGGTCCAACTGGTCCAACTCCCTCATTTTATAAATGAAGAAACTAAGACCCAGAGTATAAGTGACTAGCCCAAGGTCACATAGATAGTTAATAGAAGAGCCAAGATTTGAACTCTGGCCCTCCAACTCCAAATCTTGCACTATCATTCAGGTCTTGGGCCTATTTTTAAAGCTCTCCAGAAAAATAATACCTCAGGGGCAGCTAAGTGGCACAGTGGATAGTGCTCCAGCATTGGAGTCAGGAGGACCTGAGTTCAAATCTGGCTTGAGACACCAGACACTTACTAGCTGTTTGACCCTGGGCAAGTCAATTAAACCTGATTGCCTCACCAGAAAAAAAAAGAGAAAGAAAGAAAAGAAAAATAATACCTCACTCTCCCTTTTCTGGATACTAATGACAAGCTTCATTGAATGACTTTTTTCCCCATACCTTGTCTAATACCCTCATCCACACATGTGCTAGGTTGAATGTTTCTTAGGTTGGGAAGAGGAATACCCAATGACCCCATTCTGCAAAAGTCTCCACCTCAAAGCTCAGGTAAGATCCAGGCCACATGGACATGCTGGGCACATTCAAATGCTGTGAGTCCATGAAACCAGGTTCTATAGACCTGTAGCATGTTCCAAAGATTCCTCCTGGTTCTGAATCCATCATCTCATGATCCTAACTTTATTCCTTTGGAACAGGTTAGGACTGAGTTATTAAAAAAACAAATAAATAAAAACTAGCAAAAAAAACCCCCAAACACCTTCCCTTAATAAAGCATCTTACTAAAGCTGACCAGAGACCCTCGCATTTTCCCCACTATGTGTATCAAATGCTCCCAGAGTGCCCTCAAGTGTCAATATGAGGTTAGCACAAGAAGCTCTTTCTTGATATATCCCCAGAAACTTACTAATTTTCTAGTTCAATAATTCTTAATCTTCCATTCAAGCTGCCTCTTGGATTTGTTGCACATAAAGAATCCACATAGGAGTGGGGTTTGGGGGAGATGGGGGAGGGTTTAGTAGAGAAGAGGCCCACGAAATTATTTCAAAATTCGTTTCTTCCAGGACCTTTCATGTAACCAGTTGGTCAATCAACTAGCACCTGCAAGCATCTATTAAGGTGTTAGCATTTATTAAGCACCTACTATGTGCCAGGCACTTTTCAAGGTGCTGGAGATACAAAGGGGCACCTAGGTGGTTCATTGGACAGAGAGTACTGGGTCTGGAGTCAGTAAGACTCATCTTTGTGAGTTCAAATCTGGCCTCAGACACTTACTAGTTGTATGACCCTGGGCAAGTCACTTAACCCTGTTTGCCTTAGTTTTCTCACCAATAAAATGAGCTGGAGAAGGAAATGGCAAACTGTCTCAGTATCTCTGCCAAGAAAACCCCAAATGGGGCCACAAAAAGTCTGACATGACAGAAAAACAACTGAACAACAACATATCACTTCCCTTCATGGAGTACACATTAAATGCAATGCACAGGATTCAGTTATGTCTCCCTCACCCATTGGGATTTCAGGTATGGTAGCTGTATATTTGGAAGGGAGCTTATAGGTCATCTAGCCCAACTACCTAATTTTACAGATGTGAAAACTGAGTCCCACAAGTGGAAAGTGACTTACCCATAGTCACACAGATCCCAAGAATCAGAGACAGGATTTAAACCCAGGTCCTTTGACTCTACAGCCCATTTCCCCATTACATTATCCTTAAATATAATGATTATCTTTCCATTGAAGCATTCACTGTTTGAAAGTTAGAGAGAGCTACATTTAATTTTTCCAGGGCCAAGAAGTGACCTTCAGTCAATGGCTCTCCAGGTGGATCTGCCTTTTGGTACAATTACCAGAGATCTACTCTGCCCTCCACTTATTATCCTATCTGTTGCGTTGAGCTGCCTGGGTCATTTCTGAGCTAAGCTCAGAAGGTGATGCTCAGTGAGAAACTGCTGCAGTCATGTCAGACGCCATCACTCTGCAGTTTGGTTTTTGTGGCGCCTTGGCCCAAGAAAAGCATTCCCAGGATGCCATGGGACCAGTTGTTTCCACTGACAGCAGCAACAATTTGGACTTTCTGTTCAGTTCCAAGATTAATGACTAGAGGAGACAGTATTTCTAGAGAGCAAAGGTGAAGCTTAACTCTGGGTGGTAGCATGACATTTTAAAGGGAAAAGAAAAAAAACAAGGAGAAATAGCATTTCTATCTTTATTGCTGTATCATAAATCAAGGATGAGTAAAAGTGATTTGGGCTCCATCCAACAATATGCTTGAATGGGGCTCCAAAGCAGAGCTTCAGATAATTTGAATATTGTGTGGTCTGAAGGCCAGCCTTGGAGATCTGCCCTTGTGGCTGAATTAATACCTCAGCTCATTAACTCCCAACTGTGTTTCCATCTTAAGTGATATTAAAAAACAAAATCCTGGGTGCAGTGTTTGCATATGAATTGCACCTTCTTTTACACTAGCAGCCAAAATTGGTCTGTTATCACTGGAGAGGGTTTTGGGTCAGTATTTTCTATGTGGAAAAAGGAATCAGAAAATGCTTCTGGGGAACTCTGAAGAACTGCCCTCCTCCAGTGGACCGACTCCAAGTGAATCATAACAGCATTGCAGAGAACCAGGGAGGTGATCCAGGTCAGAGCCCGAGAGCACAATCAAGAGGAAAAAGAGAACCAGGAAGAGAACATGGACATCCTAGAAGCAGGATCCCAGTCATTTGATTGGTACTCCACTAAACGTGAATTAGTTAATTACTTCTCACTCACTCTGACCTCAGGTTTCTATATCAAGAATTGGTCAAGGGGCAGCTAGGTTACACAGTGGATAGAGCACTGGCCCTGGAGTCAGCAGGACCTGAGTTCAAATCTAGTCTCAGACCAGACACTTGACACTTACTAGCTGTGTGACCCTGGGCAAGTTGCTTACCCCAATTGCCTCACCAAAAAAAAAAAATGGTCAAAATAAAGACCTACTAGTCATTTAGGATGAGGTCAGTTCTTTCTGTCTTGGAATACCCTCCCCAACTTCTACTTTTCACTTCATTATCTTAGCCTGATAAAATTAGATTCATTATAATTGAAGCATCTTTTTTTAAATGCGGAGAAAAGAGTACAAAAAGGCTAGAATTTTGTTTAAAAGCACAAACAGCATAGTTTTGAGATCTATAGGTTGAATTTATTTTATTCTTTAAAAATGGAAGCAAGAGGGGCAGCTAGGTGGAGAAGTGGATAGAGCACCGGCCCTGGAGTCAGGAGGACCTGAGTTCAAATCTGGCCTCAGATACATAACACTTACTAGCTGTGTGACCCTGGGCAAGTCACTTAACCCCAATTGCCTCGCCAAAAAAAAAAAAAATATAAGCAAGGTATACATAATAGACATCTGCAGTTTCAAATGCAATCCTTTTTTTTCTTCTCTACTGTCCATATGGAATGGTCACACAATGGTGGCTGTTGTGAGTAGAGAATAGGACATACACAGGAAATGTTGTAAAGCTAGAAATGATAAGGTTTAGCATAGCATTTGGCTGGATAGGTGGGGTAAGTGATAGGAAGGAGTCAAGGATGACACTGAGGTTACAAGTTTGGGGGCTGGGAAGATGGTAAAGCCCTCAACAGTACAGGGAAGTTTGGTAGAGGAGAGAATTTAGGGGGAAAGAGAATAAGTTCTGTTTTGGACATGATGAATTTGTGATAGGTCATACAGTTCAAGATGTACAAAATATAATTGATGTTGTGAAACTATACCTCAGGAGAGAAATTAAGGCTGGCTCTCTGTAGATAAGCAGCTAGGTGGCTCAGTAGATAGAATGCTGGGCCTGGAGTCAAGAAGACCTGAGTTCAAATCTCAGACAATGACTAGCTGTGTAACCCTGGGCAAGTCACTTTACTTCTGTTTGTCTTAATCCACTGGAGAAGGAAATGGCAAACCACTTCAGTATCTTTACCAAGAAAACCGCATGGACAGTACTGGCGTGCTATAGTCCACAGGATCACAAAGAGTCAGATATGATTGAATGACTAAATAACAGCAACAACAAATCTGTGGTTAATCTACACAGAGATAATAACCAATGGGAGCTGAGGAGCTAACCAAGTGAGATAGTATAGAGCAGAAAAGAGAAGATGGAGCATTACAATGCCTTGGGGAATACTTGCAGTTAGTGGGTATAACACAGATAAAAAACTGGTAAAGGAGACAAGAAGGATAATTAAAAGAGAGCAACGTCACAAAAATCTGAAGAGGGTAAAGTATACAGCAAAAGGTGATCAATAATGTCAAATGCTATGGAGAAGTCAAGAAGGATGACTTAGCCAAGGTCATACACCCAAGTGTCTGAGGCTGAATTTGAACTCAAGTCTTCCTGACATGAGATCCAGTGCTCTATCCATTGAATATTAGCCTATAGTTGGTTCTTGGGCTTGTAACATATGTATGATTATATATGTGTTTTATGTGTATATGAGTGTATAGTATATACATATATACGGGAGAGAATACATACATATATATTTTGCTATAAATTAAAGAGATTGATTTATTTGTGGATTATGGAACCAGGCTAACTGCTTTATAGTTATAGCTCAGATATCCTAGAGGATTTTTGGTAGCATGTATTTCTATAGAAAAATCCTATCCTCCAAACAAATACATTTTTTTCTGGCTAGAAATATTGTGATCATCCTGCCTTGCCAAAATACCAGAAATATGACATTCCCTAAAACCTATGCATCTCTGAATACAAAAGAAATTTCCAATGGAGTCTAGATTTAAAGTCTACATATTTTTACTGTCTGCTTTTTTCAAATATTTGAACATTTTTTAGTCAGTGGGGCACTGGGAGTTTCATGCTTGGATGGATGTCTTGTACACTGAAGGTAATAAATAACTCTGGAAAGGTTACCATCAGTCACTTTTCATCTTCAGTCCCACTTGTTGAAGAAATTTCAGTTCTAAATGACCCAGAAAAATAAGCCAATGTACTTTCTGAATTACAAAAGCATTCAGGAGACCAGAAAATCAAATTCTCCAGACTGTAGATTGAAGATGCTCTTGGTGCTGATGGCCGAGATGAGAAAAAGTACTTGGGAGGCTGAGAGATACTGTGATCCATTCCCTTGGTTTGTTTCTCACTGCTGATATTTTGAATGGAATTACTGAAACTGTGGAAGTGGAAAATACATATCTGTTATATTTTGTGATTTATCAAGAAGGAAAAAAAAGATTCAAATTGCCGCTTGTTATTTTGCTCCTACTGATAGATGATGAGTGTAATCAGTTTGAGAATTAGCCTTCACCCCCAGGGCTATGAGTTCAGATTAGATTGAACCATTAATGAAGGCATGTTTATTTGGACCAGACAGAGTCCCTACCAAGTAAACCCACCTAGGCCGCTCTGTACAACAATCAGCAATAATTCATATTTTCATGTGGTTACCCGGGCTGCTCTTTATAATCCAGAATTTAAACAGGATTGTTATCGTAGGCTAAAAGACTGTGTGTGGAAATGTGACCTAGAAACCACCAAAGTAGTTGTAGCACCTAAACACTAATACCCATGAACCATGATAATCAGGAGTTACTACACTAAGCTATCACAAAGAGAATTAATTCACATTAAATATTATTACAACTAAACTTCCTTCCATCTTATCTTCAGGTTTTCAAAGTCTCCCTCTCTGTTGCAGTCTCCTGCAAGGGCTTGATCCATTGTAAAAAGAAAAAAAAATCTCTCATTTTAAATGACTGGCATATATTCTGTGAATTAGAGCAAAAGACATAAGGAGCCTGCTGGTATCTTCAAAAGAGACTGTACAGCTGTATTTGGTTAAGACCTGTCCATGTCTCAGACTAGCTGGGTGTATTACAGTTTCACTTCTTGCCAGGGATTACTATTTCATGCTGGATATTTGTAACTTTTAAATTGGGGACTGTGTAGAGGGAAAAGGCTATGTTATTGCTACAGGAATATCAGAAGTTCCCCTGGTCTCTCCAACTCCCTTAGATGTGTTGATTATTTGAGAACAATAACAGCCGCAAAAGCATCTGTATTAGTTTTCCACAGTGGATTTTGGTTGACCTGTTGCCTATGAATGAGGATAATATGCAAGCAAAAAATATAGGTAATTCCTCTCCTTGGCTATTTTAAAATGGACTTTCACATACCACATTTAAGAATTTTATCTAGAATTCTAATCACAAAAGACAAATAATTGAATGCTTTATGCTCAAATGGCACATTCCTGTCAAAGAGTGTTTCATAGGTACCATTATAAATTTTTACCTCATCCTGGTTGTTCCAGGCTATGTTTCATTCAGGCTGGTCTGATGCTTCAGATTCAGGATGGGGGAAAAAATTAGATACTTGGGGACAAGTAGATTAACTTAGCCATAGAATGGAAAAGATTGTCAGCAAGGATATAAAATTGGTTTAGGCAGAAGAAGTACTCCCCTCATCCCTATTTGGAAGTGCATTTGGTCAGCAGGGTTTTTGGGGTGTGGTGACAATGTGACATCCTCCATTTTCTGAGATATACCAACTCCTCCTGGGCTGGACTTTTATGTCCTAGATTGACTAGAAAGCCACGTCACTGGGTGAAGTCTTAGCACCCTGGACTAATCTAATCTCAGAGACAGCTTCCCCCAATTTAAGGGGAAAAACTAGCCAAGCTGGAATGGGAGATATTAACCACATCAGTGAAGCAGATGAATACTCTTCCTGCTCCAGTTAGATGTAAAGAGTCCCTAAAACTTGAGGCACCAAAAAGTTAGTAATAGGGCCAGAAAGAGACTTCAGAGTCCTTATCATTGAAGTTCACCTTGTTTAGTAATAACAATCCCTTATTTTTTTCTATAATATAGGCAGGCTAGTATTGTGGATAGAGTAATCAATGGAGGGATCAGAGTTATGCAATTTGACTTTGAGTTTTTCTTTCATCATTTACCAGCTATAGGAAGTCACTTAACAGCTCAGACTCAGTTTCCTCCTCTATAAAAAAGGGGTCCATAGCCTCTCTATGCCTTCTATACTATAGTCTGTACAGTCTGTACAACAGTTTATGCAACAAATATGCCCCACCACAAAAGCCTTTACTAGCTACTTTAAAGGTGGCCATGAAGAAAACACTTTGTCAACATTAAATATTACTAATTTTGGTGTTTAGCTAGATCTGGAATCTCTCCTGTGCGGATACCTCACAGGGTTGTTGTGAGAAAAGAGAATGTTCAGACCAGACACTAGCTGTGTGACCCTGGGCAAGTCACTTAACCCCAATTGCCTCATCTGAAAAAGAGAAAAGAGAATGTTGGCCTTTAAGTGCTATGCAAATATGAGTATTATGATTTCTACACCCTCCCCTGATACAAATTGCAATCCTTTCATGGCTTCTGTAAATCCACTCAATACAACAGAGACCTTCCTAAAACTTTTGAAATATCTCTACTAGAAATGACATAAAGACATAACCACATTTTATCTATAATGCTATCTGCACACAGTAGATATTCAATAAATGTTGAATGAATAAGTGATTATACAAGCAAATGTCTCCAAGGTACCAATATATTCCATAGACTTCCCCATTTTACATTCTTACCAAAGATCAACCCTACCTCCTTTACAGATCATATATGTCCTTGATGATATAATTTGCCTCATTTTAAGACAGCTAGGTGGCACAGTGGATACAGATTGCCTCAGGAAAACCTGAGTTCAAATCCAATCTTAGATACTTATTAATGACCTTGGGCAAGTCACTTCTATCTGCCCCAGTTTCTTCAGCTGTAAAATGGGAATAATAATAGCACCTGCCTCCCAGGGTTGGTGTGAGGATCAAATGAGATAGTATTTGTAAAGTGCTTAGCACAGTGTCTGGCACATAGTAAGAATTATATAATTGCTAACACTTATCAGAGCAATTATTTTCCCTCTTCTGTAGTCCTCATAGGTAATATGCTGTGGTCTGCTTTCACCCACCATACATCTTTCCATTACTTTACACATCATCTGTAATTTCGTTTCTTCCAAGATCATGGTTTTCCCTGATTTGGAGCCATTTCATATCACTGGTAGAGTATTGATATTAAAGAGATGGGCTTTTGCTACACTGAGCAGCACTGCATAGACCTACTTCTCTTATCTCTTTGCTCCTCCTTCCTCCTCTTGACCCTTGCTCTTTTTCTTCCCTCCACCTTCTTTCTCTTCCTTTTACTTCCTCATTTTATTAAATGAGATTTTATATATATATATATATATATACATGTATGTATTGCAAACCTTATATACAGTGAATTACAAACCTTAAATCACTTTATAAATATTAATTCTTCTCTTCTTCCTCCTCCTCTTTCTCTTTTCTTCTTCTTTTTTCTCCTTTTCCTCTTCTTCCTCCTCTTTCTCCTCCTTCTTCTTCTCCTTCTCCTCCTTCTCTTTCTCCTTCTTCTTCTTCTTGTCCTCTAGAGCTTTAAAAACATTTTCATATGCATTATCTAAGATCATCTGATATCATCACAACCACCCTATGACTTGGGCAGAATGGATATTATGCACATTTTACAGAGGTAAAGACTGAGAGTTAGATTCAATGCCCTATCTAAAGATGCGTGGCTAAAATGAGTCAAAGCAGGGACCAGGACCTAGGTCTTCTGCCCCTTCATTTTGTCTTTATATCACGTTGACTTTCTTCAATAGGACTCTATCAGAGGGATAAGGAATAATACTCCTTTAGTTATGGAACTAGTTGGCTGTAGGTTAACAAAAAGCCTCCACCATTTAACCCTTTCATTAATGCCAAGCCAATTGGTGAGGACTTATTGTTTTCTATAATGTTCTACTAAAGGTCCTTCCATTCATGGAATTTGCATAATTTAGAAAGAAACTACACAAAATGGTGTTTTAATGATTATTTTAATTATGTAAAAAAAGGAAATCAGACTATCATCCTCAAAGGAACCATTTACCAGCACCCACCTTCTCTCTCCTTTGGGAAAGGCCAAAAAAGTATCATACTTACATAAAAGAACAATAGACTTTCATAACTACCTATTATTCCATTTTGTGTTCCTGATGCCTACTTCATATTGACACCTTTCCCCTTGTTATAACCCTGTCCCTTCCCTGTGTTTGTAATTTTAATCCTCTCCATCTGTCAAATACATGCTTAGCCATTTAGAAAACCAAATAGTTTGACATTTTAAGTACTCATCACTAGCAGCAGCCCCAAGCCTTTATTAAACACTTACTGTGTGCCAGGTACTCAAATAGTCAACTGCTATGTTGGGTGGCATTGGTTTCTCTTTCTCACTCTGTCCCTTCTTTTTCCTTATCTTAATTCAGAAAATAGCATTTCAGTTTTATGAGACATAAATGTAATTTCCTCTTTGTCTCTTACTTCATGGCCCAGCTGAGCATTAAAAGCTTTTGGAAAGGTCTTCAGCACTGAACACTGGTTGATGGAATGTCTGTCTTATCTATCAGGGGTGCTCAGTGAATATTCCAAGATCTCTCTATCACTAATACCAATAACATTTCCGGAACATTCATTCAACTCTTTGCTGTGCAGTGTGACCTTCCAAGGCCTAATAAAAATGATTCTTATCCTCTAAGACAGGGTCTCCCACCTCGTTTCATGATATCCAGGGTATCTCTAGGCAACACAAGGAATATCATAAAATTCTTGAAACGAAAATAATTTTTAATTCACTTGAATGCAAACGTCAAATCCATGCCTCCCTGTAACCTACTTAACCAGAAAAGGATATAGGTAGAAAATTAATACCTACTAATGATTCCATGTGCCATTATATACAGGCTGGAGTTTTTCTTGACTTTTTAAGCCATGATCAGTTCTCTCAATCCTACTGATTCAGACCTTCTGAGATTGAGGCAGCAGGAATTTTTCAGACAAGCTAACTTGAGATTATTGGACCCAAGCTGACAGCCTAAAAAAAGACAAGAAGATTTGCTGAGTACTTATTTTATCCTTCATTTAAGCTTGTGACAAAGCTCTAACCTATGAGCACCAAAAGGCACATTGGCCCCAATTCAGTAATTATGCCAAACAGTTCTCTAGTGAACTGGAAGAGTAACATAGGCCTCAAGGATGGTTGTGAACATTTGAAGAAAACTGGTTCCTTGTGTCTTCTCTGAAAACCCAGGGTTGTTTTCTTTAGTGTGACCCAATTACTTCTTCTAACATCTTTATAAGGATGGTGTTCCTGAGAGGTGTAGAAGGAGGTTTTTATTACTATCCTTTCCAAGACACAAAGCAAATCATTAAGGGGAAACATCAGCTACAGTTATTTTTGCATTTCTCTTTGCTACTGACAAGAGGTTATGTCTGTATATTCTATTTAAATATATGGCTGTGCTTAAGTGTACAAGGAGGCTGAGAGCCACTGCAATATTGGCTAGGGAAGTTGGGGGAGGGAAGGGGCTCATCTGAGACTGAGAAGGATTAAACCACAGAGCGACAAGGGTCCCTCCTTCAGGATGGAAGGGATCAGCAATTGCAGCTGACTCCCCAGGTGTTCATCATCTTCAGGTTTCATCTTTCCAATAGTCCCAGTTCACCCAACTATTCCTAGAAACTAAGACAGATGCTATGACTGCTGCTGTGGCCATAGCCACAACACCCAGACTTTGACGCTCAGCTTGCCTTCTTGGCCTAGGTGTGAATAAGATGCTTTCCCCTTTGTTTAGCTAAACCAAGATTGGAACTGGGCACCCAAACTCAACAAAAAGTTGACCTGTGATTTCATTGATATAGGTTAACCCCCAGGTGAGGAAGTACCTTCTGCCAATGCAGATGGGCATCTATCATAAAACTTCCAATCATAGGGCATTGCTTAGTATACTGAGAGGTTAATAAGCAACTTGCCCAGAGTGACACAAACAGTATATGTCAGAAGCAGGCCTTGCACCCAAGTCTTCCTGGCTCTAAAGCTAGCTCTCTAGCTATTGTCCCATGCAAAGCAAAGCAAAGCAATGAAAAATACTTTATTAATTTGTACTTAAGCACAGATTGGCCTTGTGGGCATAGCTTATACAATACCCATTCTTATTCATCAACTCAACCCTTTCTCAGATGAGCATAAGCTAAAGTCCTCCCCCCTTTTTTTGAGCCATTTGGCATTTAGTCTTCCTACTCTTCACCAAGGATGCCTGCCGAGGAAGCATTAATGGGCCAGTAACAGTTAATGGGACAGTGGTCCATCCCTGGCCAAGAAAGAAAACTTCACAATGCTCTAGGGATATATTAACCAATCAATATCCATCATAGACATTGTCACCCAGCTTCATTGTCACCTCAACTCTCATCCCACGAAGGCTAAAAGGTTTAAGAAGCTAGGTGTGAGAAAGTTTACAAGTACTGCAGACTTACATCGAGAATGAGGTCTGGTATGCCACTGTAGACTCACGCCCCAGGAGCACTAGGGCAATGATACACTTCTGTTTACATGGACCCAGGCTATAAAAATCAGGAAATCAGACAAAATGAACCTGCTTCCTCTGTGAGAAGTAATGCATGGAGAGATGCTAGCTTCAGTAGAACAAGAATTGAACCAAGGAAACAGATTTCACAGACTGCAGTTAGAATCCTAGAATTGAGGAATTGAAATGGACCCTAGAGGTTATCATGTACATATTTTTCAGATCACAAATCCCTTTGTGATGTTGTAACATTCCCCACAATTTTCCACATTAAGCCTCTTCCTCTCATATCCCTTCCATCTTCTTGTTATCATGGAAACTTCATTTATGCATTCAGTGATCCAGCCAAATGGGGCTATTTTCTGTTCTCTATGTGTAATATTCCATCTCCTATCTCTCTGCCTTGGTATAGATGGTCCCACATCCAGAGTGCTTTGCCTCCTTGCTTCTTGCTCTTAAAGCCCTTTAAGGCTCAGCCTAAGGGAAAGGGGAAGAAAATAAGCATTTATATACCACCTACTATGGCAAATATTATCTCATTTGAGCCTCATAACAACCTTACAAGATAGGTGTTATTATTACCCCTATTTTATACTTGGGGTTACTGAAACAAACAGAGGAGAAGTGACTTCCCCAGGGTCACAAAACTATCAAGTATCTGAGGTTGGATTTGAACTCAGGTCTTCCTTATTCTAGGCAGCTAAGTGGTGCAGTAAATAGAGTCCCCATCCTGGAATCAGGAAGACTGGAGTTCAAATCCAACCTGACAGACTTAGTAGTTGTATGACCCTGGGCAAGTCACTTAGTCCTGTTTGTCTCAGTTTCCTCATCTGGAAAATGAACTGGAGAAGGAAATGGCAAACCACTCCAGTATCTAGCCCCAAAGAAGGTAGTGAAGAGTTGAATGTGATGGAAAAATGACTGAAAAAAACACAAAATCATGTTGCCTCTAAGTCTTAACTTTCCCCCAATTCTTTTAACTGATCCTCATATGACATAGTTTCAAGTTACTTTAATTCCTGATTGTTATCCTCTGGACAGGAATCAGATTGTCAATGTCCTCAATATATGACAGACAAGCCCATCAATTAGAGAATAGCTGAATAAATTAAGAATATGAAAGTGAATATTTTGCTGTAAGAAATGATGATGGAGATGATTCAGAGAAATCTTGGAAGAGTTATATGAACTGATGCAGAATGAAGTGAGCAGAACCTGGAAAAAAATTATATAATAGAAAATATTGTAAAGACAAACAACTTTGAAAGATTTAGGAAATCTCATCAATAAAGAAGTAACCAATCATGATTTCAGGGAACTCATGATGAAGCATGTTACCAATTAAGACTTTTTTTTTCTGGATGTGACCAATCCAGGAATTTTTGTCCTCAACTATGTGTGTTTATAACAGGAGATTTTTTTCCTGATTTCTTAGTGGGGGGAGGCAGGGAAACAAGAGGGGAAGAAACTATATATTTTTTCAAAAAGTGGTACCAAGAATTGAACACAGTATTTTAGATTTCGTCTGAAAAAGATATAGTACGGTGGTATTATCAGCTTTATCATTTTGGATATCTCTCTCTGTTATTGTAGCATGAGATGATACCTTTTTTTGGCTGCTGTATCATTCTACTGACATATTGAACTTGCAGTATACTGAGACCCCAAAGTTTTTTCATATATATTTTGTCCAGCCACGCTTCCTTCATCCTGTAATTTTGCAAGTGATTTTTTGAACCTGAGAACAGGAATTTACATTTATTCCTACTGAATTTCATTGCTTATTCTGTTGTGTCAACTAAGGACAGAATGCTCTAGACTTGCGTGGCTAGACAAAAGGATAGAGAACTAAAGGGACAATTCTTATGTTGGACTTGACTCCAAAAAACTAGTTATTCTTCTAATTGCCTCTCAGAATGTTTTTGAACTATGTGTGACCCTAGGCAAGTCACTTTACCATGTTTGCCTTAGTTATTTCATCTGTAAAATGAGCTGAAGAAGGAAGTAGCAAACCACTCTAGGATCTCTGCCAAGAAAACCCCAAATAGGGTTTCAAAGAGTCAGACACAACTGAACAATAAAGTAGTCATCTGTAGTGTAGTGATGTCTCTGTAAAAACAAACAAACAAACAAACAATCAAAAAACAAAAACACACCACAATCTAGATCAGCTTTAACAGAAGGAGAGAGACTACATATGAGACAGATAATTGAGAAGATTTACATTACCAAAGCTGTAGTTCTTGAGGGGGAGCCCCCTTGTCCTGGCATGATAGCAGTGAAAACAGAAGTCATTAGGGAGTATTTGTTTGTATCATAATGGTTGGATTTTCTCCCATCTCTTCATCATCCTAACATTGTTGACAATAAACATAGGGTTTTAAAGTTTGAAAATCACTTTATATTCATTATCTCATTTGGGCCTCACAAGATCTCTGAGATTTAAGTACTACAGGTCTTTTTATCTCCATTTTACAGACAACAAAACTGAGTTTCAAAGAGCTTACATGATGTGTCTGTGGTCACACAACTAACAGTCAGAGCTGGGATTGGAATCAAGGGCTTCCTGAATTCAATTTGAACAATCGATCTACTGTGACCCTACTGTGCCTAATTTTATGTCAGTATGATATTTTGCTTTGAATAGATACATCTCCCTTGAATTTTTTTCTCTTTTTCTTCTCTAAACTACATCAATAGTTACATGAGGACAATTTTTTTTCTTCTTTAGAATCATTGTATCCCTTATCCTTATTACAGTTTCAATAACCCTTTGGGTTCTCAGGAAATTTTGAATGAATGATGAGGTATTTAAGTCACTCTTTAAGCCATTTGTAAATCTTAGACTACAAACAGATCCCTTGCTCAATCCATTACACATTGCTGCCTTTTTCCTTTCCTTGGCTCCAGATTCTCCTACTGAACCTTCTGAACTCATTATTTCCACAGGAGGAAGGGCATTGTTCTCTTTCTTTGTCTTCACTTTTCCTTTCTGTCCACCACCTTCCCATCACCTCGTCTTTCAAGTCTTCCTGATTAATGATTATGTAATCCACTGTAACCTGAAATTTAAGACATTAGATTTTCTTAGTTGAGGAAACTCAAGACATGTTTTGTTTATTATTTCCAATAAAAGGGCTATTTTAAGGAGCTCTTTTTTTGTGATGTTCTGGGCTTGCATTTAAATGAGTAAAGAAAATTATCCATAAGACCCCCATGTTCTATCTTGTGATTCCTTTTGATTTTTAGAAATTGGAGAATATTGACACTTTAGCTTTTTTAAAGCATTCAGAGTAGTTACTCATTCCTAAGATTTGAAGCTGAATTCATTAGACTTCAATATCTTTAGCCAAATGTTAGAGATTCCCATAAAAACTTTGTTTTTACAAGACGAATACATCATGATTCCACTGATATTTGGACAGCTGTTAAGCAATAAATTCCCATCTGGAATAACTGAAACTGAGACCGTCTATAAAACTATAAGGGAAAAATTTGATTTGTAACTCTAACTTGGCAATCTTGAGGAAGTCATGGCACCTCAAGTATCTCTCTTTACTCCTGTAAAACTGAAAATGATTAGATAGATCACTAGGGATTGTATGTGGATTATTTGGCTTATGTTGTTAAAATGCCATATAAATGTCAAGCACGTCTATTAATTAAGATTTTGCCTGACATAATTCATTCATACCTCTATAAATCTCCAAGCTTCCAGTTAGAGGTGGTATGCCTCTTTAATTCTCATCCAGAACCTTGTCTTAATGTTGCTTTTACCAGTTTCTGGGATAGTTCACCCTACTCAATAGGCAGCTAGGCGGATAGAGCACTGGTCCTGGAGTCATGAGGACCTGAGTTCAAATCTGGTCTCAGATACTTACTAACTATATCACATTGGGCAAGTCACTTAACCCTGTTTGCCTCAGTTTCCTCATCTGTAAAATGAGTTGGAGAAGGAAATGGAAAACCATTCTATTATCTTTGCTGAGAAAACCCTAAATTGGGTCATAGTCAGACACAAGGATTTTCTTTTAGGTCCTGAAGGAATTTCTCTTTGTGAATCTTATTTTATACATAGATATAGATACATATGTGTATATATATACAATAAGCAAATTATTTCTAGATAACAGATCCTACCTACTTAATTGATATGTGTATATATTTGCTTAGCAGAAAAATAAATGCAGATTATACATAACCAAGAAAAATCTCCAAATTAATTCATAGTTGGCCTTGGGGTATGGTCATTCATTCCCATTCACTGGAGACTCATACTCAGACCCTCCCTCATTTGTGCTGTGCCCACCTCTGACCAATCTACATAGGTGAACTTGATGGAGATGGGCCACTGTGAATAATGTACAAAAGAGCTCATCAGATTTGAGCCTTGGATGAGCACATGGCGCACTCAGGGATATATTTGATTCTGCTCCTAGAAAAACTTCACCACCTGGTGGAACCTTGGCTACACATCCATTCTTTCCCTGTGCAGATGGTTTCCAGCAAGCCAAGGGAAAACAGTGCAACTCCTCACCTTTGCCTTTCTCCCTTTGCAGGATGGAGCTTTAGCATGGGTTCTGCCTATCAGTTTCACAGCTGGCGGGTCTTCGTGATTGTCTGCGCTCTCCCCTGTGTCTCCTCTGTGGTGGCCCTCACTTTCATGCCGGAAAGTCCCAGGTTCTTGTTGGAGGTAAAACATTATTGTTGTTTCTTGTCGTTGTTGTTGTTGCTAAATATATTGAACTGTTGTTATTGTACCTGAACTCAAAAGGAGTCAATATGCAAGAATAGATTCAGTCCCCAGCTAACACATGACCCAAAAGTCATTCTTATGTTGGTCTGTTAAAAATGGGGAAAATGTTGATCCATAGAAACAATGATACTTAGGTTCCCAGGCCCATCAGTGAAAGCCTACTTATGTTTGATTTCTCTGCTCTTTCCCACTTTGATCAGGCTAGCATATCTCTCCTGTGTATTCCTCCCAAACTACAGGTCCTTGTGATGTCCATTATAAAGTTTTACCAGCCTAAATGCAGCTCCATGCTCCTAACTTCTGCCCATCTCCCACCCTACTCTTTCCTGGGCCCTGTGTACCATTCCTCTATTTCCCTTCTGCTGTGTCTTTTGGAACTCAAACTCTATTCTAAACTATTTAATCAAGAAGCATTTTTAAACCCCTATTATATACTAGGTACTATGCTAGACAATGGAAATAAAAAGGAACAAATGACTCAGTCCCTGCCCCCTACTAGGAGCTTACAGTCTATCAAGCTCCCTTTTTGGTACCCCATTTCCCTTGCCACCCTCTCCAAAGGAGACTACTCTTCTTCCCACTTACCCTGAATTTCAGGACTGAGAGTAATAGTCACTATACTCCCAGTTCCTCACTTTTATGACAAATATATACAGTCAAGGAAAACAAATTTCCACATTGGCTATATCCAAAAACACATGTCTCATTCACAAACCTTGAAGTGCTACCTATTATTATCTCTTTTCCAAACTGCATTTCTAGCTGATTACTAAACATCCCCACCTAGATGTTCTTGTAGCACCTGACACTCAACATGTCCAACACAGAAACACATCAGCTTTTACTCCAAACTAGTAACTCTTTTTGACTTCCCTATTTGTCAATGGCACCACCTTTATCCTATCACCCATATTCAAAACCTGTTATCTTGACTCTCCCCTCCCCTTCATCTCCCATGTCTAGTTATTAAGTCCTGACAAGTCTGTCTCTGAAACATCTCTCAAATATATCCCCTCCTTTCCACTATCATTGGTACCATTCATTACAATTCTCCTCAACAACTGTTAACAGCCTTCTAATTGGTATGCCCTCCAGTCTCCCCACCATCCAATTCACCTTTCATGCACCATCAAAGTAATATCCCTTATGTACTGCTCTGATCATGTCACTTATGGACTCAAAACACTTCATTAACTTTATATTGCCTACCAAATAAAGTCTAAATTCCTTAACCTTGTGTTCAAGGCTTTCTACAGCCTTAGACCACTCCAATTTTCCAACTTGTCTTACCATTGTTCTGTCCCATGTGCTTCATGCTCTGACCAAACTGTACTATTTTTCCTCCCTGACACTTTCTTCCCCCTATGACTTTGTTCATACTATGTCCAATTCCTTGAGTACTTCCCCCCTTCTCTTTTGAAATCCTTCTCATCCTTCAAGGCCTAAATCTGATACCACTATCTCCATGTCATCATCTTGGATCCCACTCATCAGAAATTATTTTCCCCGCTAGGTAGCACAGTAGGAAGGATGCTGAAGTTGGATTTGGGAAGACCTGAGTTCAGATATGATCTCATACACTCTATGAACTATGTTACTACTTTGGACAAATCACTTAACCTCTGCTTGCATTAGTTTCTTCAACTGCAAAATGGGGACAATAACAGCATCTATCCTTCAGGGTTGTTGTGAGGACCAAATGAGATATTTGTAAAGTGCCTGGTAAATTTTAAAGTTCTATATAAATGCTGGCTATTATTATTATTAATTATGCAATTTCATCTTACTAGATATGGCTCATTATTCCTGTCTGCCAAAATCTTTTTGAATCCTTATTCTGTCATCCAACATACTTAATACTTCTTTTAGCTTCATATCAACTGTCCTTTATAGCAAAACCATTTATGGGTTTTGAGGTGGGAGAGTATGACTATTTTAAAAAACTAGAGTACTATAGTAGTGGTCTTGGAAGGTGGGCCATGGTTACATAACTGAAGTGGTGAAAGGGGAAAGGGATGGAAGAAAGGACAATACCAAACAGCACATCCTGGTAACTTAGTGGATGCCAGTGAGGAAGTGCATGGTGAGGCAGAATCAATCTGTTTGTAAGAGACTTTTATAAAGTAGTCATTCATAAGCCAGACACTCCCTGTAACCCACAGAAGTTAGATTCTGGTCTCCCTAGTATCCAGGATACTCCAGGACAGTAAATTAGGCACTTTGGAGATGCTAATGGGGAGAATGGAGAACCATTTATATTCTTCACTAGGGAGTCATTCACCACAGAGCCAGTTGCCTTACAGAAGTAGTTCATTGTGTTTGCCTCATGACCAAAAAGATCTTCCACACCTCCTTGAACACCTAATTTGCCATTCAATTTACTACGTAAGAGATTGATTCACAATGTTCTAAAAGTGCATTCTTTTAAACTTTCAAACATAAATGGACTTAATCTTCTTAGTAAATTTGGAGGCAAGGTTTTCTATCATGGAGAGCTTCCACAAAACATAAATATACTCCCTCAACATAATGTAGGCAATTTTCAGGGTGCTTTTCAGAGTCCTATGATGGGAATTTACTCAGTGATGTTCAGGTGACTTAGAAGAATTCCTGTAGAGTAGTCATCCCAACACCCTTCGAGGAATCAAGCTCTCGGATGCCCTGGCTGAAGTTAGATTGTCTTCAGGGTTAATAAATGTTGATTGATTCATTTGGAGGTCAGGGGAAGGCAAAATTTGGTCTTGTATTTCACACACATGCTCAAACTTCCTAGGTTGGGAAGCATGATGAAGCCTGGATGATTTTGAAGCAAATCCATGACACTAACATGAGAGCACGTGGCCAGCCTGAGAAAGTCTTCACTGTAAGTACAGCTCCTCAGTTATTCCTCCTTCCCCACCCCAGGCCCCGGGTCCTTTGCAGTCCTTCTCCTTTCTGAATAGGCCTGATATATTTCCTTGCTAGTTCAGAGTAGCTTATAGTGCGGTACAGTGGAAAGGATCTGAGATCAAAGGATCTGAGTTTGAATCCTGGCTCTGCCCCTTCCTCTCTCTGGGATGCAGATTAGACCCCCTAGGGATTAGACTAGGTGACCTCTAATATTCATTCTAGCTCTCGGTCTATGACCATGTAAGCCCAAGATATATAAGGAGCATTACTGAAAAACTGGAGCTGACCCAGGAAACAAATCACAAAGCTTATTGAGATGGAACTGAAACTCCATCAAATGGCCAACTGTCTCAAGCCTTCTCATCCTACAAAATCCTTGTCCATGTCCTTCCACAAGTTAACTGTTTGAATATTAGGACATTATTTGGACAGTGCACCTATTATACTTCCCTTTCTTCTGGTTTTCTTTATAGTGAAAATATCATTGTAGATATGGTTGAATTGATCACACAGTGCACCAGCTTATTGGTCACTGGACAAGGATCTCGTTTTTACTGTACCAACAATAAAATCAACATTTGTAGATGGTCTTATAACTGAGGTGATTAGCACCCCCTCCCTATTTTCTGCCATCTCCCCCCTGTCCCTGTGGAAACAGCACCCAATGCCATTTTGTAATTGTATGTCTTTCATGGGTATGTCACAGCCAAAAATTCATCCAGGCCAACTCACTGTTGATAAATATCTACCATGCATAGTTAGGTTGGTCCTTGAAACATAGACACAGTCTTTCACTGGGACCACACATTGAATCTTTTTGGCTTGGAAGAACTTGTCAGAGCAGGAAGGATAGGAAAACCACAAAGTTCAATGGCACTAGATTTGGAGTCAAAGGACATGGGTTTGAATCCTGGCTCTGCTACTTATCCCCTGTGTAACCTTAGTTAAGTCATTGGGCTTCAGTTTCCTCATCTGTAAAATAAAGGGATTCTACTAGATAATCTCCAACAAACTGTTCAGCTCTAAAATCTATGGAACTATACATGGATCTACAAATTGAATTTTACTGCATAAAAGCTTGGAACTTAATGAATAAGTCATATACGAGTAATTGAGATTTGACTATGCTTGCAAATGCAAGTTCTATATTTTAGTTAGAAATGGTATGCCTAAGAATAGAGGTAAACCTACATAGTGTCAGAGGAGGTGACTACCTGTGTTTGATAGCTGCTAAAAGGCCTACCTGTCCCAAAATATCTTGTCTACAAGCCTACCACAGTCCCTTTAATTCTCAGAATTAGTCACTAACTGACTTGGGTTAAAAATATCATCTTGAGAAGACTGTTAAAATGCAAATATCCATTCTTGATTTATCACATTAGATTGCAATGGAATTTAGGACAGGTTAATTCTGATTGACAATGAAAGATAGGACAGTATTATTTTATGTATAGCAGTTGTGGCATCCTCCTTTCAAATGTGGAATCTACAAAAAGCTATCCTAGGTACCTTTTGGTACCACCACATGAGCCCCATAGTATGTTAAGTTTTTCTCTAGTAAACCAGAGGTACAATTAGTTGAAAGCAAAGACATTTAATGAAGTTGTACCATAAGATTTGCAATGTAATAACCTTTCTGAAAATGTAGGGGATGCTCTTCCACAAGTATAAATAAACATACACATATACATATATATACACGTACATATATATACGTATATATACACATATACACATATATACATGTACATATATACATATATATCAGCAACAAGGAGAATGATCACAAGTAGGGAAGGGAGAAAGAAACACATAGAGAATACATGTAAAGAGACAATTTATATCTTTGATGGTTCAAGAGTCCCAATGTCTTTGGGTGATGCCATTGCACTATGAGAGTAGTACACACCAGGTCTGTTCCTGAATGAGTATATTCCTACTCCAACCTCTCTGGACCTAATCCTCCATGGACATATTGCTCTGCTGGACTTACTGGGTCTGTTCCTTGATAAGCCTACTCTTTCCTAGGAAAGGACCCTTTGCTCCACTGGGCTTTTCTGGTTTCCACTGGCACACTGTTTGGCTTGTTTCAGAATGTCATCATTGCTCCCTGCCAGTATCTTCTTGACTCCTCTTTTTAGGGATGGTCAAGCCATCTTTTCCTCAAGTCAGCTAGGATATGGTGACTAGAACCTCTCCCTGATAAAGGCAGGATAACTGTTTAGTCATAGCTACCACACTCATCTAAGAAAAGCTAGGCATGTTGCACCCCTCCCTGTCCAGGCACTAAGGTTAAACCTAAGATTAGATCTTTCTGTTTCTGAACCCTACATCTGGGACAGAGACCAAAGCCTTCTGTTACAGATGATTCTCAGACTCACAGTTCTCACAAGTTTATACATTCCCAAGATCCTCTATGATTTGGCTGAAAATGAATTGGAATCAGAACAAAATGTAGACTAAGGGGCAAAGTCAGTGTTTTCTACCCACCTAACCCAAATTCATGTCTTATTTTTGCAAATCTGTCATCAGCAAAGCCTCAATGCTGTGATGCAACATCTAGAGGAAACCTCATGCTTCAGTCTCCAAATTGAAAATAAGGCTTTACCTATGTCCTTGTTCCTTTCCCTACCAACTAAATAAAATGATGAGGCCACTATTGTTCTTTCCCAAAATAATCTCAGCTTGGTTTGAAAAATCATTTAAGTGGATAAGAATTGATGTTTACTGATGAAACAAATTCACTTGAGCAGCTTCACCCATGACTATTTGGTAGACACTCACAGTGCTTGCCTTTCAGTGGCAATATTCTAATAACCAAAAATTGGTGAGGAAAGCACCAAAAACCATTTTAATGCTTTAGTCCAGCAACTAAATTAGACCCAGGGAGGAAAAGATGTCTTGGATATTACTTAATGCATTATAAACCTAGATCCAATGGCTTTGGCTATTTGTTTGATAATGTGGACTTTCAGGGGATATTTGCTAAAGGGCAGTTTGGATGTGTTTGGAAGTTAGGTAGCACAATGACTTGGAATCAGGAAGATCTAGTTTTGAATCCTGCCTCAGACATTTACTATTTGTGTGACATTGGGCCAATCACCTAATAGTTATTTGGCATCAGCTTCTTTATCTTTACAATGGGGATCAGGGCAGGGCCAAGATGGCAGATTAGAGGCAGTTGCTCAGCTTAACTCTTCCAACATTCGCCTCCAAATCACTTTAAAATAATGCCTCAAATCAAATTTTGGAGAGACAGAACCAACAAAAGGCCTGGGTAAGATGTTTTTCCAGCCGAAGAAAACTTAAGAGATCTGCAGAAAAAGTCTGTGGCACCAGGTAGAGGCCTGTCCAGAATCCATGCATGTGGCAGTGGCAACAGCAGCCACAGCAACTATCAGCCTAGAGATGGTAAGGAGGTTGGACAATTGGTCAGCTAGAGATTACAGGGGACCCATTGCTGGTACTGGATACAGCTGGTGCTGATTGGCAACTCTATTGCTCATATGCAATTCTGGGTCACAGTTTCAGGTCAGAGGAAAGTACTGGTGGTAGGTCATAAGGGAGCAGGGGCTCTGTCACAGTACTGGAGCAAAAAGGAGTGCTAGGGCTTGAAGCTGCAAGGGCCCATGGGCCCTTCCTAGGTAAAGACCAGAGTGCAGGTCAGGAGAGCAGTGACTATACCTCTCCAAAGATCAAACCACCTTGAAAGCACCAAAAACTCATAGAACTCCCCAACAAGCTCTGAAAATAGCAGCACAAAGAAAGCCTGAAACTTGGCACAGTGCCTCCCCACCCCAGATGAGCAGAGCCAAACTTTAACAAGTAGTTTAAACTCAAGAAATAGGCTGAAAAAATGAGCAAAGAACAACAAAAGAGAATTTGACCGTAAAAAGCTACTACAGTGACAGGGAATACCAAGACATAAACTCAGAAGAAAACAATAATGTGAAAACAGCTACCCAAAAAAAGCCTCAAAGAAAAATGCTAATTGGACCCAAGTCCAACAACAATTCCTGGAAGAATTAAAGAGATAAGAGTGGTAGAGGAAAAAATGGGGAAAGAAATGAGAGTGATGCAAAAAAATTATGAAGAGAAAGTAATAGCTTGGTAAAAGAGGCACAGAAAAATACAGAAGAAAGTAACACCTTAAAAAACAAAATTGGTCAAATGGTAAAAGAGGCACAAAAATCCACTGAAGAGAAGAACTCCTTAAAAAGCAGAATTGGCCAAATGGAAATGGAAGTAAAAATCTCACTGAAAATTCTTTAAAAATTGGAATTGGGTAAGTAAAAGCTAACGACTCCATGAAACATCAAGAAACAAAAAAAAAAAACAAAGTCAAAGGAAAATAGAAAATAGTTCAAAAGAAATAGAAGAAAATGTGAACTATCTCACTAGAAAAATAACTACCTGGAAAATAGATCAAGGAGACACAATTTAAGAATTATTGGATGATATGAAGTTAAACTGTTTACATTCTTGTATGAGAAGATGATACATGTAACTCCTAAGAACTTTATCATTAGATAACATGCGAAGCATTTTGCAAATCTTAAAGTGCTACATAAACATTAGCCACTTCAATTTTTTTGTTAAACAAGATGTATCCTGCATATCTTACCCAATCCAACATGTCCCAAGCATTCTCTAGTCCACTGGCCTTGGCAGTTGCTCCTTCCCTTTACCATACTTAACACCACAAAATGGGACCATCAGTGCCATATATCTGATGAACTTGGGCTCCTCTCCCCTTCATGCCGGCAAACTTAATCTCTGTTCTATTTCCTACTTCTCAGAGTAGTTTTGATTTGTACACTTATTTCTAGTTGGTCCTAGATGTCCACAGATGATGAAATTCATATATATTTAACATCTGTAAACTTAAACCAGAAAAGAAAAAAATATAAGCACTTTCTGCTCAACTGCTCCTTACAGGTGAACAGAATCAAAACTCCAAAGCAGATCGATGAATTGATTGAAATTGAGAGTGACACAGGGACCTGGTACAAGAGGTGTTTTGTTCGAATTCGCACAGAATTGTATGGAGTAAGTAATGAATCCCATCTGTGACGTTTGTCTTTCTTGGCATTATAACAGTTCTCTAAGATCATGTGTTATAGATGAGTTATCAATCTGTTTCTGTAGAGGGAATTTCCATAAAAGAAGTTTCCCACACCAATAAAACAATAGGTCCCAACCCCAAAAGAAAAGTGAATAGTAATAGATAGATGTAGCAGTGACTCTCAGGGGCATGCTGCTGATGCATTACACCTGATTCCAGAAACAGTTTCAGGTAATTGGAGGACCTTGATTCAAAGTCCCACTCTGCTAGGTATTATCTGTGTGACCTGGAGTGAGCCATTGACCCTCTTTTTGCCTCACTTACTTCATATATAATTTGAAGGATTTGGCATGGATAAAATATATTCCATTTCCTGTGTTTCTAAAATGTTGAGATACCCTGGGGACCAGCAGAGACAAGAGAAGAATGAAGATTGGTTCCTACCTTTGAAAAAGGCGAGTCTTTCAGCAATGATTTGGGATAGATTGTAATCTTTGGATGTGTAAAGAAGAAACCACAGTCTCAAATACTGAGAGCATGAAAACTCATTATGATCTAGTTTCCTGACAAGGGACCCTTTTCTTGTTTAATTTTAACCAAATAGGATCAAGGAAAGCCCATTCTTCCCAGATCTACCGTCTCCCCATTATCTAAATGCATCACTTTAGATTTTATTCATCTTGGTTTTTGCTAAACTATTATGTTAGAGAAATTAACTCTCTAATATTTCACAGATCTGGTTGACTTTTATGAGATGTTTTAACTATCCGGTTAAGGAGAATACACTGAAGCTGACAGCAGTTTGGTTCACCTTGTCTTTTGGGTAAGAGTCATTTGGATTCTTGGAGAAAAAAATGATAAGGATTCTTCCTTCCTTAGGGCTTTTCCATTCTGATGGTAACTTTCATATCACTTGGTGGCACAGACACACTCTGTAGCTGTGAATGTTTTATTTTTCTTTTCATTTTAATGTGTGACTAGTTCTAGTTTCAACAAAAGCAGCTGTCTGATAATTTCACATATTTCATGTATCATGGTTATGCAAATTGGGAGGGCAAAACCCAGTAACATTTGGAAAATGATCTTTTTTTTGCCACAAAGCTTACCATCTGCTAAATTAGAATGCTGAAGAAAGGGGAATCAGGGGACAGGAGGAGGAATTTCATCTGCTTTTGATTGAATTCCATTTGTTGTCAGAAAATTTTAAGTTTTCATGTTCCCTGTAATATCTTCTCTATCATCTTCCCTAATAACTGCAAAACAGATAATATCCTGCATTTGGGGCTGTGTGGTAAAGAATTGTAACAACCAACCACTGTGCCCCAAGTTAATACACTTATACTTGACCAAAGTTTACTCAACATCCTACTGGCACAAGCTAAAGAACTGGCAAGAGAACCCTGTTTCCTTGGGACCTAACCAGTATTCTACCCAACAAGATTTACAAGACAATAGTTCATGAGTCTCCCACCTTTCTCCCTTTCCTATCTCAGCTAGCCAATACTTTAATAGCTAACATTTATTTAGTGCTTTGCAGTTGAGTAGGTGGCTCACTAGATTGAGAGCTGTGCCTGCAGTCAGGAAGACTCATCTTCCTGAGTTCAAATCTGGCCTCAGGTACTTACTAGTTGTGTGACCCTGGACAAGTCACTTAACCTTGTTTGCCTCCATTTCCTCAACTGTAAAATGAGCTGAGGGGAAATGGCAAGTTACTTTGGTATCTTTGCCAAGAAAACCCCTAAATTCGGGTCACAAAGAGTCAGATACTACTGAAATGACTGAGCAACAATTTAGCGCTTTAAGGTTTGCATAGTGTGTTACAAATGTCGTCTAACTATAATTCTATGAGCTTACATGGCATCCTGAAACACAAGGTTTCATGAGAATCTTTGTGTCTGGCAGAGTACCTCTCACCAGTGTGGAAATATTCCAGAGGGCTTCAAAATGGCTTTTACCCATCAGAATAATCTGTATTCTTTGTTCTTTTAAAGGCAATGGGGCAGCAAGCAACTGAATACAGAGTAGAGAGGCAGAACAACAAAGTGAAAAGAATGTTACACTTGGAGTCAGGAGAGACCTGGGTTCAAATTCTACCTTCATCACTACCCTTAAGACCATGGGCAAGTCGATTCACCAACCTGAGCCTTAGTTTCCTGAAATGTAAAATGGAGACAATAGCACCTGTACTACTGACCTCACAGGGCTGCTGTGAGAATCAAATAGAAGCACTTTGCAAACCTTTAAAGACCATGTGAATGTCAGTTATTATTATTAGTCTTAGATGGATATAAGCTATATCTCCTTTTCCTGACTCCCTGAAATGTCTTTAACTCTGAAATTTTTTTGTAATTATTAAGAACATGAGAAGATACAATTATAACCCTTATATGAGGACTCTATCTGGTGACAAGTGGGGTACAATGGAAAGGGCTGGATTTGAATCCTGCCTGTGCTTTTTGCCACTCGTGTGACCTTGGGCAAGTCATTTCCTTTTTCTGGGCCTCAGTGTTTTTATCTTTAAAATGAACAAACAGCCCAAACACTCCAGCTTCTGGGATAAGAACTCACTATTTAACAAAAACTGCTGGGAAAACTGGAAAAGGGTATGGCAGAAACTGGGCATAGACCAACATCTTACACACTATACCAAGATAAAGTCAAAATGGGTACATGATTTAGATATAAAGGCTGATACTATAAGCAAACTAGGAGAACAAGGAATAATTTGCCTGTCTGATCTATGGAGAAGGGAAGAATTTAAGAGAAAATAAGAAATAGAGAACATTATGAAATGCAAAATGGATGATTTTGATTACATTAAATTGAAAAGTTTTTGCACAAACAAAGCCAATGTAACCAAGATTAGAAGGAAGCAGAAAGCTGGGAAACAACTTTTTACAGCCAGTATCTCTGATAAAGGCCTCATTTTTAAAATACATAGAGAACTGAGTTGAATTTATAAGAATACAAGTCATTCCCCAATTGATAAATGGTCAAAGGATATGAACAAGCAGTTTTCAGTTGAAGAAATTAAAACTATCTATAGTCATATGAAAAAATGCTCTAAATCACTATTGATTAGAGAAATGCACATCAAAATAACTCTGAGATACCACATCATACCTATTAGATTGGTTAACATGACAAAACAGAAAAATGATAAATGTTGGAGATGTGGGAAAATTGAAACACTAATGCATTGCTAGTGGAGTTGTGAACTGATCCGACCATTCTGGAGAGCAATTTGGAACTATATCCGAAGGGCAATCAAACTGTGCATACTCTTTGACCCAGCAATACTACTTCTAGGTCTGTATCTCAAAGAGATCATAAAAATGGGAAAAGGACCCACATGTTCAAAAATACTTACAGCAGCTCTTTTTGTGGTGGCCAAGAATTGGAAATTGAAAGGATGCCCATCAATTGGGGAATGGCTGAACAAGTTGTAGTATATGAATGTAATAGAATACTATTGTGCTATAAGAAATGATGAGCAGGCAGACTTCAGAAAAACCTGGAAAGATTTAAATGAACTGATGCTGAGTGAAGTGAGCAGAACCAGGAGAACATTGCACACAGTAACAGCCACACTGTGTGATGACTGACTTTGATAGACTTAGCTCTTCTCAGCAATACAAGGATCTAAGACAACTCCAAAAGATTCACAATGGAAAATGCTATCCACATCTAGAGAAAGAACTTAGTAATCTGAATGCAGATGGAAGCATGCTATTTGCTCTCCTTTTCTTTTATTGTTTTGTTTTGTTTTGTTTTGTTTCTGCTTTCTCGTGGTTCCTCCCATTAGTTCTAATTGTCCTTTACATCATAGCTAATATGAAAATATGCTTAATATGAATGTATAAGTAGAGTTATATCAGATTGCAGGCCAGCTTGGGGAGGGTGGGAGAAGAGGGAGGGGCAGAAAATTTAAAACTCAAAATCTTATAGAAATGAATGTTGAAAACTAAAAATAAATTAATATTAAAAAATTAAAAATAAAAACATAATAAAATAAAATAAAATGAACAAGCAGGACCCTTCCTTAGACAATCATTGATGTCATTGACTTTGCATGTTGGAGGGCTCACTTTCATGCACTGGAGTCCTTAACAAGCAAGGCTTTCTTTGTCTTCACAGGTACTATGGATTGTCTGTCTGGTTCCCTGATGTCATTAAGCATCTGCAGTCTGATGAATATGTAGCCCAAGTGAGAAATATTGACGGAGAAAAAGTGGCCAATTTTACTCTTAACTTCACCTTGGAAAATCAGATCCACACCAGTATAGAATACGACAATGGCAGGTCGAGAAACGTTTAAGTACAATCATTTACTACCAATCTAGGAAAGAGAATTGTAAGGTTGCTAAGGCAATGTGACAATGAATGCTGAATATTCCTTTTCAGTTTGTAAACATTAGCCCTTGTGCTCAGTGTTAGAGGTTTTAGATGGTCTCAATAAAACAGGTAAAGTTATGTGGGGTATCAGTTCTTTTTCCATTTAATTTATGAAGCGTTTGCGCGCGCATGTGTGAGTGTGTCTGTGTGTGCGTGTGTGTTTCTAGAGATAAGGAGTAGACCAGCCATAAGAGAGGTAAGAAAAGTTTGGACAAAATCTAAAAGGGCACAAATAGGGAGAGAAAACAGGCCATATGAAGTGACAATGCAGGTACTGGTATAATTTTGTATGAAGAAATAAAAAAAAACTAGGTTACAATACCAGCCTTATGCATGTGTATATGTATGTGTACATACACACACACACACACACACACACACACACACACACATCCAACTGCTGTTTTTCATTTTGTCCTAAAGTGAATAAAAGTTTAGGTTAAAGTAGACAGTTGGGAGAATTTCTCAGTAAATAGCAAGGGTTGTAAATGTAAAGCTAATCACCATGGTCCAGATTGCATAAAATACTATAATGTTCTCTAGATATTTTTAAGACAAAGGTTGAGAACTATCTCTCAAAGGGAGCATAACTTCATCCTGGTCTGGAGACAGAAGCATGTTCGAGATGGTGTCCTGGTTCCTAATATATGCTATCTATATAACCACCATAATAACTTTTATTTGCATTCAATCAGCAAAGGCAGGGGACAATTTAAATCTTCTCATTTTAGAAAATGGAAAAGCTGTAGATCTATGATAGCTAGACAGAGTTCCTATTCTATACCTCAAGACTAAACAAGATTGAAAGGGTAAGAAAGGATTTTAAGCACTCCCTTCTCTGGAACTGTTTAATTATCTCTTGTCTTAAGTTCTAGATGAAAAGAAAGATTAAGAATGCAGTACAACGGGTCAGACCTAGTTACGTGAGGGCAAGGAGACCTAACCATTATCTGGTCAATGCAGGGTCAACTTTGTTGTCCTATATCTGGAATTCTTAACATTGTGGTCCACAGACTCCTAAGGAATCCTTGATAGATTGGAGGGGGTCTGTGAACTTGAATGGGAAAAAGAATTATTTTTACTAACTAAATTATTTTAGCTAACCAAAAATTTATTTTCATTAACTTTTGTTTTCCTTTGTAATCAATCAATTCTTTTCTAATTTTAAAACACCATTCCAGGAAAGGGTCCATAGGCTTCCTTAAAGTTCCAAAGGGGTGAGTCCATGACATGCAGAAAAGGTGAAGAACTCCTGTCCTATGGGATATTACTGACCACTGGACTTGCAATCCTTGAGTACTCTAAAAACCATCTTATTTAACCAGTATGAGTTAAAAAATGATATTTCTAAACTTTATAACCCTATACACTTTATACTCCTTACACAAGAATTCTAGTTTTCTTTTAAAGAATTTTAAAAATTGTAACCTGTATAAAGTATCCAGTCAATGTTTCCATAGAATCTCATATTCAGTAATGTCCATGAAGATCCTAAGCAGAACTAAAAAGTTAAGATTTTTCATCAGGAATCCCCTAGAAGATCGCATGAATAGTATTGGAATGCTTTCTTTAAAATATACACATCTGAAGGTAGATGTGATTACAGGATTTTGTACAATGCAGAGAAGTTAAAAATATGACTAGCCCATCTCGTTTTTAAAAACAGCTTCCCCATTCCAAATCCAATTCCATTTCAAAAAACTGATGCTCTCCTAAAAATGCAGGGCCATTTACTGTCATTCAGTAGTTTCCATCACTATGCCCTCTACTTTTGAAACAATCATCTCCAACTAAAAGTACCTTGGAGAAGTAACGGCTCCAGCTTCATTTTTGTGGTTCATTTATTAGGCTTAAATACATTGTAAAAAGAAAATGAAGCCAGATGATAGGTGAAAAAGGAATATGCACTAGGTTTGAGTTGTCTTTAAAAGGAAATGCAGGATGGTAAAGAAGTCAACTGCGTTCACCTTTTCTGCTATTGATAGGGGCAGTGTAGCCTCTTTGGTGTTGGCAAGACCTTAACTACTTGTACCCCAGTTTCTGCATTTGTAAAGAGGTGGGGAAAGACATCCCCCTCCCAGTAAACCTCTGTGCTTTTGTATCCATTCTGAAAATTAACAAGAAGCGATGGTGATCCCACAGGGCACCTAAGTCTCTATTACCCTGGTGCAAATGAAAGATTCATCCAGAATATTATGATAACATTATTACCACCATCTGCCCAGCATTCCCATCAGTGCCATCCAAGCATGTTTTCAGTTGGTTTCATCATTCTACTTACTTTGCAAAATGTGCTGGGTTATTACTTTCCTCTTTGATACACAGAACTGAATCACTCATAGTGAGAAAGAAAATGTGGCTGAAAGTGTTTGTACCTGCCATACTTCTCAAACCCTGAATCAGTGGTACCTCATATAGATGGGCCAGAATCCATATTTCCTTTCTCCAGGGAAGCCTGAAGTCATAAACATGAAACAGTGTTCTTTTATAGACAATAGACCAGGGATTCTTAACTTTTTGTGTGTCATGGGACCCTTTAGTAATCTGGTGATGCCTATGCTTTTAAAAGTATAAAATTTCAAAGGAAAACAATTATATTGAAATGCAGTTATCAAAATGTTTTTTGAAACCAGCTCACAGATCCCAGATTAAAAATCCCTGCTTTATGTAGACCCTTTCAATCATTCCATTCAATGGTCAAAGAACTTCTAATTAGAGCCAAAAAGGAGAGAGAATGGAGTGGTGACCACTCAACCAAATAAATACTCAGCCAGTGCTTGAGTATCCATGGTAAAAGCTTAGCCTTAATGACTGAAATCCAAAGGTAAAACCCAAACATGGATTTTAATCAAGTCCCACTCTTCTTTCCAACAAACTCATTCACCAAAGCTGCTGGTGAGAAATGAAATGTTGGTGTCTATGTTTTATCTCTTCTTCTTCTGATGAGAGAAGATATTGTTGAATAGTGACAAGGTCATTAAATCAGGCAAGGGAGGAAGGAAAGGGGCTGAGGAAATCTTCAAATTGAGTGTTTTGGACCCTGAATAATCAGGAATTATAATAATCAGGCATTAAGCTTCTGCTCCACCTGAATCTCTTTGACCTGCCTTTATCCCCCATGGGCCAAGGTCAGTGATACAATCTGTTTTGTGTCTTGACAGGTTTATGGGGATGAAGTTCAAATCTGTGACTTTTAAAGACTCCATTTTTAAGAGCTGCACCTTCGAGGATGTGACCTCCCTGAACACCTACTTCAGGAACTGTACATTTATTGACACAGTTTTTGACAACACAGGTATGTCACTGACCACTGCCATCAAAGGCAGGTCATTTGGGCAGGTCTATAATAATTATTATAAGCTTTATGCATATAACCAGTGTGAGGATAAGGGATCTGTGTAAGGTAATGATAACACCTAAAACAAATTTATTGGCTGATTCTCAAAGAGCAGATTGGGGTAAGCTTCCAATCTTACCATCAAAATTGGCACAAGTATATTTGTCTTACAGTTGTATCTCACTTTATGTAATGGCTATGCTCCTGAAAAGTTGAATGTGAATTAATTTTTCATAAATGATTCTATGTAATGTTGGAGAGCTCAATACTTAAAGTCATTCTTTGAATCCTTTTGTAAGACAGATAATTTGTCTGTAATTTATTTGCTTTTGTAAATCCAGGTTTTCTTAGCCTGGGTTTGCTTAAAGTAAAATACATTTTTCTTCCTTTGTAGCCAAAGCGGACGGCATTATTTAGGGAAAAAACTTGGAATCAGAAACCTAGTTCAAATGCCAGCTCGTAATTACTATGTATGTGACCATGGATGAGTCATTTTATTTTCTTGTCCTCAATTTCCTCATCTACAAAATAAGGGGGTTTTACTAAGTGGCTTTTAAAGTCCCTTCTAGCTCTGCATCCATGCTTCTGTGGAAGTCTGGGTGTTACCTGCCTTTTTTGTTTGTGTTTAACCAAAGCCTCTGGGGAGCCTGCAAGAACATCTGGAATGGGACCTAGCAGCAATGAGGCTTATGTGACAGCCCCAACCTAGAGGGAAATCTGGAGCAGACTCTTCTACACAGTAGACTGTTCCCCACTTGTGTTCCTACTCCCAGGAAGAGAAAGGGAAGAGCCCACTGTGGGTTAACAACACAGGAAGATGAGTCCAAATTTGTGACTGCTCCTTCCTACCAGTAGGAATGAGCCTGACCCTCTTAACAGGATACAGACCAAATGTGAGCAACTAACGGGAGGTGTCCAAGATCACAGTAATAGGACTAGGGACTGGCACTGCTTGACAGCTGTTAAGTGCTTGACATGTATAAGCTGCTTGAGAGGAAGAGTTGTTTCTTTTTTTGTATTTGTGGGACTATCTAGTATTCTCCACTGAAAGGGCAGCTGGGTGATGCAGTGGATACAGTGCTAGGCCAGGAGTCAGGAAGACTTGAGTTCAAATCTGGTCTCAGATATTTACTAGCTGTGTGAGCCTGAGCAGGTCACTTAACCCTGTTTGCCTCAGTTTCCTCATCTGTAAAATGCATTGGAGAAGGAAATGGCAAACCACTCTAGTATCTCTGCCAAGAAAACCCCAAATGGGGTCACGAAGAGTCAGACACAACTGAAACAACTGAACAACAACAAAATGTCCCATAGAATGGGTGTTTAATAACTGTTGATTGATTAATTGATGGGCAGAGCTTTCTGGAGTATCCTAGGATACATTGAACTCTAAATTCAACTAAAATTTCTAAAGCACAGTGCCTTTCACTTAGTAAGTACTTAATAAATGCTTATTCCCTGCCTAATTGAATTCATTCATTTAGTCAATATGTATACTTTGCCTACTATGTATAGTGAAATGTGCTAGATATTTAAGAAGTTACAAAAATAAATATATATTGCATTCTAGTTCAAGTTCCACCTGAGACTCACTGTATGATCAGGACAATCAGGCAGGTGGGTAGAGTGCTGGACCTGGATTCAGGAACACCTGAGTTCAAATCCAGCATCAGACACTTAACTGTGCAACCCTGGCTATGTCACTTCAACTTTCTGAGTCTCAGTTTCCTCATCTATAAATTGGGGATAATAATAATGCTTGTGTGTTATATTATAACCTCTCAGAGTTGTGATGATAAAATGAGATATTTGTAGAAAGTACTTTGCAAATTTTAAGGGTTACATCAATGCATGTTTTTATTACTATGCAACTTCTCTGTGTCTCAAGTTCCCACAAAATGACAAGTATAATTCATAATCTTACATTTTTAAACAAATTGTAGTCTTCATAACTAGATGATGTAGATGCTATTAGAAATGTAGTATCAACATGATTCAAATACAGTTAAACTGTCAGGAAAAAAATAAGATTAACATCAGTTATCCATGGTAAAAGAAGAGGCAAGTAGCCTCCCTAAGTTCATTTATTAAGTCAATAAATATTGGAGACAGTATGGCTGATTGGAGACAACCCTGGGGGTGGAGTTAGGAAACCTGGGTTTGATTCTGGTCCGTGACACTTATTAGCCTTGTGACTCTGGAGAAATCACTTAACCTCTCTGTGAATCAGTTTTCTTATCTATAAAATGGAGATAATATATCTATTTCAATCAATCAACAAGTAATTATTAAGCACCTACTTTGTGCTTAGACACACTAGACACTGGGGACACACCAAAAAATGAAAAATCACTTGTTTTCAAGAAGCTTATAGTCTATAGGGGAGGTAATGTATACCGTTAAGTATATAAAAATGTATCTCTCAAGTTGTGAGGAAAACACATTGTAAGCCTACCCTTAAATTCCTATGCAAATATGAGTTGCTATTATCAAATATCTGCTGTGTGCAAGGCACTATGGGGAATATAAAAATACATAAAACATAGTCCCTACCCTCACTGGGCTTGAAATCAGGAAAACTCATCTTCACGTCCACCCTCAGACAAGCTATGTGACCTTGGGCCAATCTCTTAACCCTGTTTGTTTGTTTCCTCATCTGTAAAATGAGCTGAAAGAGGAAATGGCAAACCACTCCAGTATCTTTGCCAAGAAAACCCCAAATGGGGTCACAAAGAATCAGACACAAGTGAAACAACTAAACAACAACAACAACTACTCTCTGGAGGTCTACAATCCCAATGTTCTTAATAATTCTTGGCATATTTCCTAATCACACCACAATTGGGTGTTATCTATTCACTTCTACACTCTCTTCCACAGATTTTGAGCCATATAAATTCATTGACAGCAAATTTAAAAACTGCACATTTTTGCACAATAAAACCGGATGTCAGATCAGCTTTGATGATGACTATAGCGCCTACTGGATTTACTTTGTTAATTTCCTGGGTACACTGGCAGTGTTGCCAGGGAACATCGTATCTGCACTGCTAATGGACAGGATTGGACGTTTAACCATGCTAGGTATGTATGTGTTTGCCTGGATTATGTGAAACGAAGCAACTGCTCTTATGTTCTAGCTGATGCCCAGATTTTTCTTTTGGAATCTGCAACCCTTAGAAGTAAAAACATCCCTTCCACAGACCTGTCCTTGGATACTTAATTGTAGCCTAACATCATCTGTAACTCCATTTCACAGGAACAGTTCTCATGAATTCATTACCAGACTGGAAAAATAATTACATATAACCAATGTGTATTTTTTCATTTAAATAGCCAATAAATTTATAATGTTCATTTCATAGTCTCCGTGTTTGAAATCCAGTTGGTTGGACAAGCTAATCTTTCTTCCTGGAGACTAACCTGCTAGGTCAGGTCAATGATTTACAGTGGGGCGTGAAGTATAATAGGAAGCCGTCTAGGAATCAGAAACTTGGATTCCAGGTCCCAGGCTGGACATTTTACTAGGTGTATGATTAATCCTGGAACAAGTTTCTGACCCTCTCTGGACTCAGTTAACTTACCTGTACAATGAGGGGATTGAGTTAAATGATGTCCAAGATCACTTCCTGCTCTGAATTTGTGGTCCTGTACCCTCTAGGAGACAGCTAGCAGGCACAGCGGATAGAGCACTGGGCTTGGAATCAGGAAGACTCATCTTCCTGAGTTCAAATCCAGGTTCAGACACTAACTGTGTGACTCTGGGCAAGTCACTTAACCTTATTTGCCTCAGTTTCCTCATCTGTAAAATGAGCTGGAGAAGGAAATGGCAAACCACTCCAGCACCTTTGCCAAGATAATCCCAAATAGGGTCACAATGAATCAGACACGACTGAATAAGACCTCTCTGAACCTCAGGTTCCTCTTTAAAATAGAGATAAGAATACTTCTATGTAGTAAAGACAGCATGGTATAGTAGATACAGTGCAGGGTCTGAGGTCAGGGAAACCTGGATTCAAATCCTGCCTCTGACACTTAGGAGCTACGTGACCTTTGACAAGTCCTTTAATCTCTTTGTGCCTCAGATGACTCTCTGGGACTCATCCATGAAGTCACAGCATGCTCTGTGTTGATGGAGGGAGCTCCTGTGTTGATGAAATAACAGACTCTTCTCATAATATTTCCATTACTGCCTACCTTACAGGTTCATTGTAAGGGAAGCCCTTTGTTCAACCTAAGGCACAATATAAATGTGAGCTATTGGTGACGGTTGTTGTCATGGTACTACTGCAGTCCTCATCTTCAAAAGCTAAAAAGCTTCTGCTCAGCTTAGCAGGCATTCAGTCAGTCAATTAGCATTTATCAAGAGCCTATTATGTTGGGCTATAAGAAATGATGAACAAGCTGATTTCAGAAAAACCTGGAAAGACTTACATGAACTGATACAAAGTAAAGTGAGCAGAACCAGGAGAACGTTGTATACAGTAACAGCCAATATTGTATGATGATCTACTGGGAATGACTTAGCTATTCTCAGCAACACAATGACGAGACAATTCCAAAGGCCTCATGATGAAAAATACCATCTACCTCCAGAGAAAGAACCAATGGAAGCTGAATGCAAATAAAGCATACTATTTTTCATTTTCTTTATTTTTATGTCTTTTTTTTCTTTTTGGTCTCTGTCTTCTTTCACAATATGACTAATATGGAAATATGTTTTATATGATATATCAAATTGCTTGCCATTTCATGGAGGGAGAGGGAAAGGAGAGAAGAAGAGAATTTGGAACTCAAATTTTTTAATAAATGAATGTAAAAATTTTCTTTATATTTATTTTGGGGGAAAATAAAATATTATTTAAAACAAACAAAAAAAAAAGAGCTTACTATGTACCAAGTACTAAGCTAAGTGCTGGGGCTTTGCTCGTGGTGATTATTGAATGCTAAGGACACCTGCTCTGAGAAAACAAACAACATAACTGTTTTTGTGTGGTTTCTCATTAGGTGGCTCTATGGTGCTTTCTGGGATTAGCTGCTTTTTCCTGTGGTTTGGTACCAGTGAATCCATGATGATAGGCATGCTATGTCTCTATAATGGCCTGACCATTTCTGCCTGGAACTCTCTGGATGTGGTCACTGTGGAACTCTACCCAACAGACAGAAGGTATGTTCCAACCAGTCAGCATGTTTAGGAAGAACTGGGCTTACCGAAGTGGTGGAAACAGTGTCAGCACTAGCCGAATAGACCACTGTCCCCTAAAACTACCTGAAAACATCTGGCTTGTGAGCTGAAGGTTACAGAAAAGTCTCAAATAACAATAATAAAGCCAGAATGTGTAACTGGTAGCAAAAACAGAGACATGAAACTGAAAGAAGTTAATTAGAAATATGAATTTGTTTATTGGCTGAGGATATGTGGAGGCTATAATAAGACAGCAGGCACTAGGATTTAATAGCATCTTTTGGACCAGCTAATGAGTGTGGGCAAAGATTTGAACTGCTCCTCAGTCCCAGGAGGGTGAATATATAAGGTCAGCAGGTGTCTGCATAATCTCTCTAATAACCACAAAGAAGGGCCCTAAAACCCAGATTTGGACTTTCCAGAGCATTTGGAGGAAGGCCCGGTGCATTTCCAATTTCTGTAAGGATTGCCATTAAAAGAAAATTAGTCATCCGGACCCAAAGCTGGAGACATTCAGACCTCCAGCCTTGTGTCTGAGAAAAGGCTCTGGAGGATGAGGCTTTTAGTTAGGAAATGGAATGAGTTCTGCAATGGAATAATTGATTTTTTAAAAAAAAAAAGGAAGCCATTTTCTTATGTTGTTTGGCATGTGTGAAGACAAGAGTCCTTTTTTTTTGTCTCAGTCTCAAATGACTCTTCTGTTTCCTCCCCATGGAGATTGACTCTGCCTTTGGATGGAGTCAACACTATTCTCTTCGCTTTGATTGGGAGTGTGCCAGGGAGTAGGGATTTTTCCAGGGTTGCAGTCAAAATGTTTTTACTCCTGAGTAGGAATGTTCTTCCACCCCACCATCCTGACTTTCTCTTCTTTCACCTTTCTCACCTCCAATTCATGCTGTTCCCTCTAGTTACAGTCTTAATTTCTTTTTTTTTCCCATTTTCTTTTATATTATGAATATAATGCTCATGAACAAACAAAACTATTTCAGTATACAAAGCAAAAAAGGATCGTCTGTGAAAACTTGGAACTTCTATTACATGTATTTTACCACTACCAAAATAATAATCCTAAAACATCACTTTCTTCATGACCTTAGCCTTCCTTCTCAAAATCTTCCACAACTCCCCATTACCAACAGAATAAAATCCAAATTCCTTAGTTTGATATTTGTCATCATGGCTACGAAACCTCCCAGAACAAATGGATGGGGCAGAGATGAGACGGTAGGAGTGTTAATGAGGTTCAGCCAAAAGACAATCAAAGGATCTGAGTTTGAATCCTGCCTCTAAAAGTTACTACCTATTCATTCTTGGGAAGTTATTTCCTCTCTACTAGCCTCAGTTTTAGCGGTAAAATGAAAAGGTCAGCCTAGAGGACCTTTATGACCTCTCCCAGCTCTAAAATGTTAATCTTAGGAAGCCCAGGATTTCTGATTGGTTCTCACACTGGGTAATGGGCTATTTCAAAATTTCTGTTGTTTAGTCTTTTTCAATAGTGTCTAACTCTTCATGATCCCCTTGGGGTATTTTGTTTTGTTTTGTTTTGCTTTTTGGTGAGGCAATTGGGGGTTAAGTGTCTTGCCCACGGTCACACAGCTAGTAAGTGTCAAATGTCTGAGGCTGTTTGCCTCAGGGTCCTCAAGGACTAAGCCCTAAAAGCCCCTCCACTTTTTGTTTTGATCTGCAGCTCAGAAGGTTTGGAGGTTGGTTCCTTGAGCTAAGCTCTCTAGAGGGAACAGTGGGCACTGGGCCAAGACCAGCTATTAGCTGTGAGGACAGAATAGGTCTGGTAGCAAAAATAGAATGCATTGGCTTTATTAGGTTCTAATGAATGCCAATTTCCACCAGCAAACTGGAAGGTGACTTTAATTGCATCATTAGTAAGGATTACTTCATTACATTTCTGGAAAGCTTCCATTTTCCAGGCCTGGACTAAAATATTCAGTAATGATAAGCTAATAAATCTTTCTTGATGTAAATTCCATTCTCCTGCCCCTAAGTAGTAGCTTCTGTTGTTCCCTAAAATCAGTAGCCGGGTCGTACAGGGGAAGCTAGGTAGCATAGTGGATAGAATTCCAGGTTTGAAGTCAGGAAAACCTGAATTCAAATCTGGCCTCACACACTTATTTGCTGTGTGACCCTGGGCAAGTCACCTAATCCTGCTTGCCTCAGTTTCCTCATCTGTACAATGAGTTAGAGAAGGAAATGGCAAATCACTCCAGTATCTTTCCCCTCCCCCCAAAAAAACAAAAAAGCAAAAAACCTCTTGGGCAGCTAGGTAGCACAGTGGATGGAGCTCTAGCCTTGGAGGTCACGCAGTTAGTAAGTGTCTGAGGCTAGATTGGAACTCAGCTCTTCCTGACTCCAGGCCTGGCACTCCAGCCACTGAGCCACCTAGCTGCCCCAGACACTTAGCAGAACAAGTCATTTAACCTCTGTCTGCCTCAGTTTCCTCATCTGTCAAATGTAGATAATAATAGCACCTACCTCCTGGGGTTGTTGCGATCATCAAATGAGATAGTATTTGCAAATCACTTAGCACAGTCCTTGGCACACAGTAGGCTCATAACGAATACTTGTTTCCTTCCTTTGTGACACTAGATACCAGATAAAATATAGAACTGGACTTTGACGTCAGAGAGGTTGGTGTCAATGACTGAATGAATCATAGATCTTGAACTTGAAGAGAGCTCAGATTGAGGCTATCCAGTCCAGCCTCCTTATTTTGCAAAGAAGAAACTGAGTCTAAGGGAGTTTAAGGTCATTTAGGTTGCTGTTTTTCAGTCATGTCTGACTCTTTGTGACCCCTTTGGGGATTTTTCTTGGCACAGATACCAGAGTGGTTTTCTATTTTCTTCTTCATCTCCTTTTACAGATGAGGAAACTGAGGCAAATAGGTTAACTGACTTGCCCAGGGTCACACAGTTAGTGTCTGAGGCCAAATTTGAACTCAGGAAAATGAGTCTTCCTGACTTCAGACCTGACACTCTATCCATTGCTCCACATATCTGTCATTTAGGTAGTGAGCGGGATTTGAACCCAGAACCCCTGACTCCAGAGCTAGTAGCTCTTTCCACCGTGCCACCCAACCTGTTTAAGTAATGAGGCTCTCGGAGACTTGCCCAAGGTCACATAGGAAGTTAAGTGTCAAAGGCAGGATTTGAATCCAGGTCCTCTTGATTCTCAGTCCAGCACTCTTCCTACTACACCGTGAAACTTGAGGGATTGTTAGCTATCCTGAGTCAGTGTTCATTTTAAAACTTTAGATGCAGATACTTAGAAGATCCAGGATGTCTTTTGGGAGAAACTCAACTTAGGGAACATGGATGAGGGTGATTTGGAAATGAAGGTATCGTGTGGAAGCAAGAGACTCCTATTTCTGTCTAGCTGGTGAATCCGAGGCCCTGTACGTCTTGATGCTGATTCCCATAAAGCTATTCCAACACATGAGAGTTGTGATGACAAATACAACATTTGGCTGGCACAGTTTACACTTAGCACAGTGAGTGACACACAGTAGGTGCTTAATATATGTTGATTGATTGATTGAATCTACAGGAGTTCTCCTTAGGGAAAAGAATACAGAAAGGGGCGGGGGGGGGGATGGTTGAACAGAGCCAGTGCTTAGTGAGTGAATGATCTTAGAAATGTTTGTGTCCACCATAGTTGAAAGAACACTCCTTCCTCACCTCTACCTTTTAGAATCCCCAGTTTTCTTCAAAGCTCAGCTCAAGCACCACCCCCAGCAACAATCATTTATTGATACCTACCATGTGCCAGGCATTGTGCTAAGCACTAGGGTTATCAAGAGATGCAAAGCCAGTCCTTCCCCTCAAGGAGTTTACAATCTAAGAGGGAGACAACATACAAAGAACTGTGTATAAACAAGATTTACAGGATTAATTGTAGATAACCTCAGAAGAAAGGCATTAACGGGGACCAGAAAAGGCTTTCTATAGAATGTGGAATCTTAGCTGAGTTTAAGAAAGCCAGGGAATCCAAGAGGTAGAAACAAGAGGAGAAAGGGAGAGTTCCAGGCATGAGGGACAGCTATGGGGGAAAATTCTCAGAGGCAAGAGATGGAGTGTCTGGTGCTAAGAAATCCTAGGGTATATGGAGGGAAGACTGGAAAAGTGGGAGGGGGCCAGATTATGGATGGCTTTAAAAACCAAACTGGGGATTTTATATTTGATCCTTGAGGTGATAGGGAGTCACTGGAGTTTAATTTAGAAAAATCACTTTGATAGCAGAGTGAAGGATGGACTGGAGTGAGCAACCTTTCACGGAAAGGTCAAAGGAGATGGTTTCTTCTTCCAAACAGCCATCACTTATGTGAGCTTCCAACTGGCCCTGTCCTGTTCCCTACTTCCACCTCAAAAACAGACTCATCTGCCCCACACACTTGCTACCTCAATATTTTATGCTTCTTGCCTGGAGTGCAAAAATGGATAGTTATAGTACTGCTTTAAAAAAAATAGCGAAATGAATTCAATTCATTATGCCCTGGGGGTGGCTCTAAAAGGAGAGACTAATGCTGTGATTTACCATCATTCTGACTGATACAGGTCTGTGTAATAAATATTACAATGACCAGAGGCAAGCAAATTGATTCTAAACTCAGCCAGTTGGCTGAGAGCTGAGCCATGTGACCTGAACCAGCCAAATAGCAATTACAATACCTATATCAACAGAATATTCTGAAGAAAAATGAGAATAATATGGGCTCTTTGAAAAGAACGTGCTATGTAGATTTGAGGTATTCTTGTTATTATCTAGAATCTAATTATAGAAGATGAGGAGAATGCCACAGATAATGCATTTTCTCCATTTATGTCTGCTGTGGGGGATTCTTTTCTCTCCACTCGTTCATTCCTCCCTTTGCTTTTATTCAGTCGAAATCAATTGATGATTATTGAGATCTAACATTTTCAAGCAACTTCTATAAGGGTCATAGCTTTCCAAAAGATTCATAATTAAATATCTGCTGTTCCTACGTGAACCAGTGAAAACCTTCCTCACTGGGTACAGGGTTGCAGAGTGGAGAGAGCTCTGGCTTCTATGTGTGTTCCCTGGACACACCTCTTCAGAGGACCTGTGTTCAAATCCTGACTTTGTCACTTACACATGTGACCTTAGAAATGTCACAACCCTTCTTAGTCTCAGTTTCCTCATCTGTAAAATGGACTAGATAACCTCTAAGGTTTCTTCCAGCTTTAAATCTAGGCTCCCATTACATTTTCTCTCTCCCTTACTTCCCAGAAACAGGCGTTTGACTGTTTTACTCTAAGCATTACCCTAAGCAAAGAAGAACATATAAACCCCCAAATATCGCATTCTTGGGGTGACAGCATTGTAAAGCATAGGTAATTCTTTATTCCATTTGTCATGTGCTCATTTGATCCAAAAATGGGAAGAGCTCCACTGAGAAGTTTACACGTGTACACACACACACACACACACACACACACACACACACACACCCTTTCGACATGCCATTTTCTCCTCTAGAATCTGTATCTAAGTCTCACAGTTGTACCCTATCTCTCCTTCTGGGGCAGACGAGTCCCAGAGCTGCCACTCTGCTATCCTCAAATAAAATTTAGTGGAAAGAGTATTGACTGGACTAGGAATCACACATAACCAGGATCTAGTCTTGGCTCCTCTACAGACTGACATGAGACCCTTGGTAAATGACTTAATTTAATAAAATAATATTTTATCTTTTCCCAATTACATGTAAAGACAATTTTTAACATTCATTTTTAAAAAATTTTTGAGTTCCAAATTTTCTCTCACCTCCCCCCAAAGACAATAAGCAATTTGATATAGGTTATATATGTGCAGTCATGTAAAACATATTTCCCTATTAGTCATGTTGTGAAAGAAGAAACAGACCAAAAAAAAAGCATAAAAAGAATAAAGCAAGTGAAAAGTAGCATGCTTTAATCTACATTCGGACTAATGGTTTAATTAACTTATTTAGGCCCTTGTTTTCTCATCTGGAAAATGGGATTTCTGGACTAGAGGCTTTCAAAGTACCTTTCCAGCTCAAATGCTTTGCCAACAGGGAGAAATATTTGGTGAGACCCATATAAGAAGTACAGGCATTTATTTCCCCATCCCATGATTCACTCCATACAGGGATGTCAAATGTTTGCTTTTCTTAGGATTTGAGGAGTTATTTTTGGTTTACTCATTTACAGAAAATTCAGCATTATAACTCTTCATTAAAATGTAGCTCCTAATTCTTTGGATTCAGATTATTGTGGGACAAATTAATACTCCCTAAAATGCTATACTGATTACATCTTTGACCCAGGTGTTCACTGGCTGCTCATAGGAGCTTTCTAAGGGAGGGCCTCTAAGTTTGGAAAGTGTTCCTCAGACACTGTAATCATTTTGCAGTGGGTCAAGTCTGAAGCTTAAAAGTTTCCACAAAGGATTTAAGAGCAATAAATGCTTTCTGGCCACTGAATTCTAATTTATTTGCTTGTATTTGAGGAACGTATTTGTGTATGGAATGTTTTGCAATTCACTTCAGTATGTTATGGAGCAGTACTACAAATATGGCATAAGTCATTAGAAATTCATGCTCTCCAAAGATGGTCAAAAGTTCTGCTTTCTGTAATTGACCATTATGGTTTCTCTGCAACTGCTATGGTCTGCTTGGTAAATATCCTTTGTTATTAATACTGTCTGGAAAGATCACTGATCTTACATGAAGGAGGTTTGGTTTAAACCCTAGTTCTGCCACTGTTGAGGAAAAAATATTAATTCTATACTTTTCATTTTAGGCACATCTACCAGAAACAATTTAATTTAAGTTGATCTTATTCTAAATTGAAGCCATCTCTAGCTTAGAGAGAGACATGTTGAAATTGGCATGGTTCTCTATATTTTTGGACATCTTTCTCCCTCAAGACAGTTTGATGTTACATTTACAGGAAGCTTGAATAAGGAAAAGGTTATGTTAAAATACAGTTTGGGATTAACATTCTAGAACAATAATCACTAATAGATTTCTTCCTTAACTACTCCCCCAAGAATGGCCAAGACCTCCTCCCTTTCTGAACAGATAAGAATGGGTCATAGGTCAATTGTTTCAGGGAATGGAGAAGGCAGGGATCTCAGTAATCACAATAGCTATTATATATGTGTGTGTGTTTGTGTGTGTGTATATATAATTTTATATATTTTATATTATATATAATTATTATATTTTATTTATTATAATTATAATATTTTATATTTTATATTATATGTATGTATATAATTAGATCCTTTGGGGTTTACAGTGCACTTAAAAATCCTCATTTTTATCTTCCCAACAATTTTGTGAAGTAGGTGCTATCCTCATCTTACAGATGAGGAAACTGAGGCAAATAGAGGTTAATTGACTTGACCAGAGTCATACAATTGGTAGGTAAATTTTTGAGATGGGATTTGAACTTAGGTCTTCCTGATCCCAGGTCCAGTACCCTTTCCACTGAGCTCCAAGTACCTCTTTGTCAAACTTTGTTTTCTACCCTTAATCCATTTCCTTAAGAAAGGCCTTTGGTTTTCAAACCACCTTTGAGGGAAGAGAAAAGAGTCTGGAAAGGGCTTTTAGACCAGAGAAATATTATTTCAGTATTTCTAATTGAGAGTTTTAATATGCTTCCATGACAACTGAGCCACTGTGTAATTTGGAACAAGTCACTTCAGTTCTTTGAGCCTCAGTTTTCTCATCTAGAAAATGCAGATAATATTGTCAATATAGAAGGGAGGATGGGGCACTATGGAACAAAGGGGTGGAAGAAAGCATATAGACCCATATATACACAAATATTTCTAGCAGCTACTTGTGTAGAGTCAAAGAACTGGAAACTATAAGAGTGCTCATCAATTGGAGAATGGATGAACAGGGATCATGTTGTGGTGGAGAGAACTGAGGAAACAGTTTGAGCTTTAGAACATATCTATTTATTAAGCAATGCATGCCAATTGCATAATATATTGGAACCAGGTCTCCTTAGCTTGGCACTGGACCCTGAAAACAGGGGGAGACAGATTTTTTTATGCATTAAAATAATGCATCATAAAATAAGCAGGATACAAAACAGGATGTATAACTTGGTAATCTAACTTATAACTAGAGGAAAGATTAGAGGCTTTCGAAATCAGGAAGGGGAGAGCAAACAAGCGTAATTAATAGAAATCAGGAAAAGAGGTATCCTACTCCCTGCAAGGGTCTATATTCAATTAAAGGAACATGGAAACAATAACTTATTGACCAGTACAGAACCAGTTTTCAGATAAGACTTCTCAGTGGCTTGAATTGTTTAATTGTGAGAAAACCCCTTGCATTAATTTTTGGATCCGACGGGTTTCTGGTCAGGTTCTTAGTTAAGGGTCTCTAAACAACAGGTAGAGGTGGTCCAGCTTCCCAGCCATGAAGGGCTAAGTTCAAGCAATGCAATAAAGTTTTCTCACAATTTCCATAATTGAATAAAATTTTCTCACAAGAAAGAAATTGGATTAGACCCATAATTGAATAGAAAAGGAACTGAGCTAGATCCAGAGTTGAGTCACAAGATAGCATCAGTGTGGTTCACTCAATTCCCAATTCCCTTTGTTCTCCCTTTTGATTTGAGAGGGAAGAGCCAGCTCACTCCCTCCATGGATCACTTATCTATAAGCCAAATCTATAAGGTTTTTCATATATTCATAATCAGAATTATGCAAAACAGGCTACAGATCACACTACTTAGAGGACTCACAATGGACCAATTTTGAGAGGAGAGATTTACATATCACCAAGGTAACTAAGAAAACTCCGCAAATGTAAACACCATGAAACAAACAGCCAAAGCAATGCAATGATGATCATCATTATTAAATAATATCAAGCCTTCTTGTACCTTAGTAACTTGCTCCCAATGTCCATTTAATTTAATCATCACATTTTGTCTTCAGTCCAAATGTCCCATGTGGTTGCCTGGTCCTTGGAAATATCTTCTCTTTGACATTCTGGAATAGACCTTGTCCTCAGGGTACCTCTCAAAGGGGCTCTGCTTCTCTGGTTCTAAATCACTTGTAGAGATTCCCAGATAATTCTTCTAAAATCTGCCAGTAATAAGACTTAATGCAATTTAGTTCAATCTCTTAAATTTGGTTCTTCAAATTTGAAAGTTCAGAGAATTTTGGTTTTTATATACCACTTGTTGTTTCTATCTTTACTTAAACCCTATACCTGATATAAGAATAAAAAAATCATAAGGGTATAACTTGTAAAATGAACCTTTCTGTCTTTTAAAATTATTAGACAGATAATTTTCAAATAGGAGAATAATTTCACTTTTTTTACAATCATCAATACAATTTTATATGTAAAATCCTTAATCTAATTTTGATAATGTATTACTAAAACATACTCAAAGCCTAAATTTCCCTTCTATATAAATTTGGAAGTCAATCATATACATATGCATATAGTTTTTAGAGAAAATAGTCTAATCCTGTTACTTTCTCAAAATTTACTATTCCATTTAATCAGAAAACTTTTATATTATATCTTTATCTTGTTACTCTCTCTAATTCCTCCTTTAGGAAGATATCATCCCCCTATATTATAATTTGACCACAAATACAGATTAAAATTGTAATATGTTTCATACTTGCATCCTATTATAGTAACTCAGATGTTCCAATATCAATTTATTAATTAATAGAATTGGTATTGTACTTAATAAAACTTCTATTGCTTACTACCCTGACTATAGAAATCTGGTATGAAAGGAAAAGGAGGGATATAGTTATTACAATGTCAAAACTCATCCCCTCAAAGGCACAGACTGATCTGAAATATACCATAACAGGGGAAAAACTACCTTAGCTCTGTTTGATTCCAGGCATGAGTCGTATCTGACAGCCAATCATGTATCAAAACTCCAGAGAATATCAAAGACAGGCTCAGGATTAACCAGGTGGGGAAATTTCCTGTTCAGAAAGGAAATAACACAATGGGGAAACTGAGTCAAGAAGCTCCTACCTTAAGCCATGCCAAGGTCAACCCCTCAACTATTCCTAGGGGCAGATATTTACCAGTAGCAGTTTTCAAACTACAACACATATCATTTTCTACTATTGGCTTCATGACAATTCAGAAAACCATCCCTATGATCAGAATGTAAAACAAAATTATAGTCCCATCACTAATCATAACTTAGGGCTTGAATATTATTAATTTTCTCATATTTTCCTAACAGTTACATTTCATTTATCCTTTACTTATAAACTAAAACTAATTACATTCTGGGTTTCAAACATACAGCAAATACCTGATAGCTGACCCACATTAATGTATTGAAGTTATATTTTAAACTAAGAAACCATTCAAGCTATATGATTTATTAGCAAAACAGGCATAATAAACAAGTCAATGGATTCCCCAGTCAGTCCAAAGACCCATTTATTATGTTTGTTTTGCTAATAAATCATACAGTTAAATTATTTCTTCAATTATTACAAATTATCCACCATGATATATAAATGTAATGGAGTACTACTGTGCCATAAGAAACAACAAAAGTGATGGTTTCAAAGAATTCTATGAAAACTTGTATGAACTGATGCCAAGTAAAACGAGCAGAACCAGGAAAACAATTTCTATTTTAACAAGGACATTATAAAAACAAATAGCTTTGAAAGACTTAAGATTTCAGTGCAATGACCAAATGATGCCTATGGAGAAAATTGAAGAAAAGTAACAATAAAAAAATGACTGGGAGACTGCTCTATGACCTACAAGGCCACCTACCACATTCTTCATCTCACCTGTTCAATGGAGAAACCTCATCTCTTATTAATCTCCCAACTCCGCTCCCATCCCCCTCCCCAGAAGAGCTTATTAGAATTACTAAATAACTTGAGACCACTCAACATTATCTTTTCCCCTCATCACTCCTTACCTCTTCCATCTCTCCTATTTCAGAGGAAGAATAAACTCTCCTCTTTGCCCAATCTCACCCATTTCACCTTCTCCAGGACCTCACATCTTCAATCTTCTACACTGGCTTCTTCCTCTCCAGTTGTATGTATGTAATCAGCAGCAAGCATTTGTTAAATGACTATTATGTGCAAGGCACTGGTAACACAAAGACATCCCTCTCCACAAAGACACCTCTATCCTCAAGAAACTTCAAGTCTATTGGGAGCCAAATTTACATAGATTGGTGCAACATCACAGAGTATTAACAATTAGAGGGATGAGCAAAAGGTTCCAATAGGAATTGGCACCTTAGTCAAACCTTGAAGGAAAATAATACTTCTAAGTAGCAGAGAAAAGGAGGACCAGATATTCTGGACATGTAGAACAGTCTGTACAGAGATAGGAGATAGGGTGCTGATTTCAGATAATGGCAGAGCAAGGTTTTCCCTATACAAAGAAAAACAAAAAAAGTCCCCTTTCTTACTCAAACTACCAACTTTTGCCTTCTTTTCACTGCCAAGCTTCCCCAAATCATAATTTATACTGTCTGTCTACCCTTCCTTACCACATTCCTCATTAACCCTTTGAAAGCTGGCTTCTTTATCCACTCTACTAAAACTGTCCTATTAAAGGGCACCTGCTGATCATTAAATTAAATGACTTTTTCTTAATTCTCCTCGAATTTTCTGCAGCATTTGACACTGCGGACTACTACCCTTTTTAAAATGCTTTTCTACCTTGGGTTCCATGACACTGCATTCTCCTGGTTTGCTCTCACCCCTCTGACTCTTCTTTCTCAATCTCCTTCCACTGTTTCCTTTTTTTTCACCCTTCCTCCTTAATATAGATATTTTACAAAACTCTTAACTGGATCTGCCTGTCTTTTCTCTACACGCTCTCCATTGTTGATATCCTGTACACCTATGGTTTTAGTTATGGACTTCATGAGGATGACTTCCAAAGTTCTTCCTAGTTCTAGGTATATGAACCTGTGGCCAACTGAGTCCATTTCTCCTCTCTGTCAGTAGATGGGTAACTTTCTTCACCATTGGTATTCTAGAAGCATGACTTCTCATTGTGTTGATTACAGACCTTAAACCTTTCAAAGTTGTTCTGTTGTTACTATCTAAATTGTTCTCTTGGTTTTGCTCACTTCACTTTACATCAATTCTCAGGCTTGTCTGAAACTGTCCCTCTAATCATTTCTTATTATATAATAATGAATTAGCATTATTAAGCACTATTATGTACCAGGCACTGTGCTAAGTACTGAAAATGCAAAGAAAGGCAAAGGACAGTTCCTGCTCTCAAGGAGCTCACAGTCTATTGGAGAAGACAACATGAAAACAATTATGTATGAACAAAACATAGGATAAAATTATAATCTACAGTGCTCGATTATATTCATATACCAAAATTTGTTCAAACTCCCCAAATGAGGGGCACCCTTTTAGTTTGCAATTCTTTGCCATCACAAAAAGAACTGCTATAAGTATTTTTACATATGTGTCCTTTTCCTCTTTCTTTGATCTTATTGTGATATAGACCTCATAATGGTATTGCTATATCAAAAGGTATTCCATTTAGTAACTCTTAGGGGCAAGCTATAAACAGCTTAATGAAAAATGCTCCAATTCACTAATAATGTGAGAAACACAAATTAAAGCAACTTTGAGGTTCCACCTCATACCAGTCAGACTGACAAACTTGACCAAAAAAGGAAAATGACAAGTGTTAGAGGGCCTTCAAGAAAATAGACACATAAATGCATTGTCGGTGGCGCTGTGAATTAGTGCAATGATTCTGGAAAACAATTTGGAACAAATTAATCTTTCTAACGTATAGCTCTGACAATGTCACTTGCCACTCAAAAGCTTTCAATGGATCCTCCCATTGTCTACAGAAGAAGCTCTAAATACCTTGATTTAAAATTCAAAGCTATTGTGACCAATTTATCTATAACCTACCTTTTCAACCTTATCTCACTCTATCTCCCTTCTTATACTCTGGGCTTCCTTTACATTGGACTCTACCTACCTTGGAAAAAGCTTCTACATCAACACCTTTGCTAAGATTAGAATGTCTTTCTATACCTCTCTAAAATCTGCCCAATGAAGCCCTAGCTATCCTTCAAGAGCCAGCTCAATTGTCACCACTTCCATTTCCCAGTTCTCTCAACTAGAAGTCATCTCTCCCTCCCATGAACTTTTGTAGCTTATGGGCAATTACAGTTCATGTACTTTTCCTGGTCTTTTTTTTAAATTTTGGTCATTTTGTACATATCATTTTCTCTACTAAATCATGAGTTCCTTAAGAAAAGTAACCATTTTTTTAGTCTTTATATCCTAGCACCTGTCACAATTCATTGCACACAGTAGGTGCTTAATCAATATTTGCCAATTAAATAAAATACAGTTATCCCTTCCACACTGTGGGAATTAGGGGTGCACTGCCCCAGTAATCTGGAAAAAATCTGTATAAAATTATAATAGAAAAGAAATTGTGTATATTTGTGGCATTAAAAGATAAAATATGTTGATATTATACGATACTATACATATATTTTATGCATTTCGGAATTTCTAAATTTTTTCTGTGTCATCTGCCAGTCTTCATATGTTGTCTGTGGCTCTGCAAACTCCCCAAAATTCCCATTTAATTTTTTTATTCTGACCCATTATATATCAAAACTGTGATGGGGAACGTCACAATGTGGAAAGAATAACTGTACATATTCCTTAACCTGACATCCAAGGCCCTCACAATCTGGCTACAATCTGCCTAATTTCATGCAACCCTATATTCCAGGCAAACTGAACTACTCACAGCCCCAGTTCTGATCTTGCCATCTCTTCTTATCTGGTCACATTATCCCCCACACCTGGAATAGATTAAAGTCAAGTCCAAAAGCATTTATTTATTAAGAGCTTACTACGAGCCAGGCAATACGTTAAGTATTTGTGTTACAAAGAAAGGCAAAAATGGTCCCTGCCCCTAAAGAAGCTCACAGCCTAATAGGAAGGTAACATGAAAACAATTATGTACAAATAAGATATAGACAGGATAAATTGAAAGTAATCAACAGAGGGAAGGCAGTAGGATTAAGGGAGATAAGGAAAGGCTTCTTGCAGAAGGTAGGATTTTAGCTGAGATTTGAGGGAATCCAGGACTTGGAGACAAGGAAGGAGAACGTTCCAGACATGAGGGGCAACCAGTGAAAATGCAGAGTCTGAAAAAAAGAGATATGAGAAGACATTCCCACACCCCAACTCTTTGCAGAGGTGGGAGGTTCACTGGTATCACACATTATACATATTTCAGACTTTTTCTATTTTTTGATCAGTTATACTGATTTTTTTCTCTCCTTTTTCTTTTTTTTTGTCTTAAATACTATTTGTTATATGGAGTGGCTCTATGAGAGGGGGAGAGAGAGGCATACTGGGGGATACTATGGTGTTGTAAAAAAATACATTAATAAAAACTTATATTTCAAAAAACGCATAGTATCAAGGAAATGGAATATCTTGTACTAGGAACAGCAGGGAGGCCATTGTCACTGGATGGTAGGTAGTGTGTGGAAGAATATTAGAAAGGGGGGATGTATTATGAAGGGCTTTAAAACAGAGGGTGTTATATCTGACCCTACAGGTATAATAAAGAGTTAACTGGAGTTTATTGAATAGGGAAATGACCTGATCAGACCTGCATTTTAGGAAGATCACTTTGACAGCTAAGTGCAGGATGGACTGGAGCGAACAGAGATTCAAGACAGGGAGCCATCCAGAATGCTACTCCATTGGGGGCGTACATGCTCTTCCTTCAATTTTTGACTGTTGAAATTCATCCCTTCTTTCAAGGTCCAACTCATCTTCCATGAAGCCTGACATGATTCCCTCCCTTCATCCCTAGTAGAAATCAATTCTCACTCCCATGAACTCTCATTGAATGTTTTTTGGGCCTCTTCTTTGTATAAACCACACTTTCCTGTGTGCTATCATTATTTGTGTACACATTATTTCTTTGAAGGGAGGTCTTATTTTATCTGTAGAGTTAGGGTTCAGTAAATGTTCTTGTATTAACTCTAAGTGTAAAACTAATCATTGCTGTATACTTAGTCAAGGCCTATGAACCACTTTGTAATAGATGAGTAGGACAGTCTTAAAACAGTAACAGTACAATTACACACTAACTGGGGGACAATGAACTAAGCCACAAGGTCTTCATGGTTCTTTGGATAGGTTCATGGATCTTTGACAGAAGTTCTGAAAAGGAAAAGGAGGGTCTTGGTAGATCTTGCCCTGGATGAGGTTTCAAGTAAGACTAAAGAGAAAGTCAATGCAGTTGGGATTTTGTACCTTGATTATTAGGTCAGAGAGAGGTCCTGTTTAAGAGGCATCATAGAGAAATAGACCAAACATTTGGGACTCACTTAATGTGAGCAACCAGGCACAGTGGAGAGAGTGCTGTGCCTGGAGTAAGCAAGACCTGAGCTTATATTTGGCCTTGGACACTTACTAGCTGTGTGACCTCAAGCAAATCATTTAACCTCTGTCTGCCTCAGTTTTCCCAACTGCAAAGTAAAATAATAACACCTACCTCCCAGGGTTGTCATGAGGATCAAATGGGTTAATATTTGTAAAGCACTTAGCACAGTACCTGGCATATAGTAGGCACCACATAAATACTTATTTCCTCCATCCCTCTAGCAGGTATTTTTTCATGGGTATCTCAAATTTCTCCTCCCTTTGTCCCTGTTTATTTACTTTCCTTTCATGAGGGGAGCTGGGGAATCAGGGAAGTTCTACTCTATTGATCCTCATTTAGTGAATGAGCAGTATGGCAGATCTCCTGTAGCTGAACTGAGAAAATGTAAACCTCTTCCCTGCTTGTAAGCTGAACCTCTGGGTAGAAAGAATGCCAAGTTACTAGTGAAATCATAATAAATACATGAACTCACATTCATATAAAGTTTTATTCCTCACCTGAACATAGGGTCTAGAGTCAGAGAATTGGTTCATATCCTGGTTTTAACACTGACTACCTGTGTGACCCTGGCCAGGTCACTTAACCTTGTTGGGCTTCAGTTTCCTATGTGTAAGATGAAGGGGTTTGGGCTCAATGGCCTTAGAGATCCATTCCAGTTCTTTATCTGTGCTCCTTCGATCTCACAACAACCCTCTTTGTTCTGAGATAAAACCTCTCCCAGGGCAAGAAGATCTACCTGGACCCTCCTCCTTCCCAGGATTTCTGTCAAACATTCTTGAACCTATAAAGACATCTTATGGCTTAGTTCATTATTTCCTGATCAGTGTGTAAGTGAACCACATTTATGTTTCAAACTGTCCTACCCATCTGTTACAAAGGTAGTATAAAACTTATTATCACTGTTTTATAGATGAGGAACCTGAAGGCCATGAAAATTGTGACTTGGTTAAGGTTTCTTGTGGTTGAATCATTTTTCAGTTGTGTCTGACTATTCGTGACCCCATTTGGGATTTTCTTGGCAAAGATACTGGAGAGATTTGCCATTTCCATCTAAAGCTCATTTTATAGATGAGGAAACTGAGGCAAGCAGGGTGAAGTGATTGCCCAGGGTCACACATGTAGGAAATGTCTGAGGCCAGATTTGAACTCAGGAAGATAAGTCTTCCTGACCACAGGCCTGACACTCTATCCATTACACCACTGTAAGTCAGCTAAGTTTACCTACCTAAAAGTAAGTTCCAGAGCTAGGATTCAAATCCAGTTTGACTCCAGTTTGAGTGCGCCTTCCAAAACACTGTGCTGCTTCTGAGAAAGGAACCAAGATACCTGCTTCTCACTGCTTCCATCCTTTCTCACCTGCCAAGATGTCTTCAAACTTCCCAAAGCCATATGCTAATTCACCGAGAGTCATTTCTTTTCTTTAAGCGATGGGGATTAAGAGGGTTTTGTTTTGTTTAAATCAAGGGGTTTAAGGCTGCCATCAGAAGAAGCTAGACTTTCTACTTGCCCTGGTCATGGTTTTGCCAACATAAGCATCAACTTCCCAATGGTGGTTTCCTGCTGCCACCTTGTGGACGTGAAAATTGCTGTCTGCAAGCATAGCCTGATTTGTCATCTCTCCAAAGTAATCCCTCCAAGTCCAACAAATGCTTTGCGTGCTTTGTTCCTACTCATAGCCCTTTCTAACTCTAATGCAGGAGTCCTCATATGAGGCACCCCCTACATTCTGATCCAGATTCTCATTGCTGGTCTCAGGCTATGGCCAGATTCTTTCTGTCCAATCAGGCAAGTCTTATGAGTATTTGTAAAGCCAGCATTTATGCTTTTCTTCTGGTCACAGACCTTCCTCTCCTCTTATTGTGAGGCTGCTGCTGTATGTTTGGTTTCAGACATGATCTCAGAAAAGGATTTGAATGTAATAACCTTGATCATTCACATCTGCTGTCTTCATCTAGCCCTAACCAAGCATCTGCTTTCAGAAAAATTCAGCTGGGATATTACCCCCCCCCACCACCCTCCTGCACCACCTTCCCCCCATCCATAGCATTAAACACCTGGACATAGTTAAACAATTAAGTCCTAGTCTAGGAGCTTTGAGGAGTGTGTGTGTGTGTGTGTGTGTGTGTGTGTGTGTGTGCTCTCATGTGTGCGCGTGTTGGTAAGGGGGAGTCGGTGTTGTTTTGGGGTGGTGGGGGCTTTATCAGGAGATCAATCAAATAGTATTTTAATGATAATTGATGTATTTTAATGCTACAACACATTCATTTCTAAATATATCATTTTCTGGGTCAGCTAGGTGGTGCAGTGGATAGAGCACTGGCCCTGGATTCAGGAGGACCTGAGTTCAAATCCAGCCTCAGACACATAACACTCACTAGCTGTGTGACCCTGGGCAAGTCACTTAACCCCATTGACTAGCCAAAAAAAAAAAAAGCTTATGGAAGTGAATGTTGAAAACTAAAAATAAATTAATTAACTAAATATATCATTTTCCTCTTCCCTACTCAGCCCCCAGTCATGTAGCCCTTGCAACAAAATATGAAAAGGAAAAAAAAAGAGTTTGGCAAAATCAACCAGAACGTTGATCATGTCTGATAGTGTAAGTAATACTTCACACCTGTAGTCCAGGGGAGTATTCTTTTTAGACAGCGTAGTTCTTTTGTGGGACTTGCAAGTCTGCATGATGGAGTGGGGGGGGGGAGACATTAAACTAGGGAACAGGAGAGTAGGTTCTTGATCTGAATTTGCTAACTAGCCCTGTGATCTTGAGGAAATCACCTAGTCTTTTTAAATTGTGAGACGACATCATAAATTTGTACAGCCCTTTACTCTATTTGTTTTCCTTAACAGGCAGGGTAGTGCAGTGGAAAGAACTCCAAAGCCCAGGTCTGCTGTTTTTAACATGCATGACCTTAGACAAGTCATTTAAGCTCTTTGGAGAGGGAGGCAATAAGCATTCATACAGCACCTACTAATTGCCAGGCATTGTGTTAAGCACTTTATAAATATTATCTCATTTGATCCTCACAATAACCCTACAAGGCAGGCGCTGTAATCCCCATTTTACAGGTGAGGAAACTGCGGCAGACAAAAGTGATTTGCTCAGCATTACACAGCTAGTAAGTGTCTGAGGCTGGATTTGAACTCAGGTCTTCCTGATTCCAGACCCAGTGCTCTATCCACTACACTGTTTTTGAGTCTCAGTCCCCTCATTTATAGAATAAGAGGACCAGACTAGGCCTTTCAGGTCTTGTCCAGCTCTGAATCTATGATCTTTGTGGTAATGTCTTGTTGAACTGAGATGAGGATTAAATTTGGAGTTAAGAGAACCTGGGTTCAAACCCCAAAAGAAATAATCTTTCATAGCATGTCAAGCATTATTCACGCAAGCAATGGGGATATTTTATAACAAGACAGTTTTTGAGGTCTATTCCCATTATGTGTTAGGATAGCCCTATTTGTAAACATAAGTGAATTCAGGGTGTTCAGGCTATGTGACTAGGAAAAGGATCTGTGGGATAATTCTTAGAGACTTGCCTAAGGTGCACCTAAGAGGTTAGGGGACTTGACCAGGGTCTCACAGCTAGTAGGTATCAGAGGCAGGATTGGAAGCCAAGTATTTCTCTGCTCCAAGTCAAGCACTCTGTCTTCTAACACATGTTGCCTCTACTGTTAGATGTAATGGGTGAGGGAGGAAGGTGAGGAAGTCTAAATTTCTTTCACTGAAGCCAGAAAACTTGACCTCTGTTATTTTTCAGGAATATGGAAATTGATGCTGCCACCAAAAAAAATCAAGGTGTCAGTCCCTGCCTTAGACAAAAAACACCCAGCTAATACTCACAGAAATGTATTATGGATCCACCATGGAATTCTCCATGAAAAAAAAATGCGATTTTTGACATTTTAGCCAATTGAGACATTTGGCCAAAAAATTTCAGGACATTCTGATTTTCCTGATGCCCTTTGTTTGCTTCTTCTCTGCCAGTTTTCTATCTTCTACTGGTCATAGCCAGGATATATATGATGTGGGAGGACTTGCCTTTTTTTCCCCTTTACCTAGGGGCAGAGTTAAAGACAGAAATAAAATTAAATGTCTCTCACATGTAACAATGCCACTACTATCTGCAGCCACGCCTGCCTGGGGCCAAGATCCCCTGCTGGTGGCTGGCATGCCACCTGGGTCTGAAGCTATGAGCCAGGTGGTTGAGGAGTCTGGTTTGCCAGGAATCAAGCTAAAGCTATGGCTGTTGGCCTTATATCCAGGGGTGGAGAACCTATAGCCTCGAGGCCATATGTGGCCTTCTAGGTCCTCAAGTGCAGCCTTTTGACTGAGTCCAAGTATTACAGAGCAAATGCTTTTATTAAGGGGATTTGTTCTGTGAAGTTTGGATTCAGTCACAGGGCCGCACTTGAGGACCTAGAGGGACACATGTGGTCTCAAGACCTTAGATTCCCCACCCCTGAGACTTAGTCAATAGGATCTTCCCAAGGAAAGGGCAGAAGACTATCTGGTCCTCAGCCTGTTAAAGAAGCAACGTAATGGGCAACAGTCAGGCAACAAGCATTTAATAAGTACTCACCATATAATATGTTAAGCACTAGGAGATACAAATACAAGCAAAAAGAAAGGACAGTCCCTGCCCTCAAAGAGCTTAAATTCTAATGGTGAGAAACAACACAGAAATGAATGGAACTGAAAAGCTCAGTGGGGACTATTCATGGGGAAATAGTGATTAAGTCCAAAGAATGAAGAATGGCCAGCCCTGGCCCCTCCCCAAAATGGAAACCCCAAGATAAACTCACTAAAGAGAAAATGGGGCCAGAGGTTTGGAAGGATGTTCCAGGGTGAAGGTCCCAGGTACTAAGGGAAGTATGATGATAAAGTCTAAAGAGGCAGAAGTAGAATCAGGAGGGGAATGAAGTATGGACTCTCCAGAGTCCCCTCTCCAAAATAAAGGCCCTGAGAAACACTCACCATTGGAAGAAGAGGGATGTGGGTCAGAGAGATGTTCTAGTGTGAGAAGGCCCCAGGTACCGAGAGATGGGAGCTCCTGAAAGTGGAAAGGCGTGAGTAGAGAGAAATGGCTACAGTCAATTATTCTCTTTAAGCTATATGGAAAGTCTTTTTGGCTTTGTGATAGCTGCTTCCTTACAACAGACTCAAAGTCTGGCCTGCCTCCAGCCCCCACCCCCCAACCCAGTAAATGCTATCCTAACTAATCTCAAGCCTCTTTCCTTCAGAGGGATATTGAGTGTCCCAATTGTCAAAGACCCGGATAATCAATAGCTACTCTTCTGCCTGCACCAGAAGCTAAATAGAAAGATCAGAAGATCCTAAGGCTGAAGGGATTGTGAAAAAGCCATCTTGTCCAATCGCTTTCTCAGCATAGGAGACAGAGAAAATTTACCTTGTTTTTCAAAATCTCCAGAGGAGGCAGTTGCCTAACTTCCTTAAGAACCCATATTGTGATGCTCCACGATTTTCACCTTCAGGAATCTTTTCCTTTTGGGATCTCTTTCAGGAGGTGATCGGTGGATTCTTTCCATTTCTATTTTACCCTGGTTCTAGAATATCAGGGCAGTTTTCCTTGATGATTTCTTGAAAGATGATATCTAGGCTCTTTTTTTGACCATGGCTTTCAGGAATCTTTTCTTTGTAACTCATTTAGAAGCCATTTTTTCTTCTTTTCTTCCCATAGTAGAAATTCAGAATCAATGCTCACCATCCTACACACCCTTGGAAACCATTTAGTTCCTTCAAAGCTTCCTCTTTTCTAAACTTCCCCCCATTTGAATATAAGCCCCTAAAGACAGTTTCTGTCTTGCTTCCTGGTATTTGTATTTCCAGCATTTAGCACCATACCTGGCACACAGTAGGTGCTTAACATCTAGCTATCATCTATATATCTATGTGAGATGAAGAATATCACTTCTGACACCTACTAGCCGTGGGGTCCTAAGCAAGTCACTTAAAATGTCTGTGCCTCAGTTTTGTTTTTATTGATGAGTTGTTTTTCAGTCATATCCAACTCTTCATGACCCCTTTTGGGGGTTTTCTTGGCAAGGATACTTTGGTTTACCATTACCTTCTCCAGTTCATTTTGCAGATGAGGAAACTGAAGCAAACAGAGCTAAGTGACTTGCCCAGGGTCACACAGCTAGGAAGTGTCTGAGGGCAGATTTGAACTCAGGAAAATTAGTCTCCCTGCCTCCAGGCCAGGTACTCTAGCCCCTATGCCACCTAGTCTGCCCAGTTTACTCATCTGTAAGGGAGGGGGAGAAGGCTGTACTCAACAGCTACTGAGGTTCCTTTCAGCTAAAAATCCATGATTTTATGAATCCCAGTTCCTAACCTTCCACTTGGGCTTTGTTTTCCAACTCTTTAATCTTCTCTGTGGTTCCTTCTCTGAACTCTCTCCAGAAACTTTTCTTCTCTCTCTCTCTCCCCGCCCCATATATATATAGATATAGATAGATATAGATAGATATATAGATATATATGGTTTTTGGTGAAGCAATCAGGGTTAAGTGACTTGCTCAGGGTCACAGCAAGTGTCAAGTGTCTGAGGCCAGATTTGAACTTAGGTCCTCCTGACTCCAAGGCCAGGGCTCTCACCACTGCGCTACCTAGCTGCCCCTCTCCTTGTCTCTTATCAGATTATAGACATAGAGCTTGAAGGAACCATAGAAGCCACCAAGACAGTCTCCTCATTGGAGGCATAGAGAGGTTAAGTGTCTTGCCCAGGATCACACAGCTAGTATGTGAAAGGGGATTTGAACCCAAGTCTTTTATCTTATCCATACCACATTGCTTCTCAAATGGTGGTGACCAAAACTAGACGTAGTTCTCTACAAGGATCTTAACACTCCTGACTTGGTCTGTATACAAAGCTAGGAATTTGTTCACCTAGAGGCAAGTTCTAAAAGCTTTCTGAAATTCCATCTTCACCCAAATTTTCACCTGGTTTCCACTGGAAGACCCTCCCTAGATAAAATAGGAACCAGATAAGACACTTCTCAAGAGTTTGTCCTAGTAAATAAAACTCTCAAGAGCTATTCTAGTATAATGTAAGAGTACCACCTTTTCTCCTCTCCAGAGGTGATAGAGGGTTTTAGAAGGCAGTGATGAGTTTAGGTTTGGCAGTCCCTGGGAAACTATGCAAAAATCCCAGATCCCAACACCTCCCAAGAAAAACTCTTCTCTAAAGTGAACATTTTGGTCAAAGAGTTCCATTCTCAGAGGCCGGTATATGGGGAGAAACAGTATGTCCAGGGAAGGGAAGGAGAGATCAAACAATGCCACAAAGAAAAAGAGGGCAAGCTCCAGACATCACCTTCAGTTCTGTCAGGTTTTGATCTATTGGTCTTCTGAGACATTTTCACCAGTGAGCTTAAATACTGATATAAAAAAATTTTTTGAAAAAAAGCAGGGGCAGCTAGGCGACGCTAGGTGACGCAGTGGATAGAGTACCAGCCCTGAAGTCAGGAGGAACTGAGTTCAAATCCGGCCTCAGACCAAACACTTGCCACTTATCAGCTGTGTGACCCTGGGCAAGTCACTTAACCCTGATTGCCTCAAAAAAAAAAAGAAAGGCAGATGGGCATCATTATTACTAGGGTAGAACTCAGATTTCTATATTTCTATTAGGAAAAGTTCCTTTTCTCAGAGGAAAGAGGTTTTACCAAGGCCATAAATAGTATCTTCTCTCTACCCTTCTACCCACCTATACATCCCAGAGTCTACTGGCCTCCCCCAGTAATTGACTCAATTTTTTCTATTGACTGAATCAAAGCACATTGTAAATTACAACATTCACTGCTGTATTGTAAGAGCAGTGATCATTGTGAATGTTCCTTCTGCTAAATGGAAACCATGACAAGGAGCCAAGTGTTCATGCATCCAGTCAGATAACGTGCCTGTTTATGGAGGACAGATTATCAGTGTCTATACCTGCCAGCTTATTGATTTTGATGAATTTGGTGCAAAGTCCACGACATTCACTTTCACAGAAATCCTGGTTTGTTACTTTATAGCCAGCAATAAGGATACTGGCAATTCTTTAAAACTATAAATTACAGAGCAGGTGCTGATCTGCCTTGGTAGAAGGAACTTCCTTATAAGAACTTCCCTAGATGAGTGAAATGACAAATCCAGTTTTCAAAAAATGTTTTCTATGAGGCAGCTACGTGGTACAGTGGATAGAGCACTGGCTCTGGAGTCAAGAGACCCGAGTTCAAATGTGACCTCAGACACTTAACACTTACTAGCTATGTGCCCTTGGGCAAGTCACTTAACCCCATTGCCTACAAAAAAAAATTACTAGAGTTTTCTGAGACATTTCTACATTTTCTGCAGTTTCATCCATGTTTGAGAAAGGGTCTGGTTTGTTGTTTTTTATCTCCATCAGGAATAATGGTAGATAGAAGGATAGGGACCGGTCATTGCTTTATGTCCCGCTACTACACACATCCATCTGGATTAAATTCTGACCAATGAGATCCTCTTGGTTTTCCTAATGGAGGAGATAAGATGAAGTTCCACCTAAGGGCATCTCAGGGAAGGGCAGCTGGGAATGGGGAGTTAGGAGAAGGGCAGGCATAGTGGGGAGAGAGAGACAGGTAAATGAACAGAGAAAAATAGGAGGATAAGGGGAAATGAGAAAAAAAGATAAAGAACAGGGAATGAAAGCACAATAGAATGTGGCAAACATTCTCAACCCAGTCTTCAAAATCACCATTCTATTCTATCTTCTCTACTTACACTTCCCTGAACTGTCTCCTAAATCAGCCTTACCTCCAATTACAGTGAGGTAGTGCAATGGATACAACTCTGGACCTGGAGTTAGAACGCCCTGAGTTCAAATCTGGCCTCAGACACTTAGTAGTTGTGTGATCATGGCCAAGTCACTCAACCACTGTCTGCCTCAGTTTCTTTGACTGTAAAATGGGGATAATAATAGCACCTACTTCCCAGGCTTGTTGCGAGAATCAAATAAGATATTTGTAAAGTGTTCAGCACAATGTTTAGCACTTAATAAAAGCTTGTTTCCATCCAACTAAGCTTTCCTTAGCTACAACTGGATGAAGGCAGGCAACTGACTCAAGCCAACCCCTGTGTTCCCTGATTCTTTTCCTTGCCCTTAAAGGGCAACTATTGACCATTCTACCTTTCCTCCATGGAGGAAATCTAGGTCAATCTAGGTGACTTTTCTCACCCCACTTGACTATCAGTTGGTATACTTGATCTCCTGGGAAAGGAAAGAAGAGAGGTTAAGACTGAGAGCTTAAAGTCCACCATTTTGGGGGGATAGTATAAGTAGACATGGTCCTAGTGAGAGGTCAGGTCTAAGGCAGACACTTCTGCTCAGTCAGTCAACAAGCATTAATTAGATAGTCCCAGGTACTGTGCCAGATACAGGTCTTAGGGATACAAAGACAAAAATGACATATACCCTGTCCTCAAAGAGCTTACAGTCTTTCCAGGGAGACAACACATACACATTTAAGCATATTCAAAATATGTACAAAGTAAATACAAGGGAATATTTTGGTGATGCACTAGCCCTTGAGTTATCAGGAAAGATCTCAGGTAACAAGTTGTATGAGAGCTGAAATCTGAAGGAAATTATGGCTTCTAAGAAGCAGAGGTAAGGAGGAAGTGCACTCCAGGAATGGAGGGCTGCCTGGGCAAAGGCGTGGAGATAAAATGGAAGATAAAATGTCATGTGTGAATAACAGCAAGAATACTATTTTTTGGCTAGCCAGCAGAATACATGAAGGAAAGTAAAATATAATAACCTTGGTGGGGGAGTGGAGGTCGCTACCCATCCTACCAATTTTTCGGTCTCCTACCAATGACTGCCAGTTAAAATGAGAGAATTAGTTCACATGTATTTCTTCCTAGCCTCCAGAAGAGTACAAAATGTGCAATACCAGGTTCTGCAGCTCCTGCATAGGGAACTGTGGGCTTGGAATTGGGTAATATCCAAAGAATTCAAAGACTGTGTCAGTAAAACCCTTTGAAACTGATGATAACAAGAATCCACATAACATGAACGAAATTATCCTGATGTAGCTGTGACCCACTCTCAGAGGTAATATGAAGTATGTTGCTGATAAAACAAGGGTACTTTCTGAATCTCAGCAAGTGTTAAGGTCCCCTTTCTGTGCTGCTGACGAGCCCTTAAGAGGAAGAAAGGACTGAGAAGATGCTGTCAAAACTTTGCTTTCACTGATCTCATGACCACCAAATCCTTCTGATGTTCTCTGTATCCAGGGATGCTCTGGAGACAACTCATACCAGTGAGCTGATTGTTAAGTTTTCAATATGAGCATTTACACCCTAGAAATTAGCAAACACTACATACAAATCAGGGATTGACTTACAGTTTTGGTGATTTCTAGACTTAAGAAAGTGATGGGGATAATGGAAATAAAACTTAAAAGTGTATAGTGGGTACATTTTACTTTTTTGGAAAGCCAGTTGTTAAACATTTACTAGGATACCCCTGTTTGTATCTCATACTTCAGGCAGTTCAGTAGTATGACACAGCTTGCTAAACTGTGCAAAAGAAAGTATGTAAGAGAGGGGGGATCACATTCATAAACAGATGGAAAAAACACCCTGAAATACCTGAACCTCACAGCCTCATCATTTTGCTATGACAAAATGTAATCTGACTTCTATTGCCATCATGTAATACTCTAAAGCTCATGGCACCATGAGGTTGGTAACAATGTGTTTCCCCCCACTATTTTTATTGAGGGGGGGGTGGCTGCAGGCAACCCCAGTGTTGGAGAAAGACTGGTATGATCCTCAGGGCCACTGATCCTATCGGTCATCTTGCCACCCTCATAGCTCAGTTACTCTTTCTTTGTGCTAACAGAAAGTCAGTGAACAAGCATTTATTAAGTGCCTACTTTGTGCCTGGCACTATACTAAATGCTGATGACCTACGTTGCCTAAAAAGAAAAGCAAAGACATAGAATATAAGCGACCTTAAATCAGCTGTCACCTTGGAAATGGTAAGTGATTTAATAACAGAAGTTTTTGATGATGAATAAGGAAATGAACAAGGACAGTTCAAAACTAAACTCTTGTCACTATTTCTCCATCATTCCACAGGAAGAGAGACTGCTCTGATTCTGGATATCTGATAGGATCTTTTTTTTTTTCAGAATTAATTTTTTTTAATTATAAAGCTTTTTTCTCTCCCACTGCTACCCATACTGAAAAGGAAAAAAAAAAGATAAACAAAACTCTTATAACAAATGAGCATAGTCAAGCAAAACAAATTCCCACATTGGTCATATTCAAAAATGGACATTTCATTCTGCACTGTGAGTCTACCACCTCTCTGTCAGGAGGTGGAGAGATACTTCATCTTCTTTAAACAAAAACAAAATATCTCGATATCTAAAAGTCATGTTCTTTAGAGGGAAAAAAGCCTTCCAGAATAGAAAAGTATGGTTCATTAAACTAGAAAAACTTTTGAGTACAACAAATACATTTCTATAATCCTTTGCTCACCAGGATATCTGTAAAATTTGGTATCCTGAGGGAATATATCCACCAAAATCTAAGAGGCTGGCATTCCAGTGTATAAGTCAAGCTCCTATGTGCGTCATTAGCATGAATCAATTCCTTAGAACCTTATCACATCTGGGTAGATTAATCAAACCAATTTTTCAAACATGCGCAATGGTGTATTAGATGACCATAGTGATCCCATCAAAAGGTGACCTTGTCTGAGCAAGTGACCGTTTTTTTTCTTTAACACTGTATTTTAACAGAATGGACCCCAAGTATTAAATTCATAGTTTACTGAGAAGGAAAACAAGAAAGAAAAAGAAAAAGAAGCTGAATATGCTCAAAGACATCATCCAGGGATGGGTTGAAATCACTATAAAGTGGTGAGATGGATTTAAATCCTCAAAAAAAAAAGTACTGATATCGCTTCTCTTTCATCCCAAGTCTACCAGTGACCAAATGCAGAGCTTCCTGAATCCCCTTCCCCCCAATTTCACATTTTTTCCCTCATAATAAGGCTTCATAGTAATTGACATTGCCCAAAGCAAAAATTGTGATCAATGTCATTTGATGATAATAATAATAATAATAATAATAATGATATTGATACTGAGCTTTAAGGTTTACAAAATGCTTTACATACATTATTTCATTTGATCCTCATAATCACCATGCGAGGCAGGCAGCCTCAGAGCCTGAGTAGTCTTGTGGACAAGGAGTCAGGAAGACCTAAGGACAAAACCCACCACAGGCAAGCTGGCCTGCAACCCCAGTTCTGGGAACCTCTGGTTTCTCAGCATCAGGCAACTCATTCAATGCAGCTGTCACACTGTCTTCTTCCCAAATACCTTCCCCAGTGGCTTGCACTCCATTTAAAGTGTTTTGTAAACCTTAATGCATTATATGAAGGTTATCTACTGTTGTTGTTGTTATTGTTAAATACTCGGAAAGAGTCCTCAGCATTGAACTCCACCTTGGGCAAATCACTTAACCTTTCTGAGTCTCAGTTTTCAGTTGCACCTATCTCAAGGCTGTTATTGGGCTCAAATGAGATAATGTACATGCATTACTCCTGACTTGCTCAGTAATAAATATTATTTATGACCAATAGGTGACAGATTTAAGGTACAGAATGAGATATGCATTTTTGGGTATGGCCAATGTGGAATTTTACTTTGCTTGACTCTGCATTTGTTACAAGGGTTTTATTAGCTTTTTTTTTCTTTTTAAATTAGGAGAAAGAGGATTGGGAGAGAAAAAATAAATTCTTGTTAATTGGGGAAAAATGCACAAATATTCTGCCATTGGTCCACACCTTGACCTATACCATTTTAGCACTTGTAAATAGTGCAGAGTTTGGAACCCTTTGTTCCAACTCTTTGTTGGAACTCTTTGTTGTCTTAAGGAACTACAACTGGAACTATAAGGAAAGGGGCCAGGAAAGAAAGGTAAAAGAATGAAAAATCTCAACATGTGCGATTTCTTTTTTTTGGGAGGGGGGCGTGGAAGGAGTCTTCTTTGTCACCATTTTATAAAGTAATATCCAAGAAATGGAGTCATGCCTGTTCAGTGAAAAGGTCCAAGGGGTAAGTAGGTGCCCAGTCTAGCCACAGTGGCCCTGACTGGGACTTTATCTAGAGCTACTCAGGCAATCCTGCAGCAAACCTGCCACATACAACCAAGTCCACACTTGTCAGTCAAAAAGACTAAAACAAGAGACAGACAGAGATAGAGACACAGAGAGAGATGGGAGGAAGGAGGGAAGGGGAGAAAGAGGAGGAGGAGGAGAAAGAGTGGGGACAGAAAGGAGGAAAAGGGAAGAGAAGGAGAGAGGGAAAGGGGGGAAGGGAGAGAAGAGAGGGAGACAGCAGCAGAAATGGGAAAAGCCACTGCTGCTACTCAGTTACAATGTGCCATCCCATCAATGTGGGAGAGGGGAGGAGATTAATGTTCAAAAGATTCCAATAAATAGATCATAATAGAAACAAGAGAATCTTTAATAAGAACAGGAACTAAATAGGTCTAACGTTTCTTCCCTTTCCGCACTTTTGTTCGTTGGTAGTTATTGGAAGATAGGAAAGGTTCATTATCATATGTAAAATGCTGCAGTAGCCAGTCCAAGCTGCCTAGAAACCAGCCAACAGCCGTAGACTCCATGCCACCAGGGTCTCTCTATAGGAGCCTTGCTTTAGGCATTTCTCCTAAGTGCAAGGGACTATGTTAACTGAGCTCTGCTCACCTCATATGCAAAGAACTCTCAGAGACTTTCCCTCCCGTGAATAACCGTTCTAAAACCGCACTGTTTCTGATGACTCGACTCTGCCACAAAGAATTGGAAAGTATCCACTTTCTCCAGCTGCAAGTGCTCCCCAAGGAAAGGGAGATGAAATTTTTCATATGGGGCCACTATTTTAAGTCTGTCATAGGTGTCAAATATCCTGCAAATTGTCCTCCTCAAAGGCTATCTTTGCTTTGTAAATTAAAATGCAAATTTCTGGGAAATCAAGACAGTGGAATCTTCCTTGGAATCCCATGGATACCAAACAATCAGTATGTTTGTTTGCCTTTAAGCACTGAATAGAAAAATCGAGTTCCAGAACGCTCAGGAAATTTTATGCAAGCCTTTGTTACTGTTAGAAAGTCATAAAGGGATAGTCGGTAACATTTTCTCCGTAGTATAAAAAAAGATTTTTTTTATATTGGGGAAGTATTATGTTACATTCCCTATCCTACCATCATTTGCCTAGTAATTTTTATGCCAGATGTAAATTCGATATTGATCATTTTATTAACCCTTGAAGGAGATTCACTGAGAAGCTTTTTTTTTTTTTAAGTTGTGATCCCTTACTTCTTCCCCTCCCCTATCTACAACATACAGGAGACAGTGCCTTCATCTACTGTTATCTTAATGAAATAAAATGAATTGGATAGTTCATAAGAGTCCTAGAGTAAACCCTGGAAACCTCTGCCCAATCCTGACACATAGAGCCGATAACTATGGACACATCTTTTCACTTCTCTGAGACTGTTTCCTCAAGATTAAGTAGAAATAGCATCACTTGTGCTTTCCCAACCTCACAAAATTGCTGGGAGGAAAACTGCTTTGTAAACCTTAAAGTGCTAAAGTTTATAAACATAAGTTGTTTTTTCTAAGAAAAAAAGACAAAATTATTAGACTTTTTAAAAAATTTTTTGTTGACAGAGGACTACTTTGAATCCTGGCATCATTTTCAGATCCCCTCCTAGGAGGAAATGTCTTTACACTCTCTTCTGAAGAACACTAATTATTCAAGCTTCTAATATTTAAAAAGCATACTTCAAGTAGCTTCATTTTAAATTGTCTTCTGTGTGAGTGATTTCTTCATCATCTTTAAACTTGGTGCTGACGTTACTAATCTCTTCATTTAAAAAAAGAATATATAATTAGCATGATCTTGTGACTGATTTCATGCATTTCTCTAGTTCCTCCTATTCTTTCCTCAGAAGTTCCCATTTTTTCCTTCATAAGAGATCATGTTACATATCCTCCACATTCCACACTACTGCCAACTGCCAAACTGTAAGAATCAACTTACTTTGTGGTTTGACTAAAAAAGTTCATTTCTGTTGCTGATTACCAGGTTCCTTGCAAGTAGAAAGGATTAACATCACCTTTAGCCATAGATTCAGTTTACAAAGTTCAAGGAAGAAAATTTTGCTCCCTCTTTTATTGACATTTTCTTGTACTATGACTTCCCAATAATGTCATTCCTACCCCCTCGGAGGTCAGGTAGGTGGCACAGTGGATAGAGCACTTTGTCTGCAGTCAAAAAGACCTAAGTTCAAATCTGGCCTCAGACACTAGCTGTGTGGTCTTGGGCAAATCACTTAACCCTCTTTGCCTCACTTTCCTCATGTATAAAATGAGCTGGAGAAGGAAATGGCAAACCACTCCAGTATCTTTGCCAGGAAAACCCCAAAAAGAGGTCACAAAGAGTTGGACACACCTGAAAAAAAGAGCAAACAATAAGCCTTGTGGAACTGTTCCTTCTAACAGAAAATAAAGCAAACCAGTATATTGGCCAGGTAGAATAATATGTGTCTTATTCCATACCTATAGTTCACTATCTCTCTGCTGAAAGAAAGGAGGCATCCTTTATGTGTTGAAGATTTATTAGTGTCAATAGTAAATATCTTAAAAGATATGAAAAACATAAAGTGTAGAGGTAATACTATTAGACTATTATTATCTTAATCCTTCAATGACCTTGTTGCGTCATTTCAGTCATGTCCAATTCTTTGTGACCCTATTTGGGGTTTTCTTGACAAAGACAAGAAAGTTTACCATTTCCTTCTCCAGCTCATTTTACAGATAAAGAAACTGAGGCAAATAGGGTTAAGTGACTTGCCCAGAGTCACACAGCTAGTAAGTGCCTGAGGCCAGATTTTAACTCATGAAGATGAGTCTTCTGTCTACAGGCCCAGAGCTCTATCCACTGCTCCACTTAGCTGCCCATCAATGGCCTTCAATTTCATCAATATAGGTACTTCTTTCACTGATGCAGATACCAATCTTGGTAGCAGGTCTTTGAAAGATGCTGTGGCTGAGAAATCAATCACCCTGAGATCAATACTTAGCTGGTCTTCAAATGATAAATGTGGTCTCCTAGTAGCCCACAGTTAAAGCTTTCTCAACTTAATAGAACTGGCAGAGCTGGTACTATTAGCGTAGCCTTTGAGAATCTGGCGTCACCTTCATTTAACAATGAGGCATCCAACTCAGAGTTTAACAGAGAAATAATGGGTAGCAATTGTAGTTACAGGGAGTTGGCAAACATCCATTAAAATATAAGTTCCTTAAGAGCAAGGTCTATTTTATTTTTGTCTTTTTATTATCAGAACCTAGCACAGTACCTTACACATAGTAAGCCCTTATAAAATGTTTGCAGAAAGTAGAAGGCTAGGGAACAATTTTTACAGCCAGTGTTTATGATAAAAGCCTCATTTCTAAAATATAGAGAGAACTGGGGCAGCTAGGTGGCGAAGTGGATAGAGCACCGGCCCTGAAGTCAGGAGGACCTGAGTTCAAATCCGGCCTCAGACCAAACACTTAACACTTACTAGCTGTGTGAACCTGGGCAAGTCACTTCACCCCAATTGCCTGAAAAAAATAAAAAGAAATAAATAAAAAGAAAAAAAAATATAGAGAGAACTGAGTCAAATTTATAAGAATATAAGTCATTCCCCAGATGATAAATGACCAGAGGATATGAACAGGCAGTTTTCAGATGAAGAAATTAAAGCTATCTATAATTATACGAAAAAAATGCTCCAAATCTCTACTGATTACAGAAATATAAATTAAAACAAATCTAAGGTACCACCTCACACCTATCAGGTTGGTTAATATGACAGAAAAGGAAAAAGATAAAATGTGGGAAAATTGGAACACTAATGCATTGTTAATGGAATTTTTGTGAACTGATCCAACAATTCTGGAGAGCATTTTGGAACTATGCCCAAAGGGCTTATAAAACTGTGAACACCCTTTGACCCAGCAATACTACTTCTAGGTCTGTATCCCAAAGAGATCATAAAAAATTGGAAAAGGACCCACAAGTACAAAAATATTTATAGCAGCTCTTTTGTGGTGTAAAAGAATTGGAAATAGAGGGGATGCCCCATCAATTGGGGAATGTCTGAACAATTTGTGCATATGAATGTAATGGATTATTATTATTCTATAAGAAATGATAAAGCAGGCAGATTTCAGAAAAACCTGGAAATACTTATATGAACTGATGAGTAAAATGAGCAGAACTAGAAGAACATAGTATACAGTAACAGCAACATTGTGCAATGATTAACTATGATAGACTTAGCTATTCTCATCAGTGCAAGTATCTAAGTCAACTCAAAGACTCAACATGGAAAATGCTGTCTGCATCCAGAGAAAACTATGGAGTCTGAATGCAAATCAAAGCATACTATTTTCACTTTTTTTTGTTTTTTTCTTTCTTGTGTTTTTTCCCTTTTTGTTCTGATTCTTCTTTCACAACATGATTAATGTGGAAATATGTTTAATATGATTGTACATGTAAAGCCTATATCAGATTGCTTGCTGTCTTGGGGAGGGGTAAGAGGAGGAAGGGAGTGAGAAAAATTTGGAACTCAAAATTTTACAAAAATGAATATTGAGAACTATCTTTACATACAATTGAAAAAAATAAAATACTATTAAGGAAAAAAAAGAAACATTTGCTGGATTGAAACAATTCAATGGCACTATAGATAGAGCACTAGTTCTAGAGTCAGGAAGACCTGAGTTCAAATCCATCCTGAGATACTTCCTAACTGGGTGATCCTGGGCAAATCGCTTAACCGCAGTCTTCCTCAGTTTCCCCAACTGCAAAATGGGGATAATAATAGCAACTACCTCCCAGAATTGTTGTGTGTGAATCAAATGAGATAATAACTGTGAAGTGCTTTCCACAGTGTTTGGCACGTAGTAGATAATAGTAGATATTTAATGAAAGTTTGTCCCTTTCCCTTCCCCGGAACTACTGACAAATTTGTGAACATGACAAAGAAAGGTGTACATACTGTGATAATCTCTGACTCCCACAGCCTTCTTCTTTTAAATTTAGCTAGATTTAATTTTCACACAAGGAAACACGTTACCAAAATAAGAACTATCACAATGGGTCATAATGGTAATCAGTTCAGGCCAATATTTGTCTCTGAAAGTTGAATGAAAGGAGATGGTAGGAGCTGTTCTCAGAGCTTTAACTAAGGCAAGGTATCTGGAACTTTCCAGGGCACAGAAATGTAGAGGGGCAATTTTCCTCCCCTATCAGAGAAGACTGCCTCCCTCACACCTCATAGTCCTCAACTGACAACACATTCCCCTCCCCTCCAGCTCTTGTATCTGTAATACAACTGCTTCCAACTCCCTTACCTGGGGCCCAGGGACACACCTGCTCCTTGCCACTGCTTGGACATCATGGTCTCCTCTAGTGGTTGAAAGAGATCTCTACCATGCCGTCTCTGTCAAAATGTCCTCTGCCTGCTGTTGGGGTTTAGGGGATCCAGGGCTTTGTTGCTCTGTGGAGACACAGGAGGAATGGACTTTCCCTCTCCCATGTAACTGGACCAGATCAGGTAACCAGTGTGAATCAGAGACCCGCATAAAAGCCATCCGTGATGCACTGAAGGTTCAGAATCCTCAGACCTTCCTCAGTCCTGGGTGAGCTCTTACCCAAGGAGCAGCTTCCTTTGCATCTGTCTCAGCCTTCGTCTTCACCCTTTCCTTTCCTCCCTTTCCTTTCCTCCCTTCCCTCCCCACTGGCTGCATTCCCCATCTGGTTTTTTTAGCACTTGCCCCAAGCATCATAACATCCCTGGTCACCTTTCATAGCTTCATCCAGCAAAGTTACCTTGTTCCCTTGGTCAATTCCAGACAATCCAAACTGAAGGAAGGATTTACTAAGACATAAAACCCCAAATGGCTTATAATCAGATATTTGTGCCTGCTTTGGCTATGTAATTTATACTTTAATTTGAATATAGATGTGTGAAACGACATTTTGATAAAAAGTTAAATTCCATGCCATGAAGACTCAACTTGAAAAGAGTCAAGAATTGCCAAGCCTCCTTTCTGTCCACCCTGGGCTCCTGGCTCTCTTGTAGGGATGGAAGGTATCACCTCTTAAGCTGTATTCCAGCTGCTTTCCCTTTCTCTAATCTGCCTGTTGGGCAGGATAATTGACAAAGTGACTTAGGTTTTCATTTAGTGAGCTTTTCTGGTTAGCTGAATTGAACTGAGTGGAGGGGGGCAGGACTTCCTCAGCTTCCTCGCACCTTCTTGCCCTTCTGACTCTCTACATTGCAGGAACAGCCCAAATGGAGGTAAGTGAGAGAGTTGACAGAGGGTTGAAAGCAAAGCATCAGCTGCCTTGGCTTTTGTCCCAGTTTTTTGCTTTTGAGGGTTTAATTATTTGTCCCAATAATATGCAGAACAACTCACTTGCAAAGAATTGAAGCTTTATTATAACTGTTAAATGGTCTTGAAGTATGTCTTGGTATCAGAGAGCAGGCACATGTATGGTGGAAGCATAGAAACCGCTTTCTTCATGTTTTTCATTTTGTTTTGTCTTTTTTTTTTCCAGGTCAACAGGTTTTGGCTTCTTGAATGCTCTATGCAAAGCAGCAGCTGTGCTTGGAAACTTAATTTTTGGCTCCCTTGTTGTTATCACCAAAGCCATCCCTATTCTACTAGCTTCTACTGTGCTTGTGTGTGGAGGATTGGTGGGACTCCGGCTGCCTGACACAAGAACCCAGGTTTTGATGTAACTGGCAGGAAGGAAAAAGTCATTTATCATTTTGTTTCTCTCTCTTTTCCAAGTGTCAATTTTCTTGATTGGTGCAAAGGCTTTAGATATTTCATGTCAAGAAAGATGGGTCAGATATTATCATAACTCAACCTCTTGTGGTGACTAATGCTTAGCTGTGTGAGTCCTTTCCCCCCAGACACGATTTTTGCACACCTCGCTTTGCCATGCATAATTTCTTTCCAAACCGTAAAGACAGCTACCTCCTCCTAAAGCAGGCGAAAGGAAGACAATGCGTGCTAAAAGTCCTCTCTTTTCATCAATGGAAACCTTTCTAAAAATGGCACTAAGATTGTCAGAATAGTTTCAGATTTTGCTGAATCAGATCTAGAAAGCTTAAGAGGGAGTAGTGATGGTGTGAATAAGTGCTAATGTTAAGGCAACAACATGCAGGAACACAGGTTGGTTTATTACTACATTCACGCTGAGAAAAGAGATTCTACTTTTTTTTCCCAACAATATGACATTTCCTGTTTATTAAGAAAAAAGCAATGTATAATTTGGGCTATATCGACAATGTCTTTCGAAGGAAACCATGTGGTATAGAGCAGATGGGGTGGGGCACTTTCAGAGGGTAGCTGACAGCAAAAAGTGTGATAAGCAATCTGCAAGAAAAGTCCACAGAGAGACTTGTTTTCTGACTTCTGGGAGATGTGAGGAAGTACCAGTGAGAAAGTATATATGGTTATGGTTTTCTGAATATTTGAAAACTAAAGGGAGACCCTCTGCTTGTATGCAGCTGCCATAGACAGACAGAAAGGTTAAGGAAGGTTCCCTCTTCTGCTCTAGTTTATTCTACTGCTCTATTCTTCCTCAGTAGAACAATGATGTCAGGTACGGTCAATCAGCTTTAAGTATTTTAATCTTGCAAGTTAGTTTTGATTTAACAAAGTGAAATTTAGTAGAAAAACAGTCCCTCCATCTCATCGATTCTGATCTCAAAGAGGAGATGCCATGGCCGTTGACTAAGTGATCACCTGTGCACTGCTGCCCTACAACAGATCAGTCAACTTGAAAATACTGTTTTAAAATTTGCCCCCAAACAATGTCGAAGCAATTCCCTGCGGCACTACAAGCACAGTGTATTATTGGGGTTGCAGTGTTTGCCTTGAGTTCATGTGTCAATCATAGCCATACGTACCTCTACTGAAAGTAGCCATGGGGTTATACCACAGCATCACAGCTGGCTGCTTGATTGTAATTTTTCATTGAGAATTTGCTTGAGAATAAGAAAGGAAGGGACAGCAAAGAATTCCCATGGGCCAGCTGTCAGCCAGATGACCCCCTCACCTCTCCCACATGCCTCTCAGCCTTAGTCTTTTGCTATGTGTAAAGACACATCTTTCTTTGAAATCTGAAACCTCTGTACATACTTGGAATAATAGCCCACAGCCAGCAGTAAATCATCTTTTGTGCCACATACACTGTCAGTTTAAATGATATATGTTTTTGAGCTTGTCATTGAAGATTATCATTGTTAGCTATTATGTGGGGTAACATGACCAAAAGAGCCAGGGTTCAGGAGCTACCAGAAAGTGAGGACTAGCTAAAGAAAGCTCTAGCTTAGGACCTTCCTTTCCAATAATCAATCAATTATAGGTTTGTCCTTATAGGGGCAAGTCTACCTTTCCCAGTCCCATGACCACTGTGATCTGAACCATCCTCAGTTCAAACTGTGTACGAAAGCTTCTTTCAGTAATACAAGCCCTGGACGTGAACTGTCCCTCACTTTGGTTCAATTCTGTAGCACTAGAATGTCCTGTCTGTGGAAGGGCAGGAAAGGCATCTGTCCATAGGGAGAAAATATTCAGGGCCAGGCTCATCAAGAAAATTATAACAAGAGAGGGGAGAGAATGGAGAAAAGCAGGAAGACTATAGAAATTAAGGAAACAGGAAAGAGAGGCCAAAAAAATGGACAACCAAAGCAAACAAACAAAAGAATCTGCTGTCACCAAGGGGAAAGACATTGCCCACACTAATAAGTCTTAGACTTATGTTCCTTTGAAATTCACTCACTGTCTTTCTCCTCTCTCCCCTTCACTTTTTTCCCCCTTCTCAAAGACCTTAGTAAGCTTTTTAGGTGGATAAGAAATATGTGAACAAACAGCAAGAATCAGTCAGTCAATTAGCATCTACTATGTGCCAGGCGCTATGCTAAGTGCTAGGGATGGAGGTAGATAACAAAAAATAGTTCTTGCTCTCAAGGCACTCACAAGAGTAATGTTTCTCAACCTTATGTATTCTGAATCTCTAAATCCTCCTTACTAATTAAACAAAAGAAAAATGTATGAGCCTATACATCTAGATCAGGGGTTTATCACCTTTGTGTGTCCTAGACACCTCTGATAGTCTGGGGAAGCCTATGGACACCATCTCAGAATAATGTTTTTAAATGCTTAAAATAAAACACACAGGATTAAAAAAGAATACATTTATATTGAAATAATTATCAAAATACTAAAACAACAAGTTTCTCAGACCCCAGGTTAAAAAACCCTTATCTAGACTCAAAAAACATAATTTTTCTTACAGTCTCACTGGGTCCTCCATTGCTATGGTATATGGCTCTCATTTATGTTGTGTCAGCACATAGGATACATCTACAGAGGAAGTACATGATTAAACTGTATTTCAGCATAAATTGAGTCAGCAAAGCTGTAAAGAAAAGTTAAAAGCTGAACCCCACCTCCTTTGCTGAATCCATCTCTTTCTTCTGACAACAAGTAGGATTTCAGGGAATTCCACTTCCAGAAATCCACCAAGGACCTTTCTTATCCCTTAGTCCAAAATCTAAGCTACTGGACTTTTCCAAGAGGGAACCTTTCTAATGCCCCCATTTACAAACAACCAGTGCTTTTTGTGCTAGTCCCTTACTGTTTCACCCAGGTTCTTCACAATTGCTTTCTTCTTCCAGAGATTCTCCCTAGAAGAGATCAGGTTGTTTCCAAGGTATGTTGCAAAGCCTGTTTAGCCTGTTCTGGGCTTGATATTTAGCTGCAGAATAAGATATAATCATGAGATAAGCATGAACCTGTGAATCTATCCAGTCATCGAGTCACTCACTGACACAGGAAAAGTATGGGTGACATGTCTTTTCATCCAAAATGAAGAAGAAAATAAGAAGGAACTCAGATATGAAAGTCCAGAAGAAAAACAGTCACACTTAACTCCTAAATTTCCTACTTCTTTGTGACATATGCCAGTGCTTCTGAAGCTTCCCCAGAATCCAACCAGAATTCTCCATGTCCCCTCAGGGGGAATAGAGTACCTTCCCCAAATACAAGTTCTGTACACCAAGCTGTGCTTCTCATGATTATGGTTCAGTGACCAGAGTTACGTTTAGCGTTGCTGCCTTGTATGCCAAGCACAGTAGGCAGGAGGGATCTGTTTATCCTGTTGTCCCAAGAGCCATCCCAGACAACAACATAGAGAGGATTCTCTACCTATTAAAATTCAGCTGAATTCAGCTCCTTCAATTCTGCACTAATCAAGAAATTGTATTCTGGAGGATTACCTACTGGTAGTATTTCTACAAGTATTTGATACATTCAATTTTTAACTGGAAACATTAGGGAATAGACCAGAATGAGCAGAGAGAGGATGGGTAGCCAATTAGGACACACCTATGGGAAGTGTCAAAGGACAAAGCTCCAGTTTTGTTTACCCTGACGGCCTCTTTAAAATCAAAAGTTCAACACTACCCCTTCCCCACGCAGCTTACCCATCTTTCCAGACTGATAAATCTGTCAAAAGACTCACCAGTTTTAAAAATTCACAATAGCCATAGCTATTGGCTCTCCTATACATATGTTTGTCCCACAACATGTACTCTTGAAAAGGTTCCTGGATAAGTCTTTGCTGCCAGGAACACAGGGTTCTAGTGGATTTTCTCTTAGTTGACAGTCGCACCACCACAAATGAACTATATCAAACTACAGTTCTGGTTCTTATCAAAAAGAATTTTGCTCTTCATTCATGAAAAGAATAAAAGGGGGAAGGTGGAAAGGGAAAGGGGGAACAGGAAGGGTGGTAGAGGATCAGAAATGCCAGTGCAAAAGATTGTAGTGAAGAGATGAAGAGTTTAAGGAAGGGACTTTCCTGAACTATGGGATTCAATTAGGTAGCATGCCAAGGGAATGCCATCTGCTCCTTTCTGCTAACCAAAATAGAACTGGGTATTTTCGACATTTATTCTTTTCAGTTCTTTTCAATGATTAAAAAGGTCTTTATTATTTCTTTCTTCAATAAAAAAAAAACACTTTACCTATTCATGGATTAAAAGCCTTTAGATTTCAGAATAAAAATGTTTGAGTTTGGCACTTGCTTGGCATCATAGAAAGAGAGCCAGCTAGTCCTTAAAGGCTGTAGGTCCAAATTTCCTTTTTTTAAAATCCCTATTCTTTGCCGAGCTCATCTCAGTAACCAGAGGGGGGGAAAGCACCAGTCATGTTGCAATAACAGAAGGAAATGTTACCAATCTACACTTTAAGGTACTCTGAAATTAAACCTAAACTCACATAGTTTTTCCTTCTTTCAGGCAATGTATGTTTTCTGTCATGTTTCCCATGTTATTCAACAAGTTAAATCTATATAGTGCTGGATCAAAAATGTCAGTGTCTCCTGTGTGCATTATTTGTCCACTTAATGTTTCCCTGTGTATTTATAGTCACTTTTGTACTGTTCTTGTCACTGTCTTGACAGTGTCTGCCCTCCTTAACAATCTTTACCCAACCTCAAGAAAAAGCCATTGCCATAGTTTCTGCAACTGACTGTTGACTTGAGAAGGATCTCATTCATTTATTAGTGACTTGCTTTTATTCAGGAGTCCAGTCTGCAAGATGGCAGCCCACATTGGGAACAAATGGGGCAGAGAAGGGGAGCCAGATGGCTAGAGAACTTCTCTAGAGCTAGGACACTCACTGCACTCTTCTCCTCTGACAGATGATTCATTCTTTGCAGCACCTTTAAAGGAGGGAGAGAGAGGACACAGAGTTAGTAGTGTCTGTCATTGAAAGGCAAAGAGCAAAACATCACATTGACCACAAAAGCAATGATTTTTTTTTGAGGGGAGGGAGAGAGGGATTTGGAGATTAAAGCCATCAGCTGGCCTTGGCCAGCAGGACAAGAACCTGGTACCGATATATGCCCAAGAGGTAGAGCTGCCTATTCACCAAGTGTCATTGTCACACTGGGCATTCTTGTAGAAGCTATTCAGCCACTACTTGAGAAAAAAAGAGAAATGGACAAACCTGCTGTTTTTTTCAATGTTATTATAGAAAGAAATTTCACCCAGAGATATTATTGTAAGGTACAAGATGCAAAACAAAAAACAGCCACATTTTGAAAGAGAAATTATTTGATTTTTTTTTAAAATAAGAAATGCTATTTGAAACTGTTTCTGTCTATTTTGAGGAATCTTTTCTAAAACCTGTAACTAAAATGTGATGGAAACTCTTTTTCTAATCCAGCAGCCTTGGAATCTTCACTCTGGAAAGTGTAGAAAACAAATCTTACTGCTTCTCATATCTGCCTTGAACTGGCCTACTGGGGGTAAATTATCCTTTCTGATTTCAAAGATTTCCCCACCAAAGGCTTCTGTTATTCTTTCTTTCCCTTTCTCTCTATCTTTCCTTCAAAGTTATGATTAAGCAGTAAGGACTTTCCCCCCCAGAGCATTATAATTTAGAGGGCACATTTTAATATAGACACATAGAAACAACAGAGCTTAGCACCTAGTGAGTATGAATAATTAGTTAGAAGAGGTAGCTACTAAATGTACCCCACATCTGAGTCACAACAGTAACTGATTGAAACAGAATTCTGATTACTTCTTGTATCGTTTTCACATCATGAATTACAAATCTACTCGCCCTAAGTGTGCTACTTGCCCCAGGCACTAAAATTGGTGGTTGTGACTCCACTGTCCTTTCTTCCTGTCTGTCTGATTTTTCACTCCCTCTCCTTCTCCTCACCTTTTATCTTCCTTATCCTTGTTTCCTTCTCTACTGCCTGTGCCTTAGAGGAGCTCAGAAGCATAGCCTGATCACACAGTGATCCTCAGAGGTAAAAAAGCTGTTAATCACTCTTCTGGGAACATGAAGATAGATAACATGTGGATAGTGACTGGTAAAATATATTAGCTGTGAATATGTTGCCTAATGCAGAGCTGGTACTCAACAAGTCCTCAGTGCCTCTTACATAAAGTGATAAAGATGATATTGAAGCATGGCTTGGCAAGAGTTTCCATTTGCTGAGGAGCCATATACAATAGCCTAATCACTCTCCTGTCTCAAATTCCTAAGTCAAGACCCACACATATAATCATATATTTAAAGATAATCATGTACATTAATCTGCATTTGTGATGGGACTATATGAAACATTGAAAGTTTTAGTGCCTTTGAACCCAGATGCTAAAATTACAATGGTTGCTCTTCCCCCTTCTTCCTTTATAACAGAATCATGGCACTACAGAAGGTAACCCTCTGTCCATACTCCTTCTTCACCCTCCAATCAGGTTGGGTTTAATCCAAGTTAGAAGTAAGAGCAAAAAAAAAAAATTGCCCACCTGGACAATAAGGCAAAGTCCTTGGCTATCAAGTAATGTAACACTGTTAAGAAAGTTTGGGGAACAGGGATGACCTCTCTTGCTGAAGTTGTTGGATGTCTTACAGGAATGATTCTCAAAGTGTAGCCCTTTCGGAGGGTCCACCAGGTGAAAATATTTTTATAATAATACTAAGACATTTTAGTTTCTAATAAGGTAAAAACCAACATATATAACCCACATAAGCAAAAGCACTGGGATGGGGGTCCTCAATAATTTTTAAGAATGTAAAAGGGTCTTGAGACCAAAAAGTTTGAGAACTACTGCCTTAGAGAATATTTGGCTGCTCATTGTGCCCAAGATGTGATTGTGACTGCTGTATTGGTATTGTAGAAGCCAAGATAGTGAAGAGGAGGGGGAGAGGTCTTCTCTATGCCCTACTCTCAAAGAAATTTGCAGGGGGCTTTCCATCCTGAGTCTATGGGAGTTTATCTTCCAACCCATAGAGTAATGAATAAGCTCCTTGTTCATTACATTTACTTCACCCTCAAAGGGAGAAATTCTGACAAATCAGAAGGGATACCAAATACCCTATTATTAGATGCAAAGTAAATAAAACCAACAGAATTCTCTTTCCATTTGCATGAAGTCTGTCTCCAGTCCCACACATGCACAGGTAGAAGGCCCTAGGTTGAAACCCCCACCTACACTTGCCTTTGAAGTTCACCAGTCATGTGTAGATGCTGGTTGACATATTGTTCTAATTTCCTCTCCACCACAATTGTTATAAATTTATGGTGCCTAATCTGTATACTAAATCAAAAAGATTAAAAGGTAAAGAAGTGTTCTTTCTTGATTTATGCCCTCTCCACATTCAAAAAATCATTGTATATTCTTAATTCTGACCTGGAGACATACTGCCCAGGTCTCACGTCTCATGCTCTTTGCTCATGTGTACATAATGTATATAAAGCACTAAGCTATTTTTTAAGTTAGATTTCCATTTTGAACACACTTTCAGATCAACTCTTTTGCAGAGAGATCTTGGCAATGGTCTTGACCTTGTTTTTGGTTTCTATATTTCCTGCTCTGTGTGCCCTCCTGTCACATGGATCTCAGTCACCACTATTGTATATATATATGTGTTTGCATGTGCATACCCCCAATAAATCCTCACTTGCAGGTTTCTAGATTTTTTCATCCTGAGTCCAGCTAGTCCAATTGTGAACTCATCCCTCTGGAATGCGCCTCTGTGTCAGATTGCTGACTGCCAAAATGTTTGACCAAGTGTATTTTTTACCAAAAGCCTTGGAGGAAGTTGTCTGTATCTTGGTGGAAGGGCATGCTCTATGTAGAATGACTGTACATACAGTATAAATCTATCAACTGTGGAAGTGTATGTAAATTTATCTGCCAGATACCTGACATTCATGTAACAAATGCAAAGATATTTAATGTACATCAGATTAACAAATGGGCATTTTTGCTCCATTATATTCAAATAAAGAATTTTTCTTCATCAAGAATATGGGTTGGTTGATTATTGTCCTTCATTCTTGGTGAGGACCAATATGACATCACTATGTTAGAGTCAAGTTACAGTGTGTCTGACTGTGGCTGATCAAACCAATACGAGCTTGGAATGCCCTACCACAGGTCAGGCAAAAATAGTCCATATGAACATTTGGGATGGATTCTCTAAATTTGTGCATCTTATATTTCTTTTGAGCTATTTCAATTCTGCTTTGCTTATAGAGCACAGCACCTCCTTTGATGAGGGCAGACCATGCTGGGTGGTCCTATGCCAGTGTCTCCCATATCATACAACCAATTCCAAAGTACTTCAGAGAAACCTTGAGAGTGTCCCTGTGTTGCTTCTTCCTATCACCATGTGAGTGCTTGCTTTGTGTGAGTTCTCTGTAAAATAGTCTCTTAGGCAAGCATTCATTTGGCATTCGAACAACATGGGCCAGCCCATTGCAGTTACACTCTCCATCCCCCACCTCCATCAAAGTTGCACTTTCTGCAGCAGAGTTTGAATGTTCAGCAGTTTAGTTCAAGAAAGGACCTCAGTGTCCAGGACCTTATCTTGCCAGGTGATCTTCAACACCTGCCAGGTGTATGAAAGGAGAAAAGGTTAGCACTCCCCTTGATAAGAATGGAAGAGGTCCTAGTGGTCTTTATAACACATATACAGTTAAGGCATTGCCACCTATTCTGTGGCATCTAACCACCAAGAATATGTCAGTATAAACTAATCTTTGAAAATGAATTCTTTGTTCTATATGGTGGTACATGCCTGTAGCACCTGCTACTGGGCAGGCTCAGCCTGCTGGATTGCTTGAGTTTGGAAATTCTGTGCTACAGTGGACTGAGGCAGCTGGTGTCCATACTAGGTCCAGCACCAATAAGTGTGCTCCTGGGGGCAGAGGTGGCAGGAAGGTAAAGGAAGAATGGGGAACAAGGCTGACAAATAGGCCCAGGTCCGAAATAGAGCAAGTCAAAGCTACCATGATGTTCAATAGAGGGTTCATTATCATTATTCATTATACTTCCAACCTGGTAAGACAGGGAGACATGAAGGAAGGAAGGAAGGAAGGAAGGAAGGAAGGAAGGAAGGAAGGGA
>NW_020954550.1:1216098-1302266 GCF_900497805.2 Vombatus ursinus
AGGAAGGAAGGAAGGAAGGAAGGAAGGAAGGAAGGAAGGAAGGAAGGGAAGGAGGGAGGGAGGAAGAAAAATCGGTTCTTGAATATGTCTCCAGCTTTAAAGAAAATATGCTTTCCTTGATCCAGGAATTATTTTTTTCTGCTTTCAGTAGACTGATACATCTTGAGAATTGACATGTTTCATGGGAAAGCTCTCTGGGATCTATGAGGGGACATTAAAAAGAAAATTCATTTGTAAGCAAATTCAGATTATTTTCCCCCAACAGATGCTCTTGATCTCTTGGTCCAGAACAGCGTTTCTCTAATTGGTAGGAAGGAAAGTCGTGAAAGAAGGTGTGAAAGGAAAGCAAAAGTTGGTTCCCATACATTCCCTTCCACTTTTGAGTCCCAGATTCGGTCCCTCTCTAGTCTAATAAGTGATGCAATAGGGAACAACCCTAATTTGAATGAATGAGTGAGGACTTAGCATATGCCATACATTATGCTTGAAGTAAAAATAAAGGCAAGACAGTCCTTTGCTCCCTATTTTTGAGGAGCTCACATTCTAATTGGAGGAGACAAAAATGTATAGAAGAATTTGTCTACAAAGCAGATGGAAATACCTGGAGGTCCTCAGAGTGTATTGACTGGCAGATGGCTCTACCTGTCAGTCTGGAGGGCACAGTCACAGGGCAAATAAGATATATAGCATGGCAAGGCACATGGTAAGGTATACCAGAGAGAGTTTAGGTAGTGAATCCCTGTTCATCCAAATAATCTGAGTAACTATGTCCACAGTGAGAGGGGAAGGAGGAGAGGTTGGAGGGAAGTGGCTTACTGTTATTAGGAAAGAGAGAGTGGGCCCAAGAATCAGAGTATAGTAGGACCCCCAGGTTCCTACCCAAAGTGATGTGGATAGGAGTTCAAGTAGGAGGAAAAACATGGGGAAGAGTGAGAAAATTTGGAAATAAAAGTAAAATAAAACTGAATTTAAAAAATCAAGTGGGAGAAGGAAAGGGGGAAGCACATTGAGAGGAAAGTTGAGGAGGAAAGGCTCCCCATAATACTTCCTCCTTCTGAGCCCTCTAGTACTCAGGGGATTATGAGAGGTGGGTAGGCTAAGCAGGGAAGGGGAGGGGAGGGGAGGGGAAGGAAAAAAAAGTTCTTCTACAGGGTCCTCATTTGTAGCAAGAAGTGTTCTGTTCAATTATTTTCAGTCAGTTCTGACTCTTTGTGACTCCATTTGGGGTTTTCTTGGCAAAAACACCTGAATGGTTTGCCATATCCTTCTCCAGCTCATTTTACAGAGGAGGAACTGAGGCAAACAGGGTTAAGTGGCATGCTCAGGGTCACCCAGCTAGTGTCTTACATCAGATTTGAACTTAGGTCATCCAGACTTCAGGGCTAACACTCTATCCACTGCACCAGCTGTCCAACGTAGCAAAAAGACCTAGGTCCAAGCTCTACTCTTTACTAAGTAACTTGGGGCAAATCACTTCACCTCCCCATCCTCGTTTTCTTTTTTCTTTCTTTCTTTCTTTTTTTTTTTTTTTTTTTGGCTAGGCAATGGGGTTAAGTGACTTGTCCAGGGTCACACAGCTAGTAAGTGTTATATGTCTGAGGTCGGATTTGAACTCAGGCCTTCCTGAATCCAGGGCCAGTACTCTATCCACTGCACCACCTAGCTGCCCCCATCCTCATTTTCATCATCCAAAAAATGAGGGAGTTGTATTGGATGACCTCTGAGACTCCATTCCAGTTCTCATACTGAGTTTTCTTACTGTCTTCTCTGTCCTTCATGTGTTCACACTACTAGGATGCCTCTATAATCCATACCAAAGTGTTCACTTTCTGAATACTTTACAAGACATTCAAATTGGCTTTATTGCTATTTCTCACATAGGACATATCATCTCCTATCTCTGCACTTTTGCATGGGCTGGCCCGCATGCAATGAAGTCCCTACTTATCTCTATTTCTGTGAATCCCTAGCTTCCTTCAAAGTTCAGCTCAAGTGCCTGTTTCTATATATGGCCTTTCATGATCCCCTTGGGGGTTAATGCTCCACTTCCCAACAAAAAAAAAATACTTTTTAATGACTTTACATAAACATCTATTTATCCATCCATTTATCTATCCATCTACCAACTCATCTATCCATCCACTCATCTATTTATCTATCTGTCTGCCTATCTACCTGTCTTTCTATCTATGCGGTCCTTTGACTGAATCCAAACTTCACAGAACATATCCTCTAAATAAAAGGATTTGTTCTGTGAAACTTGAACTCCGTCAAAAGGCCGAACCCAAGGACCTAGAAGGCCACATGTGACCTTGAGGTCACAGCTTCCCTACCCCTGGTTAAAGTCTTATGACTTAAAGAACTAAAGTTCAAACCCAAGTTTTATGACTCCTTCATTCATGAATTCAGGGCACTCCTACTCTACTGCTGCTAGCTTAACATTCCTAGAGTCCAGATCCAGTATTGTCTTCCCTTGGTTTGGAAACTTTCACTTTTTCTCTATTGCCTATTAAAGTAAAATCTAAATTCTACCTGGCATTCAAAGCCTACACATTTTAGTCTCAACCTACCTTTCAGGTCTTTTCTCTCATTCACCCTCATGTACCTCGTACTTAATCCAAACTGAACTCTTTGCAGTTCTCAAGAGAGGGAGAGAGAAAGAGAGGGAAGGAGAAAGAGAAGGAGGGAGAGGGAAAAGAGGAAAGGGAGGAGAGGGAAGGAAGGAGAGAGAGGGAGGAAATAGAATGAGGGAGAGGAGGAAGGAAGGAGGGAGAGGAAGAAGGAAGAAGGGAGAGAGAGGAGGAAGGAGAGAGGGAGGAAAGAGAAGGAGGGAGAAGAAGAGGGAGAGGGAATGGGGAATGAGGAACGGAGGGAAGGAGGGAGACAGAGGAGAGGAAGAAGGAAAGAGAGAGGGAAAGGGAGAGAGAGGGCTTCTAAAAATCCTCAGGGCAAGCATTGTGATAGTAGGCTGCTATCTCTAAGTGCACACTACACTTTCACTTTGACTGAGTGAACAGTTTGACACTCGTGCTTTTTTGTGCAGCTAAGTAACTAGCAAAAAGAGTTGCTTTTCAAAATGTCAAGATAAAGTGGTTCATATGGTGAACTGCCTAATGGTCATTCCTACACTGCTACATCTTCATTTTCAAAGGTAGCCCCATAGGATCATAAAATTAGAGCTGGAATTAACCTCAGAGGTCATCTTGTCCAACCCCCTCATTGTAAAGATGGGGAAACTGAGGCCCACTGAGCTCCTTAAGTGATTTGCCCAAAGCCAAATAGGCAATAAGTGATAGAGTTGGGATTTTCAACTCAGATCTTCTGAATCCAGAGCCAGTGCTATATCATTTTGTCTACTCAAATATACTCATTGCCCTAAAGTTTGTCCAATGAATCAGCCAGTAAATGAGAAATCTGGTGGGGAAAATGAGGATATTGCACAATTTCAAGTCAATGGATGCTAACAGCCATCAGTAGGGGCTCCATTGTTTTTCTCTTGCCTTTCAGAAACATTAAAAATATTCTCCCAAAGGGTGCTTTTTGTTATTCTCCATTAAAATATTTGTCACCTCTTCACAGATCCCCCCAAAGTCTGGGGATCACTCACAAACTCTTAAGGTGTTTCAAAATACATCCATAATCAAACATTTTTATGGTTGTCCACTGAGGTCAAAATGAACAATTAAATATGGACTTAAGATTGGCACTGAAATGGACTGAATGATAGAATTTTCAGAGTTGGAAGGGAAACGAGGCCACCTAGCCCACCCTGTAATAGAATAAGAATCCTTGTTAGAACATACTTGACATAGGGGCAGCTAGGTGATGCAGTGGATAGAGCACTGGACCTCATGTCAGGAGGGCCTGAGTTCAAATCCAGCCTCACTAGCTGTGTGATCCTACCTAGCCAAACCAAAAAAAGAAAAAATGCTTCTAGCTATCTTTTAAAAAAAATCATAACACAGTATAATTTTAAAAAGATGATTGCACATGAAACTGCAAATCTATCATGTACAACTTGCTGTCCTTTTAAAATACATAATAAAGTTTTCATGTAAAATTCTTTTTTCCCCTTTTCTTTTTTCCCTCCCCCACCCTAGAGATGGCTAACATTAGAGACAAATATGTATATATAATACAATCATTCTATACATACTTCTATTTACCAGTTCTTTTCTGGATACATCCAGCTATTTCTTGAAGACCTCCAATAAGAGCCAAGCCCATCTCCCAAGGCAGCCCATTCCACTATTAGCCAACTCTAACTGTTAGGAAATGTTTCCTGCCATCAAACCTAAATTGTCCTTTTTTTAAATACCACTCATAGCTCCTAGTTCTGCCTTCTAGGGTCAAGAGCAAAAAAAAAAAAATGTCCAATTCCTCTTCTGCATGGCAATTCTTCAGATACCTGAGAATGTTATCATGTCCCTACTAAATCTCTTCAACACAATAAGACTCTCCACATCCTTTCACCAGTCCTTATAAGGTGTGTTCTTTAGGTCCCTCACTATATCCTGCTTGTCCTCTTCTGATCTCTCTACATTATTAAGGTCCTAACCTGAATTTTTTACTCTGGAAATAACATATCCACTCCCATCCCTACTCAATAAACTTTAGGGGTTCCCTTATGCCCCAAGGATAAAATATGAAATCTTATGTTTGGCATTCTAAGCCCTTCATAAACTAGTCTCCTTCTATCATTCCAGTCTTCTTATACTTTACACTGCTCCCCTGCTCCACCACCTCTCCATTCTCCTAAACGCACACACATAATGTTTGATTCAGTGACACTGGCTTCCACAATGTTCAATAAACAAGACACTCCATCTCTCAGCTCTAGGTATTTTATCTGGCTGTCCTCCATGACTAGAAACCTTTCCCTCCTCATTTCTGCTTCCTGCCTTCCCTGGCTTCCTTCGAGTCCCTACTAAAATCCCATCTTCTATAGGAAGACTTTCCTAACCCCTCTTAATTCTAATGCCTTCTCTCTTTTAATTATTTACTATTTATCATGTACATAAATTGTTTGTACATATCTGTTACCTTATTGTCTCCCTCATTAGATTGTGAACTCTTTGAGGGCAGGGACTATCTTTTTACCTCTTTTTGTAGCCTTAGCACTTAGCACAGGGCCTGACACAAAGTAAGCACTTAATAAATGCTTATGGACTGACTGCTCAAGACAGAGTATATTAGGATTATTACCAACACCACCCCCCAATTCTGGACACTATGCTCCCAATCATTCAACAAAAAAAGCTAGCTTTTTTTGGCTACCCTAATCACCCCATTGACTCATATTGAACTTGTAGTCCCTAAAACTGCAAGATCTTTATTAAATGAATAACTATCTAAGCATACTTCACCTATCTCATACCTGTGAAACAGCCCAAGATTATTTATGACTTTATCTTTTTCCTATTAAGATTCAGTCAAGTGTTCCAGCTTTTCAAAATCTATTTAGATCCTAATTCTGTCATTCAATATGGTAGACATCTCTCCTAGTTTTGAGTCATTAGCAAATTCAAGAAATATACCGTCTATACCTCTATCTAAATCACTAATTAAAATATTAAGCAGCACAAGGCCAAGCAGAGATCCCTCAAGTACTCCTCTAGAGGCCTCCTTCCCAGATAATATTGAATCAATAATGACTACTCATTGGGTCTAGGAGGCTTTCAACCAGTTCTAAATCTAATTTTATTATCCTCGACCATGTCTTTCCATCTTGTTCACAAAAAGTTTATTGAGAAACTTAATCAAATGCTTTACTAAAAGCTAAGCAAACTGTATGTGCAACATAACCGTGATCTACCAATCTAACTGCCCTATTGAAAAAAGGAAATAAGGTTACTCTGGCCTGACCTAACAGAAATAGGTCAGACCAGATTAACCTTATTTCCTTTTTTAAAATTTATTTCCTGTTAATGCTAATGATGACTCTTTGTCATCAGTATATCCTTTTCTGTTTTGATAACCATTCCTCTAATAACATGCTTGAAAATTTTGCCAGAAATCTACAACAAGTTAGCTGGGCTGTAGTTTATAAAATCTACTCTTTTGGGTTTTTTTTCCCTACAAAAACCAGAACTACATTTGCTATTTGCCAGTCCTGCAATACTTTTCTCATTCTCTTTCTTTTTTTTTAAATTTTATTTTTTACATACATATTTGTTTTGTTCTGAACTTAAAAATACAAGAAACATTTCCATAACACAGTAAAATAGGAAAAAATGATTGCACATGAAATTGCATACCTATTATGTACAACTTGCTATTCTTTTCAAATATATCATAAAGTTATCTCGTAACTTCCTTTTTTATCTTTTTTCTTCCCTCCCTTCTCTACCCTAGAGAAGGCTATCTCTGTACACAAACACATATATGTGTATATATGTAAAATCATTCTATACATACTTCTATTTATCAGTGTCTTCTTGGGATGCAGATAGCTTCTTCCTTCATAGGTCCTTTGTAGTTAATTTGGGTATTTATAATAGTCAGAATGACTTAGTCACTCAGAATTGTTCTTAAAACAATATTGTTATTACTGTATATTATGTTCTCTTGGAGTGAAATGAGCAGAACCAGGAAAACATTGTACACAGTAACAGCCGCATTGTGCAATGACTGACTTTGATAGACTTGGCTCTTCACAGCAATGCAAGGATCTAAGACAACTCCAAAAGACTCATGATGGAAATTGCTATCCATATCCAGAGAAAGAATTCTGGAGTCTGAATGCAGATGGAAGCATACTATTTGTTTTCCTTTTCCTTTGTTGTTTTATTGCTTTATTCTCATGGTTCCTTCCATTAGTTCTAACTCTTCTTTACATCACGACTAATGGTAAAACACGCTTAATATGAATGTATTAGTAGAGCCTCTATCAGATTGCACACTGTCTTGGGGAGAGGAGGAAGAGGAGTGGGAGGGGATGGAAATTTAAAATTGAAAATCTTATGGAAGTGAATGTTGAAAATTAAAAATAAATTAATTATCAGGAAAAAAAGATAAAGCCTGTCACAACCAAAAAAAAAAGTCTCTCCTTGATCTATTTTTCAGGTCAGTTGTTTCTCCAATCAGATATTTTACATTTTCTTCTATTTTTTCATTCTTTTTACTTTGTTTTATTGTTTCTTAATGTCTCATGGAGTCATTGCCTCCCACTTGCCCAATTCTAATTTTATTTTTTTAGGCAATTGGGGTTAAGTGACTTGCCCAGGGTCACACAGTGTCAAGTGTTTGGTCTGAGGCCAGATTTGAACTCAGGTCCTCCTGCCTTCAGGGCCAGTGCCCTATCCACTGCACCACCTAGCTGCCCCCCCAATTCTAATTTTTAAGGAATTATTTTCTTCAGTGAGATTTTGTACCTCCTTTTCCTTTTGGCCTATTTTGTTTTTTAAGAAAATCTTTTCCTCAGTGAATTTTTGTGCCTCTTTCACTATTAGGCCAATTCTGTTATTTTCTTCAGTATTTTTGGTGCCTTTTTTTGTCAAGCTGTTAATTTTCTTTTCACAATTTTCTTGCATTACTCTCATTTCTTTTCCTTTACCACTCTTGTCTCTTTCTTTAACTCTTCCAGTAATTCTTTTTATTTTATTTTACTTATTTGTTTTTGCTTTTTGGTGAGGCAATCAGGGTTAAGTGACTTGCCCAGGGTCACACAGCTAGTAAAGGTCAAGTGTCTGAGGCTGGATTTGAACTCAGGTCCTCCTGACTACAAAGCCGGAGTGCTATCCATTGCACCACCTAGCTGGCCCCCTCTTCCAGTAATTCTTGTTAGACTTGTGTCAAATTAGGATTTTTCTGTGAGGCTTTACTTGAAGCTGTTTTCATACTGCTTTCTTTTTCTGAGTTTGTGTCTTGGTCTTCCCTGCCATCATAGTAGCTTTTTTATGGTCAAATTCTTTTTTTATTGTTTGCTCACTTTTTCAGCCTATTTCTTAACTTTGAATTTTATGTTAAAGTTGGGTTCTGCTCACCTGGGAGTGCCAAGCTTCAGGCTTTTATGTGCTGCTGTTTTGGTTCTGGAGTTCCACAAGTTTTTGGTGCTTCCAAAGTCATGTTATGCTGGGAGAAGTGTGGTCACAGAAATTTTGGTCTATGCTTTGGTCTTTATCCAGAAACGGCCCCTGTTCCTATGCACCAACAAGTGCTAGTGCTCTTCTTTACCCTGGAACTGGGACCAGATCCTCTTCTTCCTTGTGACTGACCACAAACACTCCCATGGAATTGTGACCCAGAACTGCTATGGGCAGTAGAGTTGCCCATCAGTGCCAGCTGCCATCAGTGCCAATGAAGGGTTCTCTGTAACCTTTCTGATTAGTTGTCTGGTCTGAGAATTCCCAAAGCTACTGTTGCTGTTGCTGCAGTCACCTCTAAATGTTGCTGCTGCTGGCACCATGAAGACTGTGCTCTGGACAGACCCGCACCTCGGTGTCACAGACTTCTCCTGCATACTTCCTAAATCTTCTTAGGCTGAAAAAATGTCTCAGCCTGACCTTTTGTTGGTGCTACTGCTCCAAAGTTTGATTTGAGGCATTATTTTAAAGTTGTTTGGAGGAGAATGTTGAGAGAATTCATCTGAGTTACTACCTCTAATCTGCCATCTTGGCTCTACCTCATATTAGAGTATCATTTTTCTTTTAATATTTTTTCAATTACATGCAAAAACAATTTTAATATTCATTTTCAAAATTTTTAATTCCAAATCCTCTCCATCCCTCTCTTCCCCCCTCATTGAGAAGGCAAATAATTTAATATAGGTTATACATGTGCACTCATGCAGAACATATTTCCATATTAGTCATATTGTGAAAGAAAACACAGACCGGAAAAAAAAACAGGAAAAATATTTAAAAAGTTTAAAATAGTATGCTCCAATCTGCATTCATACTCCATTAGTTCTTTTTCTAGAAATGGATAGCATTTTTCAAGATAAGTCCTTTGAATTATCTTGGATCTTTGTATTGCTGAAAATAGCTAAGTCATTCACATTGATCATCAAACAATTTTGTTGTTAGGGGGTACAATGTTCTTCTGGTTCTGCTCACTTCATTTTTTATCAGTTCATGTAAGTCTTTCCAAGTTTTGCTGAAAGCATCCTTTTAAAAAAATAATATTTTATTTTTCTCCAGTTACATGTAAAGACAATTTTAGCCTTCATTTTAAAAAATGTTTGAGTTCCAAATGTTCTCTCTCCCTCCCTTACCTCCTTTCTCCCTGAGACAGTAAGCAATTTGATGTGGGTTATACATATTCAGTTGTGCAAAACTTATTATCACATTAGTCATGTTATGAAAGAAGGCATGGATGCAAAGGGGAAAAAAATACAAAAAATACAGAAAGTGAGAGTATGCTTCAATCTGCCTTCAGACTCTATCAGTTCTTTCTCTGGATGTGAACAACATTTTTCATGATGAGTCCTTTGGAACTATCTTGGATCATTGCATTGTTGAGAAGAACTAAGTCCATCAAAGTTGATTATCACAGAATGTTGCAGTTACTGTGTACAATGTTCTTCTAGTACTGCTCACTTCACTCAGAATCAGTTTATGTTAAATTTTTCCAGATTTTTCTGAAATCTGCATGCTCATTATTTCTTATGGAACAATAATATTCCATTACATTCATATACCACAACTTATTAAGCCATCCACAATTGATGGGCATCCCTTCAACTTGCAATTCTTTGCCACCACAAAAAGAGCTACTATAAATATTTTTGTATGTATAGGTCCTTTTCCCTTAAAAAAAAATCTCCTTGGGATATAGACCTAGAAGAGATATTTCTAGATCAAAGGGTATGCACTGTTTTATAGCCCTTTGGGCATAGTTCCAAATTGTTCTCCAGAATGGTTGGATCAGGTCACAACTCCACCAACAGTTCATTAATGTCCCAATTTTCCTACATCCCCTCCAACATTTATTATTTTCCTTTTCTGTCACATTAGTATGACAGAAATCTGGTAGTTATGAGTTGGTAGTTCAGAGTTGTTTTAATTTGCATTTCTCTAATCAATAGTAATTTAGAGCGTTTTTTCGTATGGTTATAGATAGTATTGATTTCTTCATCTGAAAACTGCCTGTTCATATCCTTTGACCATTTGTCAATTCTTATTTGTCATATTCTTAAAAATTTGACTCAACTCTCTATATATTTGAGAAATTAGACCTTTATCAGAGAAACTTGCTATAAAAAATTTCCCCCTTAGTTTTCTGCTTTCCTTCTAATCTTGGCTGCATTAGTTTTGTTTATGTAAAAAAATTTTAATTTAATATAACCAAAATTATCCATTTTACATCTTGTAATGCTCTCTGTCTCTTGTTTGGTCATAAATTTTTACCTCCTCCATAGATCTGACAGGTAAACTATTCCATGCTCACCTAATTTGCTTATGATGTCACCCTTTATGTCTAAATCGTGTACCCATTTTGATCTTATCTTGGTAATATGGTGTGAGATGTTGGTCTGTACCTAGTTTCTGCCAAACTGCATTCTAGTTTTCCCAGCAGTTTTCATCAAATAATGCTTTCTTGTCCCTAAAACTGAAATCTTTGAGTTTATCAAGCACTAAATTACTTTGGTCATTTACTACTGTGTATTGTGTACTAATCCAGTGCATTGATCTACCACTCTATTTTTTTTTAAATTAATTTATTTATTTTTAGTTTTCAACATTCACTTCCATAAGCTTTTGAGTTTTAGATTTTCTCCCCCTTCCTCCCTGCTTCCCTCCCCAAGACAGCATGCAATTTGATATAGACTCTACATACACATTCTTATTAAACATATTTTCACATAAGTCATGTCGTAAAGAAGAATTAGAACCAATAGGAGGGACCACAAGAAAGAAGAAACAAAACAAAATAGAACAAAAAAAAAGAGCAAATAGCAAGCTTCAATCTGCATTCAGACTCCATAGTTTTTTCTCTGGATGTACTGTTCTATTTCTTAGCCCATTCCAAATTGTTTTGGTGATTACCTATTTATAATACAGTTTGAGATCTGGTATGGCTAGACCACTTTCCTTCACATTAATTTTAATTAATTTTCTTGATATTCTTGACTTTCTGTTCTTCCAAGTGACTTTTATTATTTTTCTAGCTTTATAAAATATTTTTGGTAGCTTGGTATGGCACTCAGTAAATAAATTAATTTAGGTAGAATTCATCTTAGAATATTCTTAACCATTATAGTCCATAACTATTTGGGATGTCTCATTTACATACATTATAATTCTGTTCTGAAATGATCTCTGGAATCTCTTACTATAAATTTTCTTCTATACCAACAAAAAAAGAAAAAAAGTAAAAGAAATTCCTCCCAATGAATGTCTGATTTTAAATGAGTCATAGACTCATAGAATCTTTGAACTGGAAAGGACCTTAAAGATCATCTAAGTTCAACCCTCCTATTTTCAACTTTACCTGCCACAATATAAATAGGAAACCTGCCTTCAGAAAAAGAATGTTCAGCCCAGAGAAATCTGAAGTCTTCAGCATTTTAAACAACCCAGTTTGGGTTGTTGAAGAATGACTATCTAGACCTTTAGGAGTCCTAGTCATTCCAGAACCAGGTGACTGATTCAATTCATCAAATATTTGAAAGAGAAGGTCATGACTTCAATAGCTGTTATACATTTACACAGCACCATCTGTAGGCAAAATGTTTGCATTCACTTTATTATAGCTCCTCAGGTCTTGTGAGAGAAGCAGCATATGTTTCAGGTGAATAAATTAAAATACACAGTTGGCTGACTTGCTCAAGGATCCACAGTTAGGGTCTCGCTTAACATGACAACCTAGAGGGAGTAATGTTCATTTTGAAATAACCCTTCTTTTATCCTTGGTTCCAAATATGTCCATTTTTACCTTTGAGCAAGTAAAGAGGCTTTTATCTTTAGCTCCTCTTCTAGTTGTCCATTTGAAACTACCTAGAAATAAAATGACCATAAATCTACAATGAGCCCCTTTCAGGTCCTACGCTTTGCTTCCCATATAGGGTAGGTTTTTTCCTAGCAGAAGCTAGGAAAGCACTGCCTGCTAGAAATAAAGCCCTGATGGTCTAAATTCCCTCCCTTCCCCCTCCTTCCTCCCCCCATCGTAGCCCACATTTGTCCTGTTTGCTGACAATGCTAAGCTTCAGCAGGGTGGATTCCAGATCTTAAGGGGAAAAAAAGAGGAAGGGAACAAGGAGAGATAGTGAATCTTAGGGTCAACACAGAGCAAAGTGAAGGAAGGGAAAGAGGAAGCAGCCTTCCCCTCCCTTCCCACAGAATCACTTTTCCCAATGACTCTGCTGCAAGGGTCTCCAGATGTGGCCCAGTTCCGTGTTGAATTTTATATTTCTGATCAGAGGAGTCAAGACTAGTTTGGATTACTTGCCCAAAAATGCACAGACCTGCACAGAAGTCAGTCAGCCAGTCAACCTCTACTACAGCTGGGAGGGACAGGGTCTCCAAAGCCATGTCTCACAAAAGAACAGCAAGTGCAGATGCCAAACTGCAAAGCCAGATCAACCCTAACCTTCCTGTTGAAGAAGATCGGTCCTTTTTGGGTGGCTTTCCTGGTCTAGTGCATGTTTCAGTAGGATTCATGGCTTCCTTCAAGTCCTAACTAAAAGTCCAGCTTCTAAAGGAAGACTTTAATGCCTTCTCTCTGTTGATTATCTCCAATTTATCCACTATAGATCTCATTTGTTTGCAAGTTGTCTCCCCCATAAGACTGTGAACATCTTGAAAGTAAGGATGATCTGTTGCCTACCAATGTTTCCCCAGTGTTTAGCACAGTGACTGGTACATAATAGGAACTTAACAAAGGCTTATTGACGATCTCACTATTTGGGGTAACTGGATCCCCAAGACGACGCTGTGCCAAAGGGCCACTGCATCTTCTTCCCCATCTCCTCCTGTCTTTAGGAAGAAATATTTGTTTTCACCTATAGTACAAGAAATGTGAAACGTGGACCATGTTTTACTTGAGAGCCTGTTTTCCTGGATCCACAGAGGTCCACTTTGCTTCTGGAGACAAGCACTGAAATTGAAGCAGAGATGACAGGATTTTTGTTTCTCTCCTAGAAAGATACCACCTGGCATCCTAACAGGAAGTAATTCGCATTAAATCAACTTAAATGAAGCAAAGGAAATCTCCCTTGGGGGAAGCTCCAGCCTTGGCAGCATCATCAATGAAATCTACAGATAAAACCTCTGATAGTCTCCACAAGATGCAGTCTAATTTGGGGAGGCTTTGGGAAGAAAGAGGGTTCATGCTGCAGGAAATACTAACACTATTTCACATTTCTATAGTGTTTAATGGGCAATATTTTATTTGGTCCTCCCAACCAAACCCAAACTATCCTGAGGATAGTTTCCTATCAGGGAGGAGGCATGCCAGGAATTGCCAGCCATGCTCCTTCACCCAGCTCCCAGCTTCCCCCTCCCTGTGTCCATCACACTCCTTTCTGGTAACCACCTTTAGATGGGGTGAAACAAATGAAAAACCCTAAGAGACAGAGTTTCTGGGTAATGAATAATCAATTTATTAATCAGGCCAGCCAGCAATCAATAAATCAATAATGGTTTATCTTGGTAACCAAAGATGCTTCATTGAGATCCTGAAAGCTTTAAATAACCCTTGAAAGGGAATTCCCTTGACAACTAAAAAATCAACCCTGATGGATGGACATTTAAATGAGAAGGTGGGCTAAAAGTCTTCAGCTGCTGAGAACATGTCTTGATTATAAGACTCAGCCTCTTTCAGCAATCTGGACACCATCTCCATCCATCTCCATCCAGACCACTCTGGTTGGCTTTCTCCTTCATGAGCTGGGTCACCCTAAAATGTAATGGAGGGGTGCAATGATAGGAGTTCCTTTCCCCAGGATAAGAACTTGCCCAGACTGGATTCTATTTGCACTCTAAACAGAAGTTAGGTCTCCTAGTTGGTGGGGTCCTGACCAAGACTGAAGAGCATGTTCTTTGAAGGTTAGGGGTAATAGCATCAATCAGTCATCTCCTCTGAGACTGACTTCAACAAGAGCTGGGCCTTAATGAAGAAATTGAGAAGAAAAGCCTGAATCCCAATTCAATAATTGGTTATTAATATAATAGCAAAAATAATAATTTCTCTCAGAGATTAGACTGCCCCACACCAGCACCTAGTACAGAGGAATTACTCAGCAAATGGCTGTCAGTGATTATGACAGTTGATCTGTTTCCTGTCAAATAATCTATCACTTTAAACTCCCCTGTATCAACTATAGAGATCTACCTCAGTGTCAGGATCTGCAAAGACATTAGCTGGCCTTTCTAATTAGAACCTTGGAGGTGATTCAGCTTCTCTGTACTTTGTACTTCTCCATACACTATGGTTAGCAAATTCCTACCTTCTGTACCTCTAATCACTGTGACTCAGAAGTATCTGGGTGAAAACTCCTTTCTCCTGCCAGTTCTACCCACTCTCTCATCTCTCTCCAGCTCAATCCTTTCCAGTTCTATGCTTCTCTGTCCTTCCTTTCCATTCAGCTCCCCAGAAACTTCCTTTTAATTATTTATTTATTTTTTTATTTACCCATTTGTTTCTGGGCTTGTTTGTTTGTTTCTGGGTTTTTTTGGGCCCTTTTCTCCCAACCAGCTAGGCATATGGTTCAAAAGTCTTCTCCTCTTCTTACTTTAAATGATACTATTTTATAGTGCCCTTTTCAATAAATTTGCTTTTATTTTATCCTCTTCCTTATTACTTTTTCCTTCTGCTCCAGTCTGAATTTTGTTCTTCATATCACTGGCTCTCCCTTATTTGTTTCTTCGTAATTCTCTTTGTGTCCTTCTTGAGGGTAGAAGCTCTGGAGTGCTAAATCTGAATTCCCTCTTTTATCCTGTTTCTATGTTATTGCCTTTGAAGATCTTACCTCCTCCTCCCTGTTTACTACTATCTCCTTCTTAGAAACACCTATTCATGAGATATTCAATGTAGAATGGAAGCAGTGTTGTATGGTGACCACACCATGATCATTCTCTGCTCCTAATGCTAGCTTATTCTATCTCTGCTTCTAATCTGAGGTAGGACAACCTCTATTACCCAGACTGTTCTTAGGAACTCATATATCCTGTTTCCCAGAGTGTGATGCAGTCCTGGAAGACACAACACTTTCTAATGGAAAGTGTTCTTTTAATGAACACATTCAATCCCCCCTCCCATAAAACTAAAGATGCCTACCTCTTAACACAGATGCTTCCTTATGGAATTATTATTCAGTGGCATCCTTCGCTTTCCCCTTCAAGGACAAGTTCTCCTTGTGTTCTCCCCATCCCAGGACCTCCTTTCCATTGGTTTTATCCTTTTCTGGGACAGCCCTAACTCTTGTTGAGAGACTAAAGACATTCTTACCTCTTTTCTGATCACTTATGGCCTGGGCGAGGGTGAATCTTTGGTTTTTTTATATCTCTTACCTCCCCTCTTCCTGTTCCCACAATTAAAAATTGAAAATTGAAAATCACAAGGAAAGGGGAAGTAAGAGATATAAAAGACCTAAGAAATATAAAAGATATATAAGAGATGTATCTCCCTCAAAAGATATTGATTGACTTATAGAAGACCATGAGATTTGAGCCTTGGAGTATTAATCCAGATCTTCTCTCTCCTTCTGTTCTCCAGATTTTTAAAATTCCTATTAAATCTTTAGCCCCATAGGTGCCTTCATGATACCTCTTTGGACTTTCTTTTAGCCTTCAATGCAATGCCTTTTATTTTTTTCTTTAAAAGTAGCCTATAAAATGAGAGAATTGATTTCATATTTGATCTTTTCTTTATAACTGCATTCATCTTGCTTGTGTTTCTTTGGTTGTAATGCTTGCAAGTCAAATATTCTGCTGATTTCTGCATTTGTTTATTCTAGAATGCCTCAAATGCCTCTTTTATTAAAGGTATAACTTTTTTTTTATAATTGCTGATTAGGCTAAATATTGCAGTAATATGTCATTTTGGGTTGCAACTTGAACTCCTCCATTGTACAAAAATCAAGTGCCCCCCCCATCACGCACACGTACCAGAGACCGAACATCTTCAGCCTCTTCTAGAAGTCAAAGTGTTACATCAGGAAAAGTACACTGACTATCTAGATTCAAAGCCTACCTCTGACAGTGACCATACCTGACTATAAGCAAATCATTCAACTTCCCTGGACCTGTTTCCTCATCTGCAATATTAGGAGCTTAAATTATCATAGCCCATGAAGTGCCTTCTAGCTCTAGGGCAATGGTCCAATTATCTTCTCATTGGAGATTGCCAGGAGCCTGGCCCAGGTCCCTGGCTAGAGTAAACTCAGGGAGAAAATAAAACTGGCCCTAGCCAGGTTTCCAGGACTCTTTTTCTTAGGAATTGAATGTTTTCCCTTGTAGCTGTGACTGCATTGGGTTTGCATCTTCTGCCCCACCCAGAGACGTTCTGGGGCCAGCTCAGACCAGCAGCTTCCAAGAGTCAATTGTTATATTTCCACTGAGCATTCATACCTGGGAAGCCAGGAAATGCTACAAATCAAAGCTTGATTTATTGTTTTGTGTATTGTTTAGACTTAAGAAAATGATTAAGAAAATGTTGATGTAGATTAAACTTAAAACTATGTCATATGGGTGGCAGCGAGATGGCACGGTGGATAGAGCATCGGCCCCGGAGTCAGGAGGACCCAAGTTCAAACCCATTCTCACACACTTGACACTTACTAGCTCTGTGACCCTGGGCAAGTCACTTAGCCTATTGCCTAGCCAAAAAAAAAAAAAGTATGTCATATGTGCAATTGTTTACCCCTTGAGAGCTGATTGTTAAACATTTATCAGCACACTAACTGACTTTGCACTCCTTCATCCACTTGTAGTTTCTTTCTACTTTCTGGTAGTTTGGTAGAATCAATGTCTGCTGACTTTTGTAGGGATCAGGGAGGTAGTTTTCAGTTTTAATCACTGCTATTTGGGGACTAGTGCTTAGTACAGTCTCTAGCATATGGTAGGTGCTTAATAAAAGTTTATTGATTGATTGACTAGGCAGAGAGCCCCAACAGTCAGATCTGTGGGGTTCTCTTGGCAAATATACTGAAGTGGTTTGCCATTTCCTTCTCTAACTCATTTTATAGATGAGGAAACTGAGGCAAACAGGGGTAAATGACTTGCCCGGAGTCACACAGCTAATAAGTGTCTAAAGTCGTATTTCAACTCGAAAAGATGTCTTCCTGATTCCAAGCCTAGTGTTCTATCCACTGTACCACCTAGCTGCCTAAGCATTTGGTAATGACTTACTACATGGCAATCACTATTATAAACACTAGGGATACAAAGATAGTCCCTACCCCCCAGGAGCTCAGTGTCATAAGGGAGACAACATGCAAACAACTATGTACAAACAAGAAATACACAGGTAAAATAATCCTGTATATAGGAGATAATCAACAGAGGGAAGGTTCTAGCATTAAGAGGGATTCAGGAAGGCTTCTTATGAACAGGTAGGACTTTAGCGAGGCTTTAAGGAAGCCAGGAGGGGGAGATTGAGGAAGGAGAGAGTTCCAGGTATGAAAGATAGCCAGTAAAAAGGCCCACAGCTGGGAGAAAGAAGGTCTTGTGTAAGGAACAACAAAGAAGCCAGTCTTGCTGAATCACAGAGTGTGTCAAGGGGAGTAAAGTATCAGAAAACTGTAAAGGAGGAAAGGACCAGGATATAGAGGTCTTTAACAGTTAAACAGAGGATTTTAGATTTGATCCAGGAGAAACAGGGAGCCATTGGCATTTATTGAATGGTGGTGACATGGTCAGACCTTTGATTTAGAAAAATCAATCTGACAGTCAATTGGAGGATGGACTGCAGTAGAGAGAGATTTGAGACAGAAGGGCCAAGAAGCTGAAGATGGCCTGCACCAAGATGGTGTCAGTGTCAGAGGAGAAACAAGAGTTCATACAAGAAATGTTATGAAGGTAAAATCAAAAGACCTGGGCAACAGATTGGATATGGGGATGAAAGAGGAGAGATTAAGGAGTCAAGGATGACACCTGAGTTTTGAGTGTAGATAATTGGAAGGACAGTAGAGTACTAGATTCGGTGTCAGGAACACCTGGTGACCCTGGAGGACAGAATGAGACTGATGACTTTGCACAGCTCTGCCTCACTTAAATCCAATTCACTTGCAAGCCAAGACATCACCCTCCTTATGTCATTGGTCCTCTTCAGAACAAAGGACTAACAACAATTTTCTCCACTCCAATCCCTAAAGCCTTCAAAAACCCTGACCTCTTAGTTCCCCAGTCCCCTTAGCTACCATGACTTCCTCTCTCAGTCTACCACTGGAGTGGTTGTACCTTAGTGTCATCCCCACAACCCCATCCATCATTCTCAAATGAATTTGCTTCAGAGGCTGCCATTCCTGCTTAGAGTACAACATACAACCACCTTGTGAGGTCGGAGGTAACGGCACCTGTACTTCCCACATCTAGATAAGAAATATCTTGATATCAGATATGCTGCTAGCTTTGCTCAAGTTCAACTGCCTAGTAACTGGAGACATCACAACTAGGTCTTCTGACCCAAAGTCCGATGCCCATTATGCACTGCTGCCTCACTTCTTTTGTAGTGTGTTCAGTAAAACTCCACTTCAAGGATGCCCTTAGAGGGTAGGTCCTGTAGCCTGATCCAATTCTGCCTCTGACACTGGCCAGCTGTGTGGCCTTGGGCAATCCTGATAACCTCTACCAGCCTCATGCATAAATTGTCTTCCTTATCTGTAAAAGTAAAAAAATAATAACTGAAACACCTACATCACAAAGTTTTCTGAAGTTGAAAAGATACAGTGGATTAAAAAAAAAGGTAAGAAAAAGCAAAACTTTCCCCCTCCCCAAATATCACTAATCTTTGAGGAATTGTGGGGAGGAGAGGAGAGGAAATATATTTACCAAGTACCTCACTATTTTATAGATACAGGTATACTGCAGGTCAAACCACAACCTTTGAGGGCACAGTATCTTAAGGGGCATTTTGCCACTGTAGCATAGGGAAACTGTACCATTGGTTATAAAATTTCCCCACCTCACAATTCTCTTCTCCCCACAACATTTGGAAAAGGTTTTGTTGTCTACAATGCTAGTTTTAAGAAAGTCTGATACATGAAAGTTAAAAACTTGAAAAAAAGATAAAATGGAAGTGAGAACAGGTTTGACAAAAAGATACTTTATAAGAAACATTGCCCAGAGAGTTCCTCTAAGTATCCCTTCCTTTTGAGTATTCAAGTGCCTATTTATTTAGACCAAGAATACTTCTTTTTTTCTTTCTTTTTTTTTTTGCATTTTATTTTTTCCACTTAATAGTATCTTTTTCAATTATATGTAAAGATAGTTTCCAACATTCACTTTTAAGAAATTTTGAGTTCCAAATTTTTTCTCCCTCCCTCCCCTCCCCCCTCCCCAAGAAAGCATGCAATCTTATATAGGCTATATGTACAATCATATTAAACATATTTCCACATTAGTCATGTTGTAAAAGAAGAATCAGAACAAAAGGGGAAAACCACGAGAAAGAAAAAAAAGAGAGAGAAAATAATATGCTTCTATCTGTATTCAGACTCCACAGTTCTTTCTCTGGATATGGGTAGCATTTTCCATCATGAGTTTTTTGGAATTGTCTTAGATCATTGTATTGCTGAGATGAGATGAGCTGAGTCTAGCAAAGTTGTGTAGACCAAGAATTCTTAACCTTTTTTGGATCTTGGACCCCATGGACAGTCTGGTGAAACCTAAGGACCCCTTCTCAGAATAATGGTTTGTTGTCTACATTCATAATGGATGGAAATGCTAAATTTCAGTTCATTAATAAAAATAAAGTTATAATTTTTCCCTATCCAAGTTCACAGACCTCCTGAAGACTATACACAGACCCCTTTGATTCAGTATCAATAGTTTAAACCAAGGAGAGGGCTTGACTTGGAATCAGGAAGCCCTGAGTACAAATCCAGCCTCTGACACTTACTAGATGTGTGACCCTAGGCCAGTCACTGAAGTTCTTAAGAGTCTGAGGAAACTCTCTAAAACTATATGATAGGTAGGGAGTTTTAGACTGAGGAGCAAAGGAACTTGAAAGTAAATTGTCAGGAGCTCTGGGCAATTGAAGAATCATTCAGGAAGCAGGATAAAACATCTATGAAACAAGTCAAAAGAAAAATAATTTGATTTCTACATTACTTTTCAGGAACACATCTATACCCAAGACAAAGTAACCTTCTATTTAAATTCAGTTGAGTAGACATTTATTACACACATCCTCTATGCAAGATAACATTCTAGACATATACATTTTTCAAAGTACTATATACTTATTTTTAATAACATTAATTTCACTGTGAGAGCAGCTAGATTGCCTGCCTTGGAGTTAGGAAGACCTGGGTGAAGTGTTGCTCCTAACACTTACTAAACTGTGCAATCATGGGACCAAATCACTTAAACTCTCAGTGTTCCAGGCCATTATCTAAACCTCTAAGATGCTAGCCTCCATTGGTGGAGGGAATTTCCATACCAGGACCTCAATACCCTGATGAAATGATAGGTCTGGCCCCCACCATCACCCCACCTCCCCAAAAACCAAATTTTTTAAATGAACTCTATTGCTCTATAAACATGGTAAGTCTAGGATGTATTTTGGTACAGAGTGAGCTACATATGGGCAGGCTTCCTTTAAGATGTTAGAAGGCACAAGTGTGTTTCATTATCATGACTTCACCATACTATTTTAAAATACAGTAGACTCCTTTAAAATCCCAACAGCTCAAATTTCAAGTCATCATAACTCATGGTCTTGTTTTGATTCCCAGTGATAAAAACCAGGAGACTTGAGCTTCTCCTGGAGGGAAACAGAGCTGCAAATATAGTCTCAATCTTTTCTGATATATCCCATAAACCAGTCAACCCAATGCATGCTTCATTTCTATTTCGAAAATAAATTTCATTCCTTCTCCAGTGAAACAATATATGTATGTGAAGTTGTCCCTTGCTCTAAAAAATAGTATTGATCTTACACTAATATCCTCACATACACTTACACTCATATACCAAGACAACCCAAAAAGCTGCTGCTTTTTAAAGAAGAATTAAGGAGGATCCTAGAAATAGACTTTCTTCTCAACCCATTTCCTTTCCTGAATTTTGTTCTATCCCATCCTTAGGACACTAATTCAATAACAGATTAATTCAAACTGCAACAGGTCAGTTTAGGTGACTGGGCAGCTACCCATTAAGAAACAAGTGAATGGAGTAAATGCAATGAACATTTAAACCATCAGGAGGCTTTCATTCCTGGCTTCCCAGTATCTGAAAACGAGGTTCCTATTTCTGGGTACTTAAGTAAACTTGCTTGTTTTTTAATGAAATTTTGCAATCACTTGGAATTCCAGGCTACAGTAGGCATTTTTAGTGCTTCCTATTTATAAAATGACTGAGACATTGTAATTTGGAAGCTGGGCTTTGGCAGAATATGCTTGTACAAGCTGTATGGGGGCCACAAAACTGCTGTTGCTGCAGCTCTTTGCTTGGAGATGCCATGGCCTCATGTCTCTTATTTGCGTTGTGAGCATATGAACCACACCAAACTCTAACTCCAGAAAATTTCATTTATATTGAGTCTATAGCAAATGGCAAATATTACATGGTTGTCAAACACAACCAGTCTTAGCTAGCAAAACCAACCAAAAAAATAACTATTATAAATAGAAAAGAAATAAGCATTTATTAAGAGATTACTATGTGCCAGGGACTGTGCTAAACTCTTTACAAATATTATTTCATTTTGTCCTCACAATGACCCTGTGAGGTAAGTGCTGAAATTATTCTCATTTTAAGGATGAGCCTGTGAGGTAAGTACTAAAATTATGCTCATTTTAAAGATGAGAAAACTGAGACAGGTTGTGACTCATCCAGGGTTACATAGCTAGCAAGTAGCTGAGTTCATATTTGAACTTGGGTCTTCCCAACTTCAGGTCCAGTGCTTGATCCACTATACCACCTAGCTGCCATGTCTGGAAATTTTAGTGCAAATAACTTAAAGTGAAAGATTTTCAACTAATTTTTTTCCCCACCACTATCACTGAACTGCCATTTCAAACTAAACCATACTATAAGAGGATCTGTTGAAAGAGCTGTGGTTGTTTTGGTTAGATAAGAAAAGCCTGGGGAGGGGGGGATGGCATGAATTTCTTCACATATTTAAAAGGATAAGTGGAAGAGAAATTAGATTTACATTACTTGGTCTCTTGTGGCAGAACTACTCAGTCAATCAGTCAACAAGCATTTGTTAAATGCCTACTATGTGCCATCTCAAAAAAAAAACATAAGATGCACAAATTTAAAGAATCCACCCCAAATGTTCACATGGATTATTTGTGCCCAACCTGTGGTAGAACATTCCGAGCTTGTATTGGTCTGATCAGCTACATTAGGACACACTATAAATTGACTGTAGCATAGTGATGTCATTTTGGTCCTCTTTGAGAGCAAACAGCCAACCATATGCCAGGTACTATGCTAAATACTAAGGGTTAAAAAAAAGATTAAAAACAGACTACTGGGGGGAGATAGCATGTGAACAACTATGGACAGACAAGATATATACAGATAAGTTGAAGATGATCAACAGACAGACTGTTATTCAGTGTAAAGAAAAACTTACTAATGATTAGAGCTGTGCCATAATGGAACAGGCTGCCTCAGAGATAGTGAGCTCCTTATCATGAGAGGTATTCAAAAACACTGGATGACCACTTGTTAGGGACATTGGAGAGTGGATTCCTGCTAGGATATGGGCTATACCAGATGACTTCTGAGACCAGTTAATTCTGAAATACTATAATTTTATAAATTCATTGAGAGAATTCTATTTTTCCAAAAGACTACACGCATGCCAGATAGAGAGTTGACCTTGAAACCAGGAAGACCTGGTTTCAAGTTCCACCTCTGATGCTTCCTGGCAGTATGACCCTGGAGTCACTTAACCTCTTAGTGCAAATTATGTGAGAAAAATAATATTTGCTCTATCAACCTCACAGACTTGTTATGGGGATGAAAATGAGAACCTCTCAGTGTTCTGAGGAACTCAGACCATAAGTTTCAGACAAGGTACACTCTTGCATTGGAAGAGTTTCCTTTTCTAGGGCATCACCTATACCAGAGAAAGCACAAGCACAATTCCTATATGAATTCATAAATTATTGAAGTTATTAGAAATCAATAAAACTTCAAAGTATAATCAATAAACAAGTATTTATTCAGCACCTACTATGTGCCAAACACTGTGCTGGGCACCAGGAAAACTAAAATAAAATTAAACAAACCCTACCCTCAAAGAGCTTATATTCTATAGGTAAATACAACATAAATTTAAGATAACATGCAGGGAGCAGCTCTAACAACTTGGGGTGGAGGAAGGAAGGAGGTAGGGACCCAGGAAAGGCTTCATGTAGGAAATAGCAATTGAATTTTGAAGGAAGGTAAAGATTTGAAGAGGCAGAAGATAGGAAAAATGCATTTCCCTCCACAAATATGGGAGATGGGATGCCATGTGTGAGGAACAGCAGAGAGGTCAGTGTAACTGAAACACAGAGTACATGAAGGGAAATAATACATTATAAAATCAGAAAGGTGAGCTGACATCATGTTATAAAAGGTTTTAAATGCCAGAGGAGTTTGTAGTCAATCCTAAAGGTAATGGTGAGCCAGTGGAACTTACTGAGAAGGAGAATATCATAGTCAGATCTGTATTTTAGAGCAAAATCACCTTGGAGCTGGATAGAGAATGAGCTGGAGAGAGGGAGAGATTTGAGGCTGGGAGATCAATTGGGAGGCTATTACAACAGACCAGGAGGGAACCGATAAAGGTCCAGACCAAGGTGGTGGTACTGTAATTGGAGAGAAGCAGATTCAAGATATGTTGTAGATGCAGAATAGACAAGACTTTGCAACGGATTGAATATGTGGAAGGAAAAGAGAATGAGGAATAGTAGACATCTCCAAGGGTTCAAACCTGACTGAACAAAAATATGGTGGTGGCTTTGACCAAAATAGGGAATTTTGGAAAGGACAGGTTTAGAGGAAAAGATCTGCTTTGGACATGTTGAGTTTGAGATGTCTCTGGGACATCCAGTTTAAAATGTCTAATGGGCAACTGGTGCCCGGGGGGAACAAATAACAAGAGAGACAATAGTATTGGACACTAGTATAGACAATGTTAGCATGCTGAGCACATAAGGAGTTAAAATATGCAACTTTAGCAGGCAGACCTTTGACTTTTGAATTTGTGCTGAGTTGCTGAACCTAAATAAGATTTTCCCCTCCTACTATGCATGAATTAATTGTCATTTAATGATGTGTTGCAGTGGACTTTGTGTGCCTAGCCTATGGAATTGGAAAAGGGATTTTTTTTTAACACTCTATAGGGCTTTTAAATATGAAGTGATATATTTTCTGGAGAGGCTATGTTTATTATAACCAGATTTTCTTCAGAAATTTTTTTTTCAATTTCAAAACAATTTTCAATAGCAAAAGGCTTTCCCCCCTCAAGTGTGAGGGGGAAAGATGCCAACTTTGGTCAAAAAGAGCAAACTTTCAACAAGCCCGGAGGGCAGCAGTAGACTGACAGATGCAGCAAAGCCTCTATTTTCTCAGACAATAAACAACCCATTCTTCAGTCTTAGTCTTTACATCATTCACTTTTAAAAGACAGCAACTCTACACAGGAATTCTAGGAATATATGACAGTTTAGCAAGGAAACATCTCCAGAGAGTTGATGAAATAGATGAAGAATGGTGAGAAATCAGAGAAGAGCAAATTTCTACAGTTATGTTGAACTTTCCGTAAAATATAAAAACTACAAAAATGTGACTTTCAGAGATATTCATTAAAGTCTGAATATCAACCTAAAAGGTCTCCCGCCAAATGGATGGATAGCCAGTGCAGCGCTTTTTAAATTTTAAATTTAAATTTAAATAGTAAAAGGTTTCTGAATATGCAGCAACCAAAGATTAATTCAAAATCAAATGTGTAATGAATCAGAGGTGTTTCTAGCAGTGCATGCCAGTGTTGCATCATGTAACTTGGTTCTGAACACCAAGAGGTCATGAATGGAAAACATTTAAGAAGCCCTGGTAGGGTTTTGAAGGGAAGTGTAGGATTTTGAAGGGAAGAACTTGACAAGAATTGCATAAGATAAGAGGCCACAGGTAAAATTTCAACTTTCATCGTTGGAGGGAGGATCTACTTTGATGAGATCACAGATCCATCAGCATGACAAAGTATATTAGAATATAAAGCAGAGAAACATTACGTTTTGTGCCCTCGAGGAGCTTACAAAGGAAAAAAGGAGAAACCATTTTCATCTAGGTGTATCACAATGGAAACTTTCAGACACTAATTTCCTTCTCTACAAGAAATCTTTTCTATTTGACATATTTTGTTCTTTTTCCCATTAATTTGCCATGTGGTGGGTGTGTACAGACAATGTCTTCAATTCTTATTGCCCCACAGACGAGTCCTTTGTTCTGGCATTCGTGTTATTAACCTATACAAGGTAAAAAAAAAAAAAGTCTTCGTTTTCCTCCTTGATGAAGACATCTGTCATTGATGAGGTCTCCCTATGCAAGGCATAAAAATTATCTCCAGACCTATCTATCTCCCTTTGCTGACCTGGGCTAGAATAAAAAATCATGGCTCACTGTAACTTTTTCTTGAATTTTACCATCAGGACTTGATCTGGCATATTTTCTAGATCTTTGTGGAGTAGTTGTGGAAAAAAGCTAGGCTGTACCACTTCCTCCTACTCTACCATCTTGACTCATCTCTTGGCAAGAAGTTTCTGGACCATATTAAGCATAGCAAGAATGAGAGCCAGTGAAGTGGGATGAGAGTGGCAGAAAAATGGAGGAATTCCTAGAAAGCTTTCCAGCTGAAGCCTCCTAAACCCAGTGCAGCACTAGCAGGGTTACACCAAATTCTCAGACAAATCGAGAGCTGGAGCCGAGGAACAGCAAACCTAGACCTTACCCTTGATTGGAACTCTAGATTACACAGTGTTCTGAGCTGAGCCTGACTCAGAACAGTCCGCTGGGTCTTTAAATTTGATACTGAAACAAAATGAGATACATTTAAGTCATTCAACAGTTAAAAAAAAAAGATTTACTTAGCCATTGCAGAAGAAGGATATTCGACAAGGATAAACATTGAAAACACCTCAAGACGATTCAGCTGAGTCAAGATCACTAGCCTGAATTCTCCATTGTGATCCACCAGCCAAGCCTCAGAGCACCCTGGCACTCCTCATAGCTGTCTGTACTCAGGCCATGAGGAAATGAAGACAGCAATCTGAGCTCTTAGTTCCCTGAGCCAACCAAGTCTTGACAAATGTCTCAATACCTTTTAATGAAAAACTAGCTTAACTGGCATCAGAAAGGGTTGACATGGATCCTATCACTCATAAACTGTGCAAGTCTGGAGGAAGGAAGTCAATTCTCTATTCAGTTATTTTCCCTTGCAGGGAGGTCCTGCCAAGAATAGTACTAAAGGTTTAGAGAGTTGTATGGAAAGGTGGCACCCACTGAGGGGAATAGTTACTTAAGACCATTTAACAACTCTAAATGATTTCTCCACTTGGAGAAAGTCTCAACTCCAGAATGGTACTATGAGTCAGGAGGGCTGTATTGGTCCTTTGGGAGGCTGGGATCACCAGAGAGGGAAGGAGAGTTTTCTTGATGGTGTAAGGGCTCCAAAGAAGTCTTTTTTTGTGTGTGTTAAATTAAATCTGTTCTATATGTTGAGGTTTAGGGACTTAGGGGTGCTGGGACCCCAAAACAGTGACATGCAGGTCCTGCCCAAATGAATTCAACCCAAGCCTTCTTTCAGCCAGAGACAAGGTTTATTAGAACACTGACTGGAGTGAGCGAGATTCCTAGTGAGTCTGCGTTATTGACTAGATTTTAAGAATCTGAGCAGCTTAATGGTGGCCTAGATGGATCTTATATATAGAAAGACTATGGGAGGGATCTAGGAGTGGCCAAGTAGTCTGAGGTGACTGTGAGGAGGGGTCTAGAGAAGATCTGGATGGGAGTGGCCAGTGAGCCAGGGTGACTGGGAAGCATAATGTCAGGGACCTGGACCCTGTGGCCAAGGTAGACTGGGGTCTAGGTGGGATTAAGGAGTGGAGGTCTAGGGTGGGGCTGGGTACAGACAATGAAAGGCCAGTTAATTAGCTGGGTTGGTCTGATTGCCCCAGGCTAATACCAAGGATCTGGACCATGTGGGAAAGTCCAGGGCTTTTCCTTTTTGGGGTCCAGATCCCAAAGACATGGTCTTTTCTTTTTAGGGGTTCAGATCCCATCCCCATCATATATTCAATGTTTTGTTAGTCTGAGTGTTTACATGGGAACCAAGAGGTTTTCCCCTTATTGTTGTGGAAACCTGCCTAAATTCTCATGCTACCAGAGGAATCTGGCTAGAGACATCAATCAAGAGTCTCTCTCTCTCTCTCTCTTTGTGTGTGTGTCTCTCTCTCTCTGTCTTTCTCTTCTCTCTCTGTCACATACACACACACACAGAGAACAACAGAGGAAATAATGGGAAAGGATTGATGCTAAAAACAACTGATAGAAAGGAGGAAAAGAACACATATCTGTCACACTGAAGATGTGGGCAGGGTCAAAAAACTCAAAGTCATTTGCTAAGTGACCTTTGAAACAAGTTGAGATGTTTGGTATAATATAACTCACATTTATGTGATGAATGAATAGTATCATTTGAGCCTAGGAGGTATTTCAAGTCCTGTTATCCCCATTTTACAGATAAGGAACCTCAGGTCAGAAAGGTATGGTGACTTACCCAAAGTTACTTACTTATCTAATAGATAGTGCAGCTGGGACCCAAAGCCCAGATTGTCTGACCTGAAGTCCAATACCCGTGCCCGTTTTTCATACTATCTCTCAGCAGCATGTACAAACAGAACAAGCCTGTCCCACTTCCCAAGGCCTGAGAAGCCTGACCATGAACATTTCCTTGGCCTGTTTTGTGGAGGTTATGTTATCCTACCACAGGCTCCAAACACTCTGATCAGCTTGGTAAAGAAGCATTTACAGACAGCGGTATGTCAAGGCTGATCTACTTTTATGTCAGTAGGAATTGATTCCCAGACACATTGTATTTATAAAATGGCCATTCCCAAAGTGTCATGTAGGACTCCCCTACATCTACAATGGAAGAAACTTATTTATTTATTGAAAAATGTCTGTTCTTCAAAAGTCTATGTCAAAAATCTCTGAGGACTGAGGGAATTCTGTTAAAGGGGCACCATCCACCCCAATAGCACCTCCAGTAATGACTTCTCTGGAAGCCTGTCAGGAAAGTATTTAAACAATGACTCATGATCTTAAGGGCCGAGGTCAGGCCCTCACACATAAACCAATACATGAGGCTGCTTGAGGGGGTGGGGTAGTGAGTGGGAGCAGGGGCCCAGTAGGGGCTGGAGGATGGAGGGCAGGGAGTAGGGGGCAGGTTTCCCTGTCTACTGGCCCAAGTTTTATCTTTTAACTTTTTTTTCAACCTACCTCAGAGGAGCCGCTGGCTTAGTGCAGAAACAGCAAACACAAAATTTTGTTTGCTTACTTGGCTTAATAACACAGCCTGCTCTCTGACCTTTTCCCAGTACAGTAATAAAGGGAAAGGGCATATTTAAAATGTGGTTGCACAGGTTTCTCGTGTGTATTGCTCCAGCTGCAAATACAAATACCTTAGGAAAGAAAGGCTGCTCTAAACCGGAATAGGTTGTGAAATATTCCCCAGAGGACTTTAAAACCAGGGGCTTGTCACTGTGGGTGACAGGTACAATCTTCAATCAATCAGTCAACCAACAAATATTTGCTGAGTAACTTTCCTGTAGGAGGTATTGTGCCAGGTGCTGGGGAAAATACAAAAATGAGTGCAACTCAGACCTTACCTACAAAGAGCTTACCATCTAGGAATAACCAGATCTGGACACATCAAAAGACACAGACATCTGGGCTTAGGAGTCAGGAAGACCTGAGTTCAAATGTGACCTCAGACACTTACTAGCTGTGGGGCCTGGGGCAAGTCACTTTACTTTTGCATGCCTCAGTTTCTTCAACTGTAAGACTGGCATCTACCTCCCAGACTTGTTTTAAGGATAAAATAGATGATATATGTAAAGCACTTTGAATACTTTAAGCTATATAATTAATTATATTTGTATTATACATAATTTTATTATCATATTATACATATATAACCATATTAAACATATTTATTATATATGTTTTATATTATATTTATGTATTTGTGTTATATTGTTATATATAATTATATATACTATTATATAGTATATATAATACTATATTACATTATTATGTATTTATATTGCATGTATTATATATTACATACATTATATTATTACAATTAATTATCCATATTATATAGAATTATATAATTAAGCATATTATATAATTAAGTTATTATTATTTTCAACCTCACTTGCCTCATTAGTAAAATGAGGATAATAATAGTAGCTACTTAATGGTGTTATTGTGAGGATCAAATAAAATAATACATGCAAAGCATTTTTCAGATCTAAAAGTGCTATGTGGATATGAGGTGTTATTATCATAGAAGGTACAAATAATAGATACTATGGGAATCGAGAGTTAGAGAGCTCACTATGGTCTGAGGAGGTCAGGAAGAAGGTGGACTTGAGCAGGACTTCACAAAATGGGTAGACATTGGATAGACTAGCTAGCAGACCAATCTAGCTATATTCAATACTTTATAAAGGAGGGGTAATAGATGATAAAACTGGACACGTCATTTGAGGCCAGATTGTGGAGGGCCTTGAATGCCACACTAGGAAGTTTGAACCCCAGCATTCTGTCCTTTACTCTCTTCCCAGCACTAAACACTTTCTTAGAGATTTAACCAGATGTTGTGGATTCAACTATTGGCCATACCCAGTCTTCATCTCTCTTCTGAACATCGGCCCTCCATGTTCAACTGGATGTCCTGTGCAAATCTCAAATTCAACATGTTCAAAACAGAATTCATGATCTTTCTCCCTAGACCCACCCCTCCTCCTAAATTCCATAGTTTTCTGGCCCACCACCTTTCTTCTAGACACCCAGGGCAACATGGTGATGTTTCAAACCTGAATGACCAGAAATTTACCTGGAAAGGGTCAGAAGAAGAAGTGGTACCTGGGATGGAAAAAGATTTTAAAAGCGGAGATTCCCAACTAGATCCAGGAGAGGGGGCTGATGAGAGACAGGGTCCAGGTTTCAGCCTTCAGCCTTCAAGACTTCAAAGAGTTAAACTAGGCAAGGAAAGTAAGTGGAATGTGTTCCCACTCAAAGATTGCATAGGCACTTATGAGTTTGAAGCCTTACTGTGTGCTGGCTGATCCCATCCCCTAAAATGGTCCAAACCCCTCATCAGTGAAGGAATTACTCCTACAGTCTTCAACCTCCTTAGTTAGAACAATTCATTAGACTAATGAAAGAGCAGACTCTTACAGAGTCACCGAAGCCTTCATCAACTTCCAAGGATTTTGAAAGCAACAGAGAAAAATTGATTAATTGAATCAGATTTATGCTTTATGTAACTCAGTTTTCTTTTGATAACAACAGTCCCAAATGAATGAGCCATGAGACAGGATAGTTGTTCTTCCTGGAGTAGCAGTCTTAAGGTTATGTATATCAGAGTTTCTTTCAGCATTTTCCTATAGTGCGATCATTCATAAATTTGTCCCTCATCTTTTTTTTTTTAATCATTAATGTATAATGGAGCATAAGGTAATCAGGAGAGTCACTAATTAATATGAGAAGTTCCCTAATTACTCTAAGGAGATCATAGGCTACCAGCCATTCTCTTGAGCTAACTGGTTCGCCAACTCATGCAATGTAAGCCTTTCACTGTTGCTGTGATTGGGTTTTCCCAAACTAGGGCTTCCTCCTACTGAACGGCTTACTGAAAATCAGCCATTCTTCTTTGTGATCTATAAAAACAAGCTGGTTGCTGTCTGGTTCTCCTCTCATCAGGATTTCCTCTTTGTCTTTTTCCCTTAAGATTTGTATAGGAAAGCAGCAAGTGGCTGTGTGACTGAGAAGGGGGTGGCAGTGCCATGCAAGCCCCATTCACTTTCCCTCATAAATCCTGAGACTTTTCCCCTCTCCTCCAGAAGCTGATAGTGACTTCAAGCAGATGCACAGGATGGTGGTAGAAAAGTTCTCGAACCAGTCTTGACAGGAGAAATCCTGAGTGGGCTTTCCTAGCTCACTAGATACTAGCAAGAGGGGCATTTGGAGGTTTCCTGTGGAACACATGCCAACTTGCTTTGCTCTAGAGCTTAAAAGTCCCGCTTTGAGAACTGCCTTGTGGGCAACCCAAGTTTGATAATTCCTGAGTTTGAAAGTTAAGCACTAGGCCTACTAAAGAGAAAAAAATTTTCTAATGCAGTAGACTCCTTGGAGAAAGAGGAGGTAGGAGCAGCACAGAGGATAGAGCACCGGCCTGAAGTCAGGAGGACCTGAGTTCAAATCTGACCTCAGACACTTGATACTTACTAGCTGTGTGACCCTGGACAAGTCACTTAACCCTGATTGCCTCAGCCAAAAAAGGATAGTGCACATATTTATGAAGCAGCATCTTACTTAGAAAGTCAACAAGTTACTCAGACAGTGAAGATCCAAAGGAAAAGGGATTGCTTGTTCAGCAGCTCCTAAAGTACGTTTACTTTCAGGGGGGTGTTTAAACTATATGTGGGACAGCTAGGTGGCATCATAATGCTAGGCCTAGGGTCAGGAAGACTCATGTTCCTGAGTTTGAATCCAGCTTCAGACACTTCCTAGCTGTGTGACCCTGGGCAGGTCACTTTACCCTGTTTACCTCAGTTTCCTCATCTGTCAAATGAATTGGAGAAGGAAATGGCAAACAACTCCAGCATCTTTGCCAAGAAAATTCCAAACAATGTTATGAAGAGTCAGAAACAGCTGAAATGACTGAACAAAACCATAGATAATACTATTAGTCTGGAAAGAGTTGTATATGAACCTCAGAGAGAGAGAAAAACTTCATCCATTCATGCGTGTCACCATAACAACCTCCAGTTCAGTTCCCTTCTGGGGAGGAGCTAATGGCCTGGTTATGAGTGCTTTATATATTTTCTGTATCTGTTTACAGGTTTGGGTAAATGTTTGGTGTCTTGTGCATTTTCTGCGGAATAAAATAAATGCTATATGGCAGCTAGTTGTCAAAATGGAGAGAACACTGGATGTGCAATTGGGAAGACTTGAGTTCAGATTTAGCCTGAGACACTTAAATAATGTAACCCTGGTCAAGTGCATCTACCTCCCAAGGTTGTCGTGAGGATAAAATGAGACATTTGTAAGGCACTTAATAATTTTTAGTTCTTGCTGCTACTACTAAAAATAATAATAGAAGGTATTATTATTATTATTATGTGCATTCAGTACCTTGAGTGATGCTACAGAGGTTGGGGAAACTGTCATCCATTTTGGAAGAAACATAGACTGAAACTATTCTGAGTATTTTAGGAAATTTCTTGGAGTAACTCCAGATGAGAGAAATGAGCAAAAGAAAAAAATTACCCTCTTAGGGTCAGCCCACAGGATTAGGATACAGTCAAAATGAGCTCGGAGACTTGGGGAGCAATGGCTTATGTTTTCTTCCTGTGAAGGGACTTCCCAAAAAAGAAGGGACTCTAATCTCCACAACCAACCCCAATTCTCTTCCCCTCCCATTCATCTGCCCTACAATCTCGAATCTACCTGGGCCCCTTAATGAGAAAGAGCTTTATAATATGATTCCCAAAGATTTCTCCATGGGATTTAGCTTTTTCTGCCTTTACCTTAGAGACATGTCTGTAAATGTTTCTGGCACTGGACTCCTGGATGGAACATCCTGACTCCAATTTTATTTTCTTTTAATTGTTTGTTTTGTCCGAATACACTTAAGTAGATGGTTGTTAAAGTAGATTACCTTTGCAAATATATTATGCATTACAGTGCTTCATGAACTCTGCATCCCCAGTCGAATTGGCCTTCCTTTCCGATCCTTACACATAACATTCAATCTCCCATCTCCATGCCTTTGAAAGGAAGAAAGGGAGGAAACAAGCATTTATCAAGAAACATTTGCCAGGCAGTATGCTAAGTGTTTTATAAATATTACCTCATTTGATCCTCACAACAACCCTGGGAGGTAGGTGCTATTATCACCCTTATTTTACAGGTGAGGAAACTGAGGCAAACAAAGGGTGAGTGACTTGCCCAGGGTCTTACAGCTAGAAAATGTCTGAGGCTAGGTTTGAACAGACTTCCATCTCTGGGAATCCCTACTTTCCTTCAAAGGAAAGTTTAAATTAGAGGTTCACACCCTAGGGTGTAGATAATCCCAGTGGTTATAAGAAACTTATCAAGGGAATATGGAGAATATTGATAAATGTATTATCCAGTTGAAATTATTTCTTCATTTATTTGGTGTATACGCATGGCAAACTAACTTTCCTTTCATATTAAATAGGTGAGGTATGCAGGGAGTTTTACTGAAAGCCAAGAGGTCCAGGGACCAGAAAAGGCTGGTTTAGATTTAACCCCTAGGTTAAGTACTCTGTCCTCTATGAGGCCTTTCCTAATGGCTCAATGTTGTTCAAATATGGCCTAGACACTTATTTGCTGTGTGACCCTGGGCAAATCACTTAACCTCTGTTTCCTTATCCATAAAAATGGGAATAATAATCATACCTACCTCCCAAAGTTGTTGCAAAGATCAAATGAGATAATAAAGTGTTCAGCTCAGTTCCCGTCACATAGTAAACACTATATAAATGATAGTAGTTGTTGTTTGTTACTGTTTATTATTATTATTATTATTTTCATGATGATGATGATGTTAGCTCTCTGAGGTCAGAGACTTTTCATTTTTTACTTTGTAGCCCCAAAGTGCCTAGTACTTTGCTAGTATCTTGCAAAATGACTGACACATAACAGAAGCTTAATAAATAATTGCTAGTTGATTTGTGGCAGCTAGGTGGCACGGTGGATTAAGCACTGGACTTGGATCTTCCTGAGTTCAAATCCAGCCTCAGACACTTAGTAGCTGTATGACCCTGGGCAAGTCACTTAACCATTTGCCTCAGTTTCCTCAGCTGCGAAATGAGCTGGAGGAAAAAAATTGGCAAACCACTCCAGTATCTTTGGTAAGAAAATCCCAAATGGGGTCACAAACCTGAAATGAGTCAACAACAACAACAAAATTGATTGATTGTATCCAAGCCTCAGCGGAACACACGACCTGTTTCTGCTTAACATGGAGCAGTTATGACTGTTGTATTAGTATAAGGTGAAGCAAGGAATTTAATGAGCAAGTCACTTGGCACCTCCGGAAATGCTTGTAATTCAACCTGTCCCCTCAATCATTAAGCTTGCTTTGTTCTACAGATTGCATCTTATCTCTACCCCCTACTTGCTAAGATAAACACCAGCGAACAACTGGCTGTACTATTCCAGCTTTGTGCCCCACCCCACCTTCTCCCCAGGCCAGGTGAAAGGAAGGAAACAAACAAACATTTATTTATATGTGCCAGGTACTGTGCTAAGCACTGAACATATATTATCTCATTTGATTCTCACAAACCCCCTGGGAGGTAAATGATATTATTATTATCCCCATTTTACAGATGAAGAAACTGAGGCAGAGACTAAGTGAAGGCACTTGCCTAGGGTCACACAGCTAGTAAGTGTCTAAGGCAGAATATAAACTTAGGTCCGCCTGATTCCAAGTCTAGACTATCCACTGCACTACCTAGCTGCCTCTGGTGACACATCACAGGTACATTCTGTGGGACGTCACAGGTAAAATTAGGTTACCTTTCCAACTCTTCCAAGTTAATATCTCTGCCTCGTGTCTCTTCAGGGATTCCACTTTTGCTATTATATAGCCCAGGTTGCATAACTTGTCTTCACTGGACACTCTGCAGTACTATATCAGGTCTCTTAAATACTCAGAAGTCAACTCTGTCTCTTTATGTTCCAAAGCAAGACCTTCCTTTTGGGCTATCTACAAAGTCCCTTTTTCCTACCTGAGGGACACTTCCAGCTTCAGTTCATTGGCCAGTCACACATGACTGACAAGTCCCGAACTCATTGAATGATCATATCACCAACCTTCCCCACTTCCCCAGAGTCCATGTATTGAGACATTATTCAAATGCAGCAGAGGAGTCCTGTCACTACAGTGTTACAATATCAATAATGTTTAAGTAAATATTGAATGACAGATGTAAGTATCAGAATCACAGGATTTGAGTTTGGGGAGGGTCCTCAGCAGCCATCTAGGGAAGCCCAAACACAAAAGGAATACCCACTAAAACATACCAGACAAGTAATCACTCTTCTTCTTGAAGATCTCCAGGGAGGGAAGACCTACCACCTTTCGATCGCTTCCACTTTTGGACAACTCTAATTGTTAAGAAATTTTCCCTGACGTCAAAGCTTAAATTGACCTCTTTATAACTTCTGCCAGTTGTACCTGGTTCTGCGCCTCTGGGCCCCCTAGAACAAATCTCAGCATGATAGCCCTCCGCCTGCCTGAAGACAGCTATCATGTCCCCGCTGAGCCTTCTCTTCTCCAGGCTAAAATATCCCTCTATCCTTTAACCAGTCTTCACAGGACATGGATTCAAAGCCTTTCACCGTCCTGGTTACTCTCCCCTAACCACTCTCCAATTTATCAATGTCCAAACTGTGGTGCCCAGAACTAAATACAATACTTGTGTTCAGGCCATAGGCCACAGATGAGGTCTGAGAGGGACAGAATGCCATGGAACCATTGCCTGCCTATTTCTGAGCCTTAATGAAAGGCTCTTAGTGAAGCCCAAGATGGCACCAGGGAAAGAGAGAGAGTTTGCTCACAACCATCACTGGTAGTAAAGTATTCCACAACTTTTTCCCTGTTATTTTTTCACATAACTGTATAATCGCAGAACTTTGGAACTGGAAGGGACCTTAGAAATCAATAAGTCCAACCAACCTCAATTATCAGATAAGAAAATCTAAGGCCAAAGAGATGAAACCACTACTCAAGGTCACTCTGCTAAATAGTGGGAGAGTGGTATTTAGAACTGAGCTTTCTTTACTCTTAATCCAGTGAAGACCCTCAAACTCCCCTTACTCCCAAGTTTCAAAGGCTACTCTGTCCATTTCCTCTCACCCAGCATTTTGAGATTTAGTGAATAGGTAAATGTTTACATTATTCACACTGTTCATATTTCAATCATGTTCCCTCTAAGCCTTCACATTTCCAGGCCAAAAGTCCTAATTGTTTTTTGTCTCTTCTTATACAACAGGCCCTCAGTCCTCACCAACCTTAGCCCTGGAAAATATGCTAACTATTCTAATTACCCTTCAATAAATATTCATTTATTCCATAAGTATTTATTAAGCATATGTGATTTCTTAATGGATTAATCAATTATTCAGTCTTCATCCTTCTTGACATGTGTGCAGCACTTGACATTGTTGACCAACCTCTCCTCTTGCCATCTTTTGGCCTCTCTGGTTTGTTTTTGTTTTTTTTTAATAGTGCCCTCACCTGGCTCTCTCACCTTTCTAAACACTCCTTCTCAGTCTCTTTTGTGGATTCATCATGCACTTCCTGCCCCTAATTGTGGGTGTACTTCAAGAGTCTGTCCTGGGCTCTCTTCTCTCTTAACATTTTCTGAGTGAACTTAATAATGTACATATATTTAATTATAATCTCTAGGCAGATGATTTCCAGATCTGTACGTCTAGCCCTAGTCTCTGACCAGAGTTTCACTGCTTCATCACCAACTGCCTATTTGGACACTTCAAACTGAATCTCAAATCTCAAATTCACTATGTCCAAAACTTAACTCATTATCTTCTTCCTCCCCCAACTTAACCCTCTTCCAAACTTTTCTATTGATATTGAAGGTACCAACAACCCTCTAGTCACTCAAGTTCATAACTTTGTAGTTATCCTTGACTTCTTACTCTCCCTTACCCCACATATCTAATCGATTATCAATCTTATTGAAGATTTCTCATTTCAACACATTTCTCACATCTCTTCCCTTCTCTGCACTCACATAGCTACCATCTTGTTTTAGGCTCTCATCACCTCTTAGCACAGACTCCTTCCCCAACTCTCTCCCCCTCCAGTCCATTCTCCACCTAGCTAGTAAACTGATCTTCCTAAAGTACTAGGCTGGTCGTGTCATTCACCTGCTCACTGAAGTCTAGATACTACCCTTCATTTCTAGGATCAAACATAGACTTTTCTATTTGTCATTTTAAGCCCTTCACAACCTGGCTCCAACCTACCTCTCCAAGTTTACTAAACGTTACTCTATATTCCAGCTTTTTGCTGTTCCCTACACACAACTTTCCATCTCATCTTTTTGTCTTACACAGGCTCTCCCTTGTGTCTTTAATTCACTTCCTCCTTACCTCTGCCTTAGAATCCTTACTTTCAACATTTAGCTCGTGTCACTTTCTACAAGTGGCCTTCCCAGACATCCCCAGCTACTAGTGCTCACCCCCTATTACCTTGTATTCTTCAAATATTTTTATATATACCTATATTAGTGATCATGTGTATATGTGTGTGTATATATATGCATATATAAATATATGTGATATATATGTGTGTATGTATGTATGTATATGCATGTATTGCTGTCTCCTCCCATACAATGTAAGCTCTGTGAGACCAGGGACTTTCATTTTTGCCTTTGTATTTCCCACACTTAACACAACGTTTGGCACATAGTAGGTGCTTAATAAATGGTTCCTGAAGAAAGTTAAAGATTTTAACTTATAGAATTAGCAAGGTGGTGCAATGGACAGATTTCTGAGCCTAGAGTCAGGAAGACTCTGAGTTCAAATCTGGTCTCAAACACTTCCTGGCTGTGTGACCCTGGACAAGTCACTTAGCCTTTGTCTCAGTTTCCTCATCTGCAAAATGGGAATAACAATAGCACCTACTCCCCAGGGTTTTTATGTGGATCAAATAAGATAATATTTGTAAAGCAATTAGCACATTGCTGGTAAGTGATATTCAAATGCTAGCTATTTTTATTGTTGTTATTTATCAGTGAAGAAAGATCATATTCCATAAATGAGGGAGAACCTATATAAAGACACAGAGAGAAGATAGAATCTGGAGAAACAGCAAACAGACCAGTTTGATTAGAACATAAGATATGTAAAGGAAAAAAAGGGGGTATGAGCTGTGGGGAGCTGATCTTTTATCTGCATTCGGTGTGTCCCCATGGATCTCTCTAGAGATCCAGGGGGCTTGAAGGGAGGCAAAAAGAGACAGATATCTCTAGTGTCTCATCTTCCCACCCTTCTCCAAGGAAGATTGATTTGGGCTACTAGGAAGGGAAGCAATAGGTTGGCGACAGAAACTAATCACTTTGTTCTCTTCAGAGAGAGGGGAGTACCGAGCTAGAATTCTATCGGCTCTTTTTAATACTGTTAGTGTAGGGCATGTCATTTTAAAGTTCAAGTTAAACTTGTGATTGCTCTTTCTTACTGAGGAGGGAGGGCTCTGAGTCCTATATCCAAGGCTTGAATTCCTTCCTACTGGATGCCAATTCCACAATGAATACACATAAGAAATAGCAAATAAACCGATTTATCCAAGTTAACAGCAAAAACAAATCAGAGAAAGAATACATAGGAAAACATATGCTAGACATACAGAGTGAGCTCTTTCTCTCTTTTTGGGAATGAGATCATTTAGCTCAAAATAAAGTGAGAGAGACAGAGAGAAAAAAAGACAGAGAAAGAGAAAGAGTCCCAGAGCCGCGGCTGTGAATACATGCCACTTTTGTTTCTTTTGTCTTTCACATTTATTCTCTCCACATCTTAGGAAAGAGAATATCTAGATATGGAATAAACCAAGTTAGGGCCTTGCATACTCCAAAAGAACCACCAGAGGTCTAGTGATTGGAATCAATAGCATAGTTTGCGAGTAACTATAGCAACTAAGTCTGATGAGGAGTGACTTGCTTGATCATCCCAGCAAGAAAGGGAACTATGGCACACCGAGAAGCAATATTAATTGATTAATCTATGCTTCGGAAGTATTAATTGGTTAAATGATATTGGGAAGAACATAATGGATGGGGCTAAAGAACTATCACATTAAAAAGACACTCCCAGTCTCTCAGCGTTACCCTTAAACCCCTTGGGGAGCGGTAGCCAGTCTCTCCAGGAATCTAATCTGCCAGGGTAAATTAGAATTGGGAGAGTGAGCCCACATCTATGAATGGTGAGAAGCAGAATCTGAACCTGGGTCCTTTGACTAAAGAGCCAGTGCTCTTTTTAAAAAATGTCCTTTTTTATTATGAACTTAAATCATCAAGAAACAGGGACATCTCAATATAAAAAGAACAGAAAGAGAAGATTGTATATGAACCTGTGAGTTATTATAGTTTGTATTTTTAAAATATACATAAAACTTTGCACAGTAGTAAAAATCTGCTCAATTTGTCTGTGCCTCCCTCTGAAATGCCTTCTGTTCTCTTCTGTGTCTTTTCAAAACTTTTATTGATAGTTTTTTTTGTTCTTTACTTTTTTTTGGTATCACTATCACCATCCATCTACTATTCCCTTACCCCAACTCTCCCTTAACCTCTAAAACAAAGCCTTGCCTTGTAACCAAACTAGCACTTGGAACAGTGCCTGACACATAGTAGGTGTTTAATAAAGGCTCATTACCTTCTCCTTTCTTCCCCCTTCCTTTCCACTATACTATGTAAAATAGGATAAGCTGGGAAAATTTGGTTGGAGCCAGATGGTAAAGGGCCTTAAAAGACCAGCAAAGGGGCAGCTGGGTGGCACAATGGATACAGCACAGGCCCTGGAGTCAGGAGGACCTGAGTTCAAATCTGACCTCAGACACTTGACACTTGCTGTGACCCTGAGCAAGTCACTTAACCTCGATTGCCTTGCCAAAAAAAAAAAAAAAGGCCAACACAGGAGTTTACATTTGATCATAAAGGCAAGAGGAAGGCACTGGGGCTCCTGGAGCAGGAGAGTAACATGGTCAGAACTTTGCTTTGGGAATATCAGTTTGACAGCTGCATAGTGGATGGATTGGATAGGAAAGAGACTGGAGGCAGGGAAGCAACTAAAAGGGATAGGTTCTCATCAGATTCTTAAATATGCATAAGGGTAGGAGGGAGGAATGAATAGTAGTGTAGGGCTAGTGTAGCCCTAAGGTCCTATGATTCATTTATCTTCATCAGTAAACAAATGCTCATTACCATGAGCATCATCAGTTGCCATGCTAATGATCCATAGGTACCTTAATTCTAAAACTCATTCATGGCCAAAAGTGTATTTTCCATATTTGCTCATTTTATAAATGGAAGAAAGCAAATTTGGTGATTCTTATAACTGATCAAGAATAAGAACTAGATTCTGTTCCCAACAGAATCTCTAAACACCTGGGACATGTTGTGCCTAAATTTCCTCCTCAGATAAAATGCATGTCATATTTGTTCCCTGCCTACCTCACTCAAGGTTATAAAGGTTAATGAGTACACGCTGTTCAGCTCTGTCCAACTTTTAAAGATGGCCAGACTCAAGGAGGACTGAGCCACCTTAGTCTCAGCTTCAAGGCTCTGCCCCAGCTTGACTCTATCTATAGATTTTTCTTACTTTCCTCATTTCCCCATACGTATTCCTTCTAGATCAGAGGTCTCCAAACTTTGGATATTGCAGCCCTAACTGTAAACAAGGTGTTTTTTAGTATGTTCCTTTAATATGTGTATAATTACTTATTTATAAATTGCACCCATATACTGATAATTGTTGTTAACATGGGCTCTGTAATGACTATACTATATGTTAGAACTTTTATTCTTCACAGGCCCCCTTAACTGCAACCTTGAGCTGATGAAGGCTGGTTCTGTGGTTTCTGGCAGCCAGAGACATCTCCAAATTTAGCTAGAGTTCACTCCAAAAGGACCACGGGTATATCAAGCAGGTTTGGGCTTCAGGAGCCCTTCTGATTGACTGACTGTTGTGTTACTCCTTTGCCCTTGTAAAGAAGGGAAATTCTAACATATAGTATAGTCATTACAGAGCCTATGTTAACATTATATACATTGTAAAAGTACATTAAAATAGAAATTTAAAGTGGATAAAGTAAAGATGAAATTAATATTTGATCCTAGAGAGAAAAACCACTGGAATTTATTGACTAGGGGAGTGACAAGGACAGATTTGCACGTTAGGAAAATCACTTTGGCAGCTATGTAAGAGAATGATTGCAGTGGGGAGAGATTTAAATGTATGGGGATCAATTAGGAAGCAATTGAATAGTTCAGGTAGTTTGATATCATGGAGGTAGAAATGAAAAGATTTGGCAACTGATTGCATATATGGAGTGAGGGAAAGTGATGAGTTGAGAATGTGACACTAAGATTGTAAGTTTGGAAAATAGTGATGCCCTTGACACTAATAGGAAAGTTTGGAAGAGGAGGCAGGTAGGTGGCACAGTGGACAGGATGCCAGGCCTGGAGTCAGTAAGACATCTTCCTGAATTCAGATCTGGCCTCAGACACTTACTAGCTGTGTGACCCTGGGAAAGTCATTTAACCCTGCTTGCCAAAATTTTCTCATCTATAAAATGAGCTGGAGAAGGAAATGGCAAACCACTCCAGTATCTTTGCTAAGAAAACCCCAAATTGGGTCATGAAGAGTTGGACATGACCAAACAACATGTTAGGAGAGGGGTGCAATTTTCCAAAGGGTGCTATGGCCTGAGTAGAGTTTAGATTAAAACTGCCCTGAGAGGGAGCCTGCCTCATTCCTCAGTCAAGGAATGGCTGAACAAATTATAGTATATTAAAATATTGGAATCCTATTGAACTATAGGAAATGATGAAAGGGATGGTTTTAGAAAAACATGAAATTTGTGTGAACTGATACTTTGTGAAGGGAGCAGAACCAGAAAAACAAAATAACAATAAAAAGAACTGCTATAAGGGCAAACAACTTTGAAAGTCATAAGAACTCTTATCAATGCAATGCCAAATATGCAATGCCAGAGGATCTTTGGGGAAGCTTGCTCCCAAACTCCTGACAGGGAGGTAGTGGACTCAAGATGGAGAATGAAATGGACAATTTTGGACATAGTTAACGTGAGAATATGTTCTGCTTGCAAATTTGTTACAAGGGATGTTTTCATTTATTTTGTGTTTTTTATCGCTTTTTCTTAACTTATTTTGTCTTTTATTCAATGGGGAGGTAGTAAAGAAAGAAAACAAATATTTGTTTGTTGAAAAAAAATTAAATTTAAAAACTGCCCAGAGTCTGATTGAAAAGGGAAGAAGCTGTGAAATTTTAGAGTGGGGCAGAGTAGGGGAATTTGGGAAGATAAGGGTAGGTGTGGTTTTGCTGGAGGAAAGACCCAGAATTGACCAGTGGAGCACTGAGGAGATTGGAATGTAATTCATCTGATTGGTTACTCACACTCCCTTGAGGTCAAGCCACACTCCCTCAGGGGGTCATTGTTCCAACTGGGGAGACTAACCTTCTATACAAATACATTTCTTTCAACTCCAGTGCTATAAATAGCACTGGGAGAATTGAGTCTCTTTGTGGGAGGAGGACCCTTAGGGCAGGGCAGGATTCACTTTCTCCCCAGTTAAATTCAGTCCCTGGACTTCACATTGAAATCTTGAGATGGTGCTGTTCTACCCACCCAACCGTATCTCTTCCCCAGGTCCCTCCTTTCAACCTTAGGTCAGCAGTGAGTTTTCAGGCTGTTCTCTCCTGGTGACCAGACACTCACAAGGAAGACCTATCCTCTGTGTCACCCTCATTCTTCCCAGCCTGCTTCCATGCTGAATTTGCCCAGTTGCAGCGATGGCCAATTATCCTTCTTTTAAATTTCACGATTTTCATCTACTTTCACTGATGCAGACACCTAATCTCCCTGTAGCATATTTGATGAAATAGCCCCCAAAGGGAAGAGATTCACAAAGTTAACAACAGAAGCTTTATCCTCTCTACTCCACTCATCGATCCACTCCACTCATACATCCACCTTCTACTCCAATCATAAAATTCTGCAATGACATACCTCAGATATCAATTTAATCCAATCTTCCTTCCCTCTCACACTCCCATTTTATAGATAAGAAAACTCTATCCAGAGAGGTGAAGTGATTTGGTGAAGGCCACACAGCTAGTTACAGTCAGAGCCAGGGTGAGAACCTAGAATCCACATGTGGCCTTGAGGCCGCAGGTTCCCCACCCCTGACCTAGATTCTCTGATTTCCAGGCCCATGCTTTCTACCACCGGAATCTAATCTTATTGCAAGGCCTAGAATAAGGAGTCCTGGTCCTGGCCCCTGTATATATCAAATGCTCTTGATTCCCTGGATTAAGCAACCTCATTGGCTTGCTCTTGCCAGGCTCCTGGCACTTTTCCAAGAGGAATATCTATTGCACAACAAACAACAACAACCAACCCCCCTAAACATTTAAATATTTGTTTTGTGGAGAGGGTTGGAGAAGGAAAGCACAGAGATGATGAATTACATGAACTTTGTTACAGATCAAATTTTGAACTTGTGGCTTACCCGTTGTTTTACATACAAATACGTATATTAAAATAAGAAAAACCAAATGGCCTGTATCCAACCACAGTGCACAGTGGGTTACCGACCATGGTTTTTGGTGCAGGTGCTTGCCAGGGAAATACTGTGTAATGTTATCAGCAATGTTTAACCGGATCTGTCTTCCTGAAGGAATGGCAAACAGGCATTTCAGCTTCTTCTCAAATAAATAGCTCACATTTATGTGGTATTTTATAAATTACAAAGTGCTTCTGACTACCTTATGAAGTAAGTAGTACAAGTATCATCCCATTTTACAGGTAGAGAAAACTGAGGCTCAGAGCGCTAACCTGATTTGGTCTGAGCTCATATATACATGCTGTGTATCAGAGCTGTGACTAAACTAAGATGATTATTATTGTTATTTAGTTGTGTCAGACTTTTTGTGACCCCGTTTTTGGAGTTTTCTTGGCAAAGATACTGGAGTGGTTGGCCATTTCCTTCTCCAGGTCATTTTACATATAAGGAAACTGAGGCAACCAGGGTTAAGTGACCTGCACAGGGTCACACAGCTAATAAGTGTCTGAGGCTGCATTTGAACTCAGATCTTCTGGACTCCATGCCCAGTGTTCTATCCATAACACCTCCTGAGAAGATAATCATCTGACTCTAAATCAAGCTTTTCTTTCCCTTGCAACACCTGGCCATTGTTAGAACCTAAATCATCCCCTTGGTATTTTATGGAGAAAGTGCTAAAGATAAGACAGAGTGGGATGGATCCTGAGTTCCAGATAGTAAAACTTTTTATCTGGAAAACTCCATTGAAGTCCCAGAGCAAGCCTTTTGAAATGAAACTAGGCCAGGCATGGTGGTCACACCCACTCCTATAATCCCTGCTGCTTGGAAGGATGATGGATCCATTGAGTTCAGGAGCTCTGAGTTGTAATTGTCTGTGTTCTACATTAAGTCTAGCACCTATTAATATGGTGAGACCCTGGGATGGGAGGGGGACCCCAGGCTGCCTAAAGAGGCGGGAATTGGCCCAGATTGGGAACATGAAACAGGTTAAAGCTTCCTAATTGACCTCCTTGCTTTAAACTTCTCCTCCTCTCCAATCTACCCTCTCCATAACTACCAAAGGGATTTATTCTAAAGCATAGGTCTAACAATGTCATTCTTACTCAAAAAACTTCAGTGGCTCCCATTAACTCAGGATCAAGTGTTATCTCATCTTTGTTTAATCCTTTTAATGTCTGTTTTTGTGTAAGTCTTATAATGTACATATTTATTAGTGCAGCAGTATAGGTATATGTTTTGTAAGTAAATATACTCAGGGGAACTATTTTGGCCCAGTGGAAAAAAAGCTGGGCCTAGATTCAGTTCAAATCTGCAGTTGAGTGACTCTGGGCAAATCACTTAACCCTGTTTGCCTTGGTTTCCTCATCTGTAAAATGAGCTGGAGAAGTAAACGTCAAACCACTCCAGTATCTTTGTCAAGAAAACCCCAAATGGGATCAGATATGACTAACAACACCACCAACAACAAAGTAAATATACAAATATGGGAGTATATCATTTGAAAAATGTTACTGATGGAATATACAATCAAAATTTTGGATTGTTTTTAAAATATGCATTTTTCACCTACTTCACTTCCTTCATTAATTACAAGTTCAATTTCTTTTGAATAATAATGGAGCTCATTTAGGAGACACGGTAATGTTCTGAGACTTGATGCAATCAGCACACCATCATCCACAGATAGGACTATCACAATCTAAGGCATTCCCTCCTCCATTTGGGCCGCATGCAAAACAACATCCATGGCAGGGACCTACTTCTGGGAAGCATACATCTTCTTGTTTTATGCCTCTAGAAATATCAGTAATTGGAGGCTAGAGGTTAAATAGCTATTTCTTTAGTTGCTTTTATCAAGTAACCTTGTATGATTTTAGGATGTGCATGAGGGACTGAACCCTGTTGGAGCAGAATCTTTCAGCCTGTATTGACTCTACTGAGTCAATCTGGGAGGAGGAATAATCAAAGAACAGAAACATATCAGGATCTTATATTCTTTGTACCTTTTAGTCAAAATGTTAACATAAAAGTCCGGGCTGCTTGTTGAAAATAACTTGTGAAAGCTTTCCTGGACCTTTCTCATAGTTTCACCAAGGATATCCCTGATTGCATTATAAAACTGGTCATTATTTCTTCCAATCTTTTCACTTCTTCCTTTCCCTGAGATATCTTGTAAAATAATCCTTCAGTACTTTCAAGGTTGTGTGATAGCCAGCATCTAGTACCCTTGATGTGTATTTACTTGCTGTGGTCCATCAACTCTTTGTGATTTCATCTTCTTAGGTGCCAGTTAGCACGTCAGGGGTTCAAAGTGTTTGCATCCAACAAGATTTTCATATGCTCACTCAATGAGGTTAAAATATATAAGACTTCCCATGATATCTCTTGGATTGTTTTAGTGTTATTTAACTCTCTAAGGACTATAAACTCCTTGAGGAAAGAAATTGTTTATTGCTCTTTGCATCATCATAGGAAGTATGTATAATGTGATGCGAACAACAGGTATTCAAAATATTATTTGTGGAAGGAAGAAAGGAAGGAAGGAAGGAAGGAAAGAAGGAAAGGAGGAAGGAAAGAAGAAAAGAAGGAAAGAAGGAAGGGAGGGAGGAATGGAGGAAGGGAGAAAAGGAGTGAGAAAAGGAGGGAGAGGGAAACAAAGGAGGGAAGGAGGAAGGAAAGAAATTTCTCCTACCTAAAAATGTTAATACCGAATGAAGATGATTATTCACAAGAAACTCTTCAACTTTATTTCTTTAAACAAATTCACATAATTCCAATTTTTCTCTTACTTAAAAAAAATGTGTCTACACTCAGATTGAATATAAATGGCAGAGGTGACATTTGGTATAATCTTAAGTCCAGCTTCACAAGTCTATTTTCTGTGATTACAGAATGATCACAGAAATTTTGGGGAGGGACACTAGCTTCAGTTCTTCTTACAGCCACTAAACATCTTCTCTCTTCCACAACCCTCTCCCATAATTATCCACAATAAGTGAAGTCAGTGTGAAGGAGGAGCTCTAGATGAGGCTACCACTATGCTTCTGGCTTCTTTGTACATGAATTCTGCCCTTTCCAGGATCCTAAAAAGAGATCCTTGAATTCAGAACCTCCTCCTGAAGGCTGGAGGAATTAAAGAAAACATTTTACCCAGAGGCTGTCAGGAGAGTGCGCGAGATAACACAGCATGAGAAACAGTTTTCTGTAAGAATTACTACCCTTTAAGGGAAAAAAGAGAGGGAAAGAGTTACAGAAAGATTATGGTCAAAGAGCCCCTTTGCACTCTTTGAGTCTTCACAGCTGCAGGAAGTTGCTTCCTTGTCCTTTAAGTAGATTTGACCTTGGCAGTATAGTTGGGGAGAGAGGGAGGGAGGGACACTACCCTGAGCAGTCCTTGACCCTCAGCCAGGAAGTCTTTCCCTTGGTGCCACAGGTAGCCGTGAGCTCTCGTACCTTTCCCAGTCAGGGTTGGTGTCACCTCAGGATAAGTCACAAGAAACAGCCAAATCTTACTGCTTCCCTGCAAAGACTCTTTGGAAAAGTGGTCCCTTTGATTAGTTCGGGTTAGTCCTCTTTCTTGCACTCAGGTAACTCTGGTGAAGAGTAATATAGGAATGGTGGGGGGTTATGGCAGCTCCCCAATCTGTTTACCATCCACTCCCACCCCCTATCTGAGCCCCATAGTTCCACAGAGTTTTTGAGCTAATAGGGTCTTTAGAGATCATCTGGTCTAACCCTCTGATTTAAGAAATGAGACAACTAAAACCCAGAGGAGATGAAGTGACTTACCCAAGGCCACACAGCTAGATTATTATTATTAATGATAATAATTGTTAATATATTTTGCATATATTAATATTACATCATGATAGCTCATTCTTAAATCATGCTTGTTTTAAGATTTTCAAAAATCTTTCCTTATAACAAGCCTGGGAAAGCTGCATCTAGGATTTTGAGCTGGAAAGGACTTGACTTTAGAGATTAATTTATGCAACCCTCACAACCCTCTCCACCTCCATCCCCTCCACCCTAGCCTATTTTATAGGTGAGGAAATGGAGGCCAAGAGAGGTAAGCTAGCCAACAAGCATTTATTAAACATTTTGTGACAAATGCAGAGGATACAAATAAAAACAACAAAAAAAAAACTGTTCCTGCTTTCAAGGACCTTATATTATAATGGCAGAAGACAATTCACAAAATGGAGCTAGGGGATGGGAGGCACATTCTTGGGAGCATAGTATCAAAGTCCAGAAAGTCAGAAGCAGAGCCAGGAGGGAAATGACGGTTGGTTGTCCTGGGCCAGAATAGAGGCCTTGGTAGGAGCTCAGTAATGGAAGAAGGGGGCTGGCAGGGCTGAAAGATATTCCAGGGTGAGAAGTAATAGATAGATGGAGAGATGGATGTTCCAGAGTGAGGAGGCACTAGTTGCTAAAGGAAGTTCTAGAGTGAGATGGCAGCTGAGGCATGGTGGAAAAGTCCAGAAAGGCAGAAGGAGAGCAAGGTCAGTAATTACCCCAGAATTCACAGGTATAAAGCAGCAAAAATCAGGATTTGAACCCAAGTCCCATCTCTGAATTCAATAGACTTTTCACAACAGTAGGAAGCCTCTGGGTGCCTGTCAGCCCAGTAGACTTTCTGGGACACCTTTCCATCTGCCTAGTATGCTCTTCTAAGGTCTTTTGCAGTAGGTAGAATTGTCTATTTCCTTTGAACAAAGTGAATGCTATTTTCTAGCCTCAGGATAGGGAATCAATTAAACTCATTCTGAATTGAGACTTTGTACTATAGGCACAAGTCTTTTTTTTTTTTAACTTAAAACTTGTCATTTCACTGAATGGAAGACAGCTCACTCCATTTTTTCCTTCTTTCTCTTCTTTGCAAGGAAAAGAACTACAAAAATATTAGGGGCTTCTAATTCTTCTCCAGTCAGGAGACTACAGATAGTACCCAACTCTTTTAAGGAGAAACCTTTTCCTTGTGATTAATAGAAATTAATTCAGATTATGGCATTGTAAACTCCAATGCAGAGCAGTAAAATACCTAAATTCTCTTTCTGAAACTACTAAAATTAGAGGGGTACATAATATTTTAGGGGCAAGTGGGTGGTGCAGTGTATAGAGTGCCAGCTCTGGAGTCAGGAAGACCTGAGTTCAAATCTGGCCTCAAACACTTACTGGCTATGTGATCCTGGGCAAGTCACTTAACCCTGTTTGCCTCAGTTTCTTCATATGTAAAATGGGCTGGAGAAGGAAATGGCAAGCCACTCCAGTAACTTTGCCAAGAAAATCCCAAATAAAGTTACTAAGAGTTGGACCTAACTAATCAACAAAACAGCAACAAATAGTTGTCCTTCCTGCTCTAAGAGGACCAAAATGACATCACTATGTTGGTGTCAACATACAGTGTGACCTACTGTGGCTGATCAGACTAATATGAGGTTGGAAGGCCCTACCATAGGTAGATAGTCCATATGAACATTTGGAGTGGAAATGTCTCTAAATTTGTCCATCTTGTGACTCTTCTGAGCTACTGCAGTTCTGCTTTGCTAATGGAGCATAGCACCTTCTTTGATGAGGGCATGCCATGCTGGATGGTCCTGTGCCAGTGTCTCCCGTGCCTCACGATTGATTCCAAAGTTCTTCAGAGTGACTTTGAGAGTGTCCTTGTATTGCTTTTTCTGACCTCCACGTGAGCACTTGCCCTGTGTGAGTTCTCTGTAAAATGGTCTTAAGCAAGCGTACATTTGGCATTTGAACAAGGGCCCAGCCCACTGGAGTTGTGCTTTCTGCAGTATGGTTGGCATACTTGGCAGTTCATCCTGAGAAAGGCCCTCAGTGTCTGTTTTTTCTCTTGCCAAGTGATCATCAGAATCTTCCTAAGACAATTCAAATGGAAGTGGTTCAGGTTCCTGGCATGGTATGCTGTCCAGGTTTCACAGGCACACAACAATGAGGTCGGCACAATGGCTCTGTAGACCTTTAGTTTGATAGAAAGCCTAATACCTCTTCTCTCCCACACTTTCCTTCAGAGCCTCCCAAATGTTGAGCTAACCCTAACAAGGCATGCATCAACCTCATTGTCTATGTGTACATCCCTGGAAAATATACTGACAAGTATACTTTGGTGAGTAAGCTTATCCACAGCATTCAAAACTTCTCCATTTGCTGTAACCAATGGTTCCACATATGGATGATACAGTGCTGGTTGATGGAGAAGCTTTGTATTTTTGGTGTTGATTGTCAGGCCAAAATTAGCACAAGCAGCAAAGCATGGATCCATACTCTTGCATCTCAGCCTCAGAGGCTGCATTGAGTGCACAATCTTCTAGGAACAAAAAGTCACGTACCAACTTTTCCTCCACTTTAGTCTTGGCCTATAGACTTTTCAAGTTAATTAATTTACCATCTGTGCAGTAGCTGAGCCTGATGCCTTGTTCATCTTTGTTGAAAACATCTGACAAAAACATCATGCTAAAAAGCATGGGAACAAGCACACAGTCCTTCTTCACTCCACTGGTGATTAGGAAAGCACTTGCCATCATGGAACTAACAACAAATACTATTTTAAAGAAGTAGTGTGGCATAATGGATAGAGTGCTACCTGGGAAGACCTGGGTTCAAGTTCGGTTTCTGACATATACCGGCTATGTGTGTGACTCTGGCGGAGGCATTAAAACTCAGAGCTACAGGCTGATGGTATTAAACTCAAATAGAAGCAGGGGCTACAAAATCATATCTAGGGATCCCTGAGGTGGTCTCATATTGACTTAGAAAGTCAAGTTTCTTTTAAATCAATACTTTTTCTTTTTAATTATTTCTTTTAAATTCTTTTAATTTTTTTAAAAATTATTTTCTTTTTAAATTAATGTACTAATATGTTAAAATCAGTTATAAACTGCATTTGAATCTGGTTTGGCGCATTCAGGAGTGTTGTGGGCCATTAGCAGACTGAGTGTTTGACACTTCCGTTCAGGCAGGTCTCTAAGACTGACCTACAGAGAAAGTGCTGATCTTCCTTGGGAGAGGAAGTTTCCTCACCTGGGTGTTCCCTATTTTAATAAAATCACAGGTCAAACCCCTTTCTCTATATAATTTTGTAAGTTAAATCATTCAATAAAAAGTCAAATTTTTATTAGAATTTTTTAAACTTCTCATAGGAACAAAACAGAAATCCACATTGACAAATTATATTTAATGGTAATTACATATATTTTACAGAAAATCAGTATAATTTTTTCAAGCATAGAAATTGAAGATCAATGTTATTGTCACTCATTAATTTTTCTATGTTTGGGGATAAAAATGTGACTTTTAAAGACAAAGCAGGGTTAGATAGATACTCCCTTGTTTCTTTGCTTTGCTTTTATTCTCAAGATGTTTCTTGCTGATTGCAATTTAAAAAGCAATTAAACATATAGCATTTGCAAGTGATTTTTTTCACAGATACTTCTAAAAACAATTCCTTTGACAACATGATCTTTTTCAGTTCATTTTCTGATGTTTAATCTTCAAATATTAAGGAAACTTTGATTTCCTGCTTTCTTTCAAAAAAAAAAACTTCATCATGACCCATTATGAGCTTAGAGAGCCTCACTCTGATCCAAAGTAAATAATGAACATAGTTTTTAAATAGGGATAAGTGGCTGACAATATCTCTTCTCAAAGCCTAATTATTCCTCAATTTAAAAAAAAATGGATAATCAAAATTTGCTTTCTTTTCATTGGCAGGAACAGACAAACCTGAAGTATTTGATTCCCTGTTACCTTTTGGAAGGAAGAAACCAAGCAAGAAATGTTGCATTTTTCCCTATTCAAAGAATTACCTTTCTATAATACCATTATTTATGAGAGACAGCTGAGAGGGAACAGGATTTTGGGTTAAAAGACCTACCTAGGTTTGGATTTTGGCTTTGGCAATTACTAGGTATGTGACTAAGGGCACTTTACTTCAATTTTATCTGTCTCAAATTCACAATCTGTAAAATGGGGAATAATTATATTTCTACCATTTACCCCTACAGGACTGATGAGAGCAAATGACTTTTTAAATCTTAAAGCCCTGAAGGAAACACATAAGCTGGACGGCTTTGAAAACAAAATGTTGGGTTTATTGTATACCTTTTTAAAAAGCAAGCTATATGTAATAGAGATTCACAGCTTCATATACAATCACCTTCTTTGTTATTCTGTGCATTATGGAGATGCTATTTTCTTTCTTTTGGTGCTTAAGTCCAGAAGAACAAAAGTTTAAACAAAAACCCTTAAAGCCTTATAAAACTGTAAATTATTGATCAAAAGAAAACATATCTTTAAAACTTTAAAAACAAAACTCCAATAAGTAAACTAATTACACAATGCCCTTCCCCCACCCAAATCTCTTGCTGCCTGTTGATGGGGTATGGACTAGAGCACCTTGGAGAGATTGTTCCTATACAAATGTATGTTTCCTTTGGCCTTCTTCCAGTGAAATTGAATGTTAGGGTCTATTCTCATTGACCACATTGAATCAGGGTGAAAATCCCCTCATCTATCAATTTGTAGGTTTTAAGAATCAAGGACGTTTGGTAAGAAATCTGTAGTTTAAAAAAAAATTGTTGGCCAAAGGTTGTGAAATACTACTGTAGGTTGACACCAAAGCCAATAAGTGATAGTTTGATGACAGGTGGACACCAAAGGTAGATGAGCAGCCCTGAAAAGAGCTCAGCAAGACCTCAAACCAGAGGTGCTAGTCCTTCCTGAACACCCTATACACCCCTAGCATGCCCAGCAGCCACGCCCCAGTAAAACTATCCTGGAAGATGGACTAAACAAGGTTGAAGGTAATTGACAGGACTCAAACCTGTTGATGAGATAGGGGGATGTCCACCTGAAGCATGTGAAGACTTTTCCAGGTGCAATGGACAGATGAGAACATTCGTTCCAGTGGCCATGAAGGCACTGTGGAGTGCTTAGAGTCTGGTCAGATGTCAAAGATGCCAAGGTCATCTACTGCATCCTGGGGGCCATAACCAGTTATCTTGACTTTTGTCCTGCCATTGGTGTTAGATAATTCTGGAAGAGAAAGTGAGACTGATGACTTTGTGCAACTCTGCCTCACAAATCCAGTTCAAGGGCAGGTGTAGACATCATCTGGTGATGTCATTGGTCCTCTGAAAAATGAAGGAGGAACAACAACAACCCTTTCAGTATGGAGAAACGGTTAAGAATTATTTTTGAAATGAAATAAATACTAGCTTATAAGACTGTGCAAAATTAGAAATCGTTGTTCTGACATACGAAACCCTGACAGGACCCACTGCTCTCCTAAAATCTCCTCTATGTATTGATTCCTTCCATTAAATGGTGAGCTCCCTAAAAGCAGGGACCGTTTTTGCCTTTCTTTGTATCCCTAGTACTTACATAATGTTTGTTCTTGAGGTACTTGATAAATGCCTTTTGACTTGATTATGTAGTATATCATAGGACTTCAAAGCTACAGGGGATGTGAGAGGTTGTCAAATCCAAATCCATAATTTTACAGATAGGGAAGTCCCAAAGACTTCTTTTAGAGAAGGCTCAGATCAGAACTTTCCAAGCAATTCTCCATTTTTGATCAGCAGCTATGCTTGTTTTCTACTGCATGGATCCTCATCATCAGTCTGGTGCCCTTTCTCCTTTCTCAGCTTTTCTGTTGTCTATTTTCTTCTCCCATTAGATTGTAAGTTTCTTGAGGGCAGGGACTGTTTTACTTCTTCTTATTTGTATCCCCAGTACAAGTAGCATAGGGCCTTGCATATAGTAGGTACTTAATAAATGTTTATTAAATTGAATTTAATAGTCTCCCCTTTCCTACACCACCCCATCCCAGACCTAGATGCTTCATGTTGCACAATAAGCACCTTTCCAGAAAGCAACTTCTGTCTAGATGCCCAAAGTAATGATGTATGGTTTATAATGTATGATGCCAGCATCATTCTCTCAGTGATGCTCTCTTGTTTTTTTATGGTGCTCCATATGAGAAAACTGGATTAATCTGAAGTTGCAAAGTAAATGCATCCTGAATTAAGAAATTTTTCTTTTATTAAAATGCCTTTTAGAAAAGCATTCATTTATCTAACCTAGGTCCCTAAGTGCTTGTTTATAGCTAATCAATGACTGGAGACAGAAAGGCTGAGGGAGGAGGTAAGGGAAAGTCATTGGTTAGGAGTTAACTGCCAATTGAAGACTAATCAAATAAAAACAAAACACTTGAGAAATTATAATGTAAGTCAATGTGAAAGCATGAATGATTTAAGAAAATTGATTTCTGAGTAACCTTTTTTTAGGAGCAGTCTGTAGGACCTTTTTTTCTAAGGAACTCAAAGAACCTCTGTAGTGTTCACAAATTTGGCAAGTAGATAGTACTTATCTCTGAAATCACAGTTAGATTCCCTGATTAGGAACTGGAGCCTAAATTCTTTCCTCTTTTTGATTTAATCAAAGACATTTGGGAGAAAGAAGATAGAAAGTCCTCTAAAATTCACCACTGAATTGTTTGGAGAGGACAGAAAGGAGTAAACATACCTGGCTGTTAGTAGATCAACCTGCCAGCATTTACAGGTTGATAATATAAGAAGTGAAAGAGCTCTGACTACTGAGGATCTGGGAAATTTGGGGCTTAGCTTTTCCAGATCACTTGGTCTGAATCTCCTAAAAGAGCAACAGAGAAAAGCACTACATTAGTATATTTTGTTTTGTTTTTTTACAAAATTTGCATAGATCTGTGATATTTGTTGGTTTTCAAAGAAATTTCAAGGTCACTGAAAAAGTGGATTACTTTGAGTCTTACTCCCATATTTATTTATTTATTTATTCATATATATTTTTATACATTCCTATTAAACATATTTTCACATTAGTGATGTTGTAAATAAGAATTAGAACCAATAGGAGGAACCACCAGAAAGAGGAAACAAAACACAACAGAAGAAAAAAAAATAGCAAATAGTATGCTTTGATCTGCATTCAAACTCCATAGTTCTCTCTTCTTTGTGGATAGCATTTTCCAGCATGAGGCCTTTGGAGATGTCTTAGATCCTTGTATTGCTGAGAAGGGTTAAATCTATCAATATTAGTCATTGCACAACATGGCTGTTACTGTGTACAATGTTCTCCTGGTTCTGCTCACTTCTCTCAGCATCAGACCATACATGTCTTTCCAGGTTTTTCTGAAGTCAGCCTGTTCATCATTTCTTATTGCACAATAGTATTCCATTACATTCACATACCACAACTTGTTCAGCCATTCCCCAATTGATGGACGTCCTCTCAATTTCAAATTCTTTGCCACCACAAAAAGAGCTGCTATAAATATTTTTGTACATGTGGGTCTTTTCCCATTTGTACGATCTCTCTGGGATATAGCCCTAGAAGTGCTATTTCTGGGTCAAAGGGTATGCACATTTTTTATTTTTTTAGGCAATTGGGGTTAAGTGACTTGCCCAGGGTCACACAGCTAGTTAAGTGTCAAGTGTTTGGTCTGAGGCCGAATTTGAACTCAGGTCCTCCTGACTTCAGGGTCGGTGCTCTTTCCACTGCGCCACCTAGCTGCCCCTGGTATGCACATTTTCATAGCCCTTTAGGCATAGTTCCAAATTGCTCTCCAAAATGGTCGGATCATTTCACAACTCCACCAACAAAGCATTAGTGTTCCAATTTTCCCAAATCTTCTCCAATATTTATCATTTTCCTGTTTTGTTACGTTGGCCAATCTGATAGGTGAGATGTGGTACCTCAGAGTTGTTTTGATTTGCATTTCTCTAATCAATAGTGATTTAGAGCATTTTTTTTCATATAACCATAGATGACTTTAATTTCTTCATCTGTTACTCACATATTTATGAAAAATTTTGAGGTTCAATAAAACATTAGTCTTCACTTAAACTCAAAAGTACTACCCTCTTTCTCTGTCTCTCTATAAATAAGTATGAATAAGGGATTATTGTGTGTAGGGCACTCCTGGGTACTGGGTATATAATGAATCATATACACATAAGACAAACACAGCACAAAACCCAGCCTTGTTTGGGCATGCCCAATTCACCTAACATGGAAGCACATCTGTGGGGCATATCCAGATTGCCTAACATGGAGGACTACTTAAATGCACAGGGATTGCTTCCATTGATTATCTTCCTGAATCTTTAAAACTGGCAAGAGTAAGCTGGTTGCCCTTTTGTTTTTTCTGATGCTCTCTTTTTGACCACTCTTATCTACTACATCCAGAGCACTAACACAGATTACCCAGTGCCCTCTCTCCACCCACCTGATAGCCAGACAGATTTTTATTTTATTTTTTTTGCTCTTTCCCAGCCAGGTTCTCTAGTACCCTTAAGGGAGCTGAGGGTTCTAGCCTCTGTAAATGGCTCCAGGCCCCAATGATGGTGTTTCCCAAGTATAGGGAATGGTCCTCTTGTACTCTAGTTTCCTTTTAGCTACTGACAATCAGATTCACTTTTACAAAGGAATACTTGATAATCACAAATATACAAACTTACTTCCCCCACAGGTGGAAGACATAATCCCTTCCCTTTGCACTATCTCATTTTTTGGGGAGTGCAAGGGGATTAGGTTCATAGATTGGCTTGGCTCCTACAGAAAGCACAGATCCAAGTCCAAACTCCATCTCAGGCTCAAGTCCCAGGTATCCTGGCTTCTCAGGGCTTTCATGCTGAATGGTTTAGCGGTCCTTGTCTCTTGGAATCCTGTCTTCAATGTTGCCATGGCTTCAATTCTTTGATCCAGTAGGAATCACCACTACTGCCTACAACTGGGAAGGATGGTGATTTGTTGTTGTCCTTCATACTCAAAGAGGATCAGTGTCAGGGTCAAAGTATAATGTTTCCTGCTGTGGTTAATCAGACCAAAACAGGTTGGGCACAAATTGTCCTTATGAACATTTGGGACAGAGATGTATCTAAAAGCGCACATCTCACATTTCTTTTTTTGGTTCTCTTTGTTTTCATGAAGAAGGTTGTATAACTTTTTTTCTTATGGCTTCTTTTTGTGTCTTTTGTGGCCCTTTGTAAAGGTTTCAGCAGTTATGGATGTACATCAATGTGATCAAGATAATAATACTGTAGGAAAAAACCAGACAAATATTTCTTTTTTAAAAAATTAATTAGTTAATTAATTTTTAGTTTTCAACATTCATTTTTATAAAATTTTGAGTTCTAAATTTCCCCCCTTTTCCCTCCTCCCTCCTCAAGAAGGCATACAATTTGATATAGGCTATACATGTATAATCATATTAAACATATTTCCACATTAGTCATATTGTGAAAGAAGAATCGGAGCAAAAGGGAAAAACCGTGAGAAAGAAAGAAACAAAAAACAAAAAAAGAGAAAACAGTATGCTTTGATCTGCATTCAGACTCCATCGTTCTTTCTTTGGATGTGCATAGTATTTTCCATCATGAGTCTTTTGGAATTGTCTTAGATCATTGTATGGCTGAGAAGAGTTAAAAGACAAATATTTCAAGAGAAAATGATACACTGAAGTTGCATGCCAAGTCTTTTGATAATAAATGTATCTTTTCCCTTTGTACCTCTGGATCAAGTCATTTATTATAGCTATGTAACTGTCATAACTATAGCAGCTAAATAATGTTTTTTTGCAAATACTACCATATTCTTTTAAACTTATAAATGGAAAAGAAATAGCTTTAGCAAATAATTTTTCAACTACAGTGCTTTTTAAAAATTGCCTTTAGCATAGCTAGTTGTTTTCCAGTGTCATCTTTTAAAAACCTTTTTATGCCTCATTAAAAAAACATTTTTTCCCTAGATGGCTTCACTTTTTATTTTAATGTTCTTGCAAGCACAGTCAGATGGTGAAAATTAAAACTGGCACATGGCCTAGTGTTTATTTGTAGTTGTTCTCTAGTGTCAAATAACAGAAAATAGTACAGCCTTTTGCCTCCAAATTTCTAGTCTGTGATTTTTGAGGTGAAATGAACTTTGAAATAGGATCATTATAGAGTGACTACATATGGAAGCCCTATAGATTTCAGTGCTGAAAACGGAAGAGTTTATCCTCATAGTTCCTTTTAGTATTAAGCTCTGCCCAGAAACTTTGGACTTGAACCTTCACAGATAGGTCAGGAGATAGCAGATAGGTATTGCATTGGACTTTTACTATCATCCTAGATTTCTTTGTTGTTGTTCAGTTGTTCAGTTATGTCCGGCTCGTCATGACCCCATAAAACATAGCATACCAGGCCCTTCTATCTTCCATTATCTCACAAAGTCTGTCCAAACTCATATTTATTGTTTCCTGATACTATCTATACATCTCACCCTCTGCTGTCTCCTTCTTTTGCTTTCAATCTTTCTCAACATCAGAGTCTTTTCCAATGAGTCCTGTCTTTTTCCTGGATCTCTTCTTAATTGTAGCCTTACTTTCTCCTTCTACCCTTAAAATATTTCCTCAAGACTTGTGTTATATTCAGTCTATGTGCTTTGTTGCCCATCCATATCTCGGTTCTTTTTAAAGCCTTCAGTATGTATTTCTAAGGATGGCTAGGTGGTACGGTGGATAGAGTGTTGGGTTTAGAACCATAAAGACTCATCTTCATGAGTTCAAATCAGCCCTTAGATACTAACTTTTATGACCCTGGGTAAATCACTTAACCTCATTTGCCTCAGTTTCTCATCTGTAAAATGAGCTGGAGAAGGAAAGAGCAAACCACCCCAGTATCTCTGCCAAGAAAACCCCAAATGGGGTCATAGAGAGTTGGAAGTGACTAAAAAAATTACTTAACAACAACAAAGGATATTTCTTGTATTCATGTGCCTGTATTTTATCCAAAACAATAAGAGCTTAAGATAACCCTTCCCACAGTTTCTACACTAATTAGACCTCTGTTTTGAAAAATTCTTGCCTACTCCTCTCCCAGTTTTCTCTCTTCATCCTATCCCATCCTCCCATCCCATCTATGTTTGCACACTGTTGCCAGATTAATCTACCAAATCTTCTTGTAATACTATCGTTCTCCCTTGGTGGTAGTACAGTAGCTGAAAAATGTTTGCCATGGCAAATGGCAGCAGAAAATGGGGTGTAGGAGTAAATCTTCTGCTTGGGGACTGACTTAGGGGTTAGGAAGACAGAGATGATATCATGTTAAGGAAAGAAAGTGGATTTATGAAGTCACACCATGAGTCTATGATTCATTAGTCTGTGACTGCTTGATTTTGAAGATAGAACATAAGCCTGAGTTTCAGAAACCTCTGTGTGTCTTGTATTTAGTTTTACCTCAAAAATCCTGTGTCCCTTTTCACTAGCCACAGAGTGGATTTGAGTCATTATAGAAAATACAAAAGTGGTTATTTTCTCTTTAGTAGGAATATGGCTGGAGGGAGCAGCTAGGTGAGGAAGTGGATAAAGGACTGGACTTGAAGTTCAGAAAATTCATCTTTGTGAGTTCAAATCTAGTCTCAGACACTTACTAGCTGTGTGACACTGGGTAAGTCAATTAACTCAGTTTGCCTCAGTCTCTTCATCTGTAAAATGAGCTAGAGAAGGAAATGGCAAACCACTCCAGTATCTTTGTCAAGAAAACTCCAAAAAGGGGTCACAAAGAGTCAACACAACTAAAAATGACTGAACAACAAACAAGGAATACAGGGAGGTTGAAATTTTCAGTCATAGGTTGCTTCTCAACCCTTTGGCTAAGATCAAGTTACAAAAGTGTCTTTAAATATAGTTTCTGTCCATTTCTTTCTTTAGCATAAAATAAAATATTTAATTGTTTAAAAAAAATCATATCACTCTCTTGTTCAGTCATCTTCACTAGTTTCCCATTGCTTCCAGGATAAAGTCAAGATTCTTCTTTTATACCTGTGCTCCTCACATCCTCATATTTTGAGTCCACCCTAATGTGAATGGTTTGTTTCCACTAGAATGATTCCCAAACTCAATCTCAAGATATATTGCCTTCTAAACCAGGGGTGGGGAACGTTTGGCCTGGAGGCCACATGCGGCCCCTAGATCCTCAAGCTCAGCCGTTTGACTGAATCCAAACTTCACAGAACTTCTGTGAACCTGCTCCAAACTTTTACTTTGGTTGTTAAGGTGCAAGGAATGTAGTCCTCTTCTCTACTTAAATCTTACCATTTATTTAAGACCCAACTCAAGTCCTAGCGAATCCCAGGTCCTCTCTGAAGACTTCAATGAAGAATCTAACCCTGGATTTTTCTATCCCCTGAAATTCACCTGCATTTAAACAGCCTTCTTTTAAGAACATTTACATGTTTCAAAGAACTGACATTTGCCTTATCTTTAGTAATTACATTATAAACTCCTTGAGGGCAGGTTTAGGGTGCTTATCTCTTTTACAGCCCCCAGAGCAGCTAACAGCACACCCAGGATAGAGATTGCCCTCATTCTTCTCCATACCCAGGTCTACAAACTCAGGGTCATCCTCCACTCCTCATTTTCATTCATCACACAACTCCAATCAGTTGCCAAATCTTTTTACCCTCTTACCTCTAGGATCAAATACAAAATCCTCCCTTTGGTACTCTCAGACCTTAGTAACCTGGACCCTTCCTACCTTTCTGGTATTCTTCCACCTTACTTCTAGTTGGCTGAGTACTCTGGAATCCAGTGACACTGGCCTCCTTGCTGTTCCACTAACAAGAAACTCAATCTCTGGCTGTCCCCCATTCTTGGGATAGTCTCATCTCTGCCTCCTGCATTTCCTGGCTTCCTTCAAGTCACCACTAAAATCCCATTTTCTACAGGAAGCTTTTGCCAATTCTTTTTAATTCTCATGTCTTCCTTGTGTTATTTATTTCCTATTTACCCCATACCTAACTTTTTCTACATATTTATTTGCTTATTGTCTCCCCTACTAGATTGTGAGCTCATTGAGGGCACACACTGTCTTTTGCCTTTCTTAGTATCCTCAAGGCTTAGCACAGTGCCTGACACTTGGTAGGTGCTTAATAAATGCTTATTAACTATTTCTAACTTCACAACATCTCTCCCTTTCTCTATAGGTACATAGTTCAAACCCTCTATCACCTTACCTGAACTACTGAAATTGCCTCCTAATTGGTCTAGCTGCCTAAAGGCTCTTCCTCACTCCAATCTATCTTCCATTCAGCCAGTAAAGTGATTTTCTCAAAGCACCAGTCTGATCATGTCACCTTTCTCCCTTAATAAACTCCAGTGCTCCCAAGTAACCTCTCTGATCCAATATAAATTTCTGTCATTAAAAGCCCTTCCTAACTGACCCCTTTCTACTTTTCCACCCTTCTTATACACAACACCTCTCTACACAATATAATCTAGCCAAACTGGTTTTCTTGCCTTTCTTCAATACTGGGATCTCCAATACTCCATCTCCCCTACTCATGCTTCTGCACGGGTTGTCCACCATCAATGTATCCCTCCTTAACTCTTAGAATCTCTGTTTCCTTTAAGACTTAGCTCAAAAACCACATTCTACTTCTCCAAGCTTTTCAAAGTTAGCTGTTAGTGTCTCTTTCCCTCCTCCCTCCAAATTTACCTTGTAATCATCTGCTCTGGATGCATTTTGAATATTATATGTGCACTTTGTCACACCCTTTAAAAGGTCCACTTCACCTTATATCTCTACCCTGCCTAGTTTCAATTCCATGCATGGAGCAAGATGCCCAGAGCTGGATACCCACTGATGTCCTGTCCCTCCTTCTTCTCCTCTTCTTTCCTACCTCCTTTTGTGTATTGTCTTTCCTTTTAGATTGTGAGCTCATTGAGGGGAGAGATTGTCTTTCTTTTTACTAAATGTATCCCCAGAATTTAGTACAGTGCCTGGCACGCATGTTGTAGGCACTTAATAAATGTTTATTGGATGAGAAGGCAAGTTACTTGAGAGAAGGGACTTTACTTTTATCTTTGTATTTACCTTGCTTGGCAAATAATAGCACTTAATAAATGCTTGAGTAGGTGTTTAATAAATATAAGGTGAATGAATTATGAGGAATTAAGGCTCTTCCCCAACTGTACTTTGATGGTCATATATGAAGTCCCCAAAATTAAATGGTTAGAAGGACCTTTAAGATCATCTAAGGCCAACCTCCCATCCCATGTAGAAAGGCATCTCTGATTGGTTGTCATCTACTGTCATCAACTGTCACTGTTTACTTAAAAAAATAAAACAACTAATTTGTTAATTCAACCAACATTTGTTGTTTACTGGCCATTGTGTTCCAGACACCGTGAAAGGCAATGGGGAGACAGACAAAAAACAGAAACTACCTATCTTCAAGGAGTTTACAATCTAATAGGGGGAAACAGCTGGGTTGTGCAGTAGAGTACAGGATCTGGAGTCATCAAGACTCATCTTCCTGAGTTCAAATCTGGCCTCAGACACTTAATAGTTGTATGACCCTGGGCAAGTCACTTAACGCTGTTTGCCTCAGTTTCTCCATTGGTAAAAGGAACTGGAGAAGGAAATGGCAAACCACTCTAGTATCTTTGCCAAGATTGGGTCACATAGACTAAATTGAACAACAAGGGGGGGGGGGAACAAAAGAGAACAGATTAATTCCTATAGAATAGGTACAAAGCATATATAGAAATTTCCTGAAGGGAGGGAGGGCATTAGTAACTTTGAGAGGGAATCAGGATAGGCCTTTAGTAGTAGGTTGTAGCACCTGAACTAAACTTAGAAATAAAATGGTATTTTAAGGTGAAGTTGAGGATTAAATCCTATTCTTAACCTGTCCCTTTTCTTCGGAGATAGAAAAGGGATCTGTTAGGATAAGAACAGGAAAAACAAACTCATTTCCTCTATTCTTCCTCTTCAGTTTTCTTTGTAAATAGGTGAAGGTTGTTTGTCCTGTAGAGGTAAGAAAAGCAAGCTAGGGAAGGAAGGGTACAGTCAAGGCCTAGGCACATAGGTAGAGAGAAAGGCCACAAGTTACTTAGGATAGATATCATACTCCCAGGCACTAGAAGAAAACAAGCCTCGGGAAGAAAAGCCATGTAGTTTTAAACCATACAATAACGAATAAAATTTCCTCAGCTTCTTAGGTGGGTAGGTTACTCCGTTGGGGTGAGACCTCTGCTGGGCTGGGGTGACAATTGTTTGTTTGAGGAGGAAGGCATGAAGATGGGTTTGGTTCTCAGCTGTGTTTTGAATGGCTGCTTTGGGGGAGGGTGGGAGGTTTACAACTTATCAAACAACAAAGACTCAATTTCGGTTCTCTATAAATTCTATCAATTTACCGGAAACCAAGGTGAGTGAGAGTTGATTCCAAGGGTGGCCTTCCAGTTTTAGAGCCCAAGGCAACAGTTGCTTCTTCAGTGTTAATAAATACATCAATTAAATAAATAAAACCAAAACAAAACCACCAAACAAAAAAGTTGACAAGCAATTGTCCTCAGAAGGAAAGGGAGTAGCAGCTGTTTGTCTCTTGGTAACTCAGCAACACCCGCAGCGAACGAAGAGCCTTGTTTCCTTTGCTGTGTCATTTCTTTTCTTTAAGATGTTTCATTTCATTTCCACCCCTAAACCGCCAGAAATGAAAAAAAAACCTTGCTGTCACACAGGGCTCCGATCGCCCGCCACTAACAAGCTTGTGTGTGTGTGTGTGTTTGTGTGTGTGTGTGCGTGTGTATTCGCGCGCGCAAGGATTTGTGCAACCATTACGGTCCAGCTTCCCGCCGGTCCGCCCCCTCCTCGAGACCCCGGCGGGACTGGGTGGCGGGAGGGGGGGGTAGGGAGGGGGGGTAGGGAGGGGGGTGCCCCCTAGACTCCGTGCAGTGCCCAGCCATGGGCGGTAGGGGCCGCTACTCCTAGGCCCCAGCTCCCGGCCTGGGTGTGAATAACGGGGCAGGGTTGCAGGAGAAAGGAAACACGATGGGGGAGGAGGAGGAGGCGGTGGCGGCCGGAGGGAGGGAGGGAGGAGAGTTCACTTTTCCTCTGGGTGTCAGCGCACAGAGCTGAGTAATCGTAGAGCCAGGAAGCAGCTGCGGGCGCCTAGGAGAGTGCTGGGAGGTAGCGAATCACCTATCTGGAGAAGGTGGGAGAGGCGCAGGAAGACAGACAGCTGCAGATTATAGAGGAGCCTGGCGCCGCAGCCCGAAGCCGCCTCAGGCGCTGTAAAAGCGAGCGGAGCGGAGCCCCGAGCCCCGAGCCGCAGAGGCAGGAGCGCACCGAGCCGGCCGCGGAGTCGCGGGCACAGCGCAGGATGCATCATGAAGAGCTGTCGTCGCCCTTGCAGAGACCTCGATATGGCTGTAAGTACGCTCGCCGCGCGAACTTTGCGCTCTCCTCTGGAGATGGCTAAATAGCCACCGACCACAAAAAATAACCTGTGGAAGGGGAGGCTAACTTGCAGAAAGGGGCCCGGATGCGCGGGGAGGAGGGGAAGGGAGGGAAACCCTACTTCATGGCTGGCAAAGTTGGAAGCTGCAGTTGTAAAGCGCCCTATGGCTTCCTCCTCCCCCTCCTCCCTTTTTCTCTCCTCCCCCTCGTCTTCCTCCCTCTCCCCAACTCTGTAGTCCGCTAGTGGAGAGCACCCCAGAAGGGTTGGGGGAGTCAGGTGAGCGTGAAGTATCACAGGCAGCTGTCCAGCCTGGGGATCTGGGGGGGCCGCGTTTGGAGGCGCCGTCCTCTTCCCCCCAGCCACGCAATGCTGTAAGGAAAGTTTGTTTGCTGGGGTTGCAGGTGGGTGCTGAGGTCTACCGCCCCTTAGCGGGCTCTCTTCACGCCCCTTGTCTCCGCTGATGCCAGCCTATGCGTGGGAAGGAAATTGGCACCCTTTGGGCAGAGCCGGCGTCTCTTCTCATCCCAGCCTCGGTGGGAGGAGCCGGGCTCTTTTCTCACAGGTGTCTGTGCGTGTTCAAGTGTGCATGCATGCGTGTGAGACACTCGGGATGTCTGGTCCCCGCCCCCACACCCCTCCTTTCGCTGGCCCCTAGTCTGAACTGAGTGGCACTGGGATGGCTGCAGCGGGAGGACTAAGGCACTAGCTCCGGGGAACGAGTTTGAGGCCGCGTGACTTAAACGAGATGGTATATGATTACAGAGTGAGAGGCAGCCCTTGGAAGTAGGCTCCAGGAGAAATGCAGCTGATCATGAGTGGATCTGGGCAGATTAGCACCAACCACGTGGCTCCGTGTACTGAGTTCATAGTCCTAAACATGTGCCAGGAAGTGGTTTCTTTTTTTTTTTCCTTAAAAAAAAGTGTGTATCTGTGGGGGGCGGAGTTGGCGGTATCTCTGAGGGGCTGGGCCCTGATAATTAAGCCACTGTTTAGGGACAACCTGGAAAACTGATTTAATCATTTGCCAAGGAAAAGTGCTGCCGCCTTGCTCTAGGTGCGGATCCCTGTGGCACCTGTTAGAGTATTTGAAATGAGCTAAAACTCTGAGATGTCAGTAGCCTTACAGATTTTCACAGACTTGCTGAGCTGTGTGAATCCTCTTTTTCCCAGGCCTCCGTCTTTAGCCAGGAGGGTGAGGAGAAGGAGGTTAATGCCTCCCATGTGTGTGGCATGTCAGTCATACAAGTTTCTGTCCACTGGAGGGAAATGCATTCAACAGTTGATCCTAGGCCCTGTTAGTTCTTCGGGTAACTGCAGCACCAGGCAAAAACAGGAGAACATACTCAATTTGCACTTAGGTAAATCACATAGCCTGCAAGCACATCAACTGTTTAAAGTAGGTGTGCATTTTCACATTTACCGGTTACTTAAGGGTTAGTATTCGGGTTGGTTCAAGGACTGCTGCCTAGTTTATCTTCCTGTACTAAAAATTGATATTAATGAATTTGATTGCCTGATGTGTACTTTAAGAAAAAGTAGCAAACTTCCACATTTTTTAATTAACCAGACTCTGGGCTGTGGATTTCTTCTCTTTTTTTTTTCTTTTTGCTAGGCAATGGGGTTAAGTGACTTGCCCAGGGTCACACAGCTAGTAAGTGTCAAGTGTCTGAGGTCAAATTTGAACTCAAGTCCTCCTGACTCCAGAGTCAGTGCTCTATCCACCTCCCCACCTAGCTGCCCCTGGACTGTGGATTTCTTGCCATGTATTTGAAAGAGGTGTTTAAATCAGTATATCCTATTCATTTATATTTGTATCTGGCAACCTCTAGTGCAAAAGAGAACTTTAACCTGTAAATATAAAGTTTGACATTTACTGTTCTAAGCCTCTTGTCTTGTTGAGACGTCAAAATAAGTTTTATCACTGAAAGACCATACTAGGAGAATTATAGGAATGGATAATGAAAGCTTCCTTGAGCTATAGTGTGGTGGTTGTCCTTCCCTTCTCCTCACATCTCTTTGAGTTTGTGGATTTTGTAATTAAGTAGAGGTTCATTCTTTACCCCACAAAAAAGCCTATATCTAATAACAACATTCTTCTTCCTCCACTTTTCTTTCCCTCAACCAAGATTATAAACAACTTGAACTGAATTGTAATTGCATTAAGAAAAAGTGGTATGAATTACAAATTAAAGTGCTTACCTTCTGGGCATAAAGCAATTTAAAATTTCTTTTAAAAAATGTAATCATTAGAAAATAAGGCTACTCTTGGACACCTCAGGATGTGATTTAAAACATAGAATTGAGTATTATGGTGGATTAGGGACTCCAGGTTTGTGCTTCGTAATTGCCCTTGTTTCCTCCCCCCCTTTTTTCTAATATACTGTAGTAGCTCAATTAAATGGCAATTAACAATATGCTGCCAGAAAATCTCTCAAATTCTACCTGCCTAAGGATCTGCAAAGTACCACATAGAAGCCTATGGTTGTGGGACTTCTCGATGAGTCCTCCATGAAGGCTCAGGTTTCTGACAGATAAGAAAATTGCTGAAGTTTGTGATTCACACATCTTACTATTGAATTAAATAGCTTACCCTTATGTTAACTCTGAAGTGATGGCTGTACCTTGCTTTAAATATGTAAAGCTATTTAGTGTAGCTATTTAGCTTTATATCTCAGAATGAAACTTAAATCAGTAAGTTTAACTTTACATGGGGTGTGGGGAGCTGGGAGGATACTGTTGAAAATACAGATGTTTTTGAGATAAACATCACTAGATTAGAAACTGCATTAACCACTCCCAAAAACATTTCTTAGAGGTGGTGGGCAAATGCTGGTACAATGAACTTGAATTTGTAGTTCAATTAATGCTGAAGAATAATAAGGAATAAGGAAAGGTTGAAAAAACAGGCTGTTATGCATCTCTGTTTGTACAAAATGCAAGGCTGGTTCCTGTTGAGAATAGTCTACTATTATCTGTGGGACCCTGAGCAAGTCACTTGGGCTTCAGTTTCCTTAGTTTACCTGTAGGACCTGTAAGATCTCTGAGGTTCTTTCCAAACTTATATCCTCTGGTCCAACTCTTTGCAATTAAATAACCAAAACTGAGGTGCTATGATTCACCTGTGAATCATGGACTTTTAGAGCTGAGAGGGACTTTTAAAGATTTGTCCATCCCCTTCATTTCACAGATGAGGAAACCACATTAGATTCTCAGTTCCATCATTGATTAAAAGAATCAGATGTCAATGTCAATAGCCCCTCCAGTGTGCTAGATACTCTCCTATGCTCTAGGGATACAAAGAAAATTAAACTATCCCTGACTGTAAAGAGCTTATATTCTAAAATTGGTTACCTACCCCATCCAGAAAAATTGGGGAAAATAATTGCATTCTTCCTTTTTCCAGATAGGTTTTTAAAATAATGGACTGCAAAGTAATTTTTTTTTTGAGAATAGTGACTTATTTCTAGCTGCTACAGGCTGCTTCTGAGTAGTGTTCTTCTTGAGACAATGACATTTCTAAAATTCCTTAGTTGAAATTTCTGGCCAGTAGCAGGACAACTTGTCTTCCACTAGTCTGTAATGTCAAGAAGGCATCCAACCCAGCATGTTGCATTTGTCACTCTGGAAGATTTATGGAAGAGTATATTGACAAATCTCCTCAGATGAGACAGTGTGAAGAGGTTCTATACTGTTGGACAGAAAAGTCACATTTATAAGAAAAAAGATCTCAGTTGTGGAAGGATGGCTTAGTTTCACAACCTCTTAAATACAAACAAAAATATATTTTCCACTTCTACTTGATGTTGGAGATGAATTTAACAATGCAATTCACTGCTACAGACACTTTTTATTAGTGCAACTGTCCCTGTACTCAAGGGGCCTATTTTCTATTAGAGCAGGGCAAAACACCTTATACACTGGCAAATAAAACAAAATAACTTCTGGAGAGAGAGGTTTCTAGTAACAGGGGATCAGGATAGGGCTCATGTAGGAGGTGGCACTTGGGGTGGCCCTTACAGGAAGATAGGCATTTTATAAGGGGGAGATGAGAGGGAATGAATGCATTCCAGCCTTGGAGGACTTTGATGGAAAAAAAGGGTAGAGATTAGAAATACCTTAACTCAGAAGAGCTGTAAGATAGAATTAAATCTCTACTTAGAACTGATCTTAACTTTTTTTTTTTGTGAAGTGTAGGGTGATCTGTATATATGTGTGTGAGAGAATGATACTTGCTCCTTTTCACTAAGCAGATTCTTGAAGAATTTGTGAACGTCACAATCCTGGCTTGGTTCTTTAAGACACCTGGAGCTAAAGCTCCAGGGTGGGGTCTGAGTCATCTGAACCACCTTCTGACACTCAGCATCCATGTGATAATCTACATCTCACTTAACCTATTTAAGCTTCAGTTTCCTTATCTGTAAAATGTGTAATGCCTATAATATTTATCTCAGAGTTGTTGTGATCATTAAATGAGATGATGTAAGTCATGATTTTTCTTTGAGAAGCCTAAGGGTCAGGGGGCAGCTAGGTGGCCAAGTGGGTAGAGCACCAACCCTAAAGTCAGGAGGACCGAAGTTCAAATCCGGCCTCAGACCAAACACTTGACACGTACTAGCTGTGTGACCTTGGGCAAGTCTCTTAACCCCAATTGCCTCACCAAAAAAGAAAAAAAAAAGGAAAGAGAGAAAAGCCTAAGGGTCTTATAACTGTCTGCTATTATCATAGTATGAATTTGTATCTAGGAAAAAAAAAAGTCCTTTACGTTCCCCATGTTTGTGGTTTGTTAAAAGTTTAAAGGAAACTATTCTGTAAAATGTCAAGTTATCATGCCTTAGTCATATACACAAAAATTACACAAACTTGTAAGAGTTTTGTCAAAATTACTAGCTCTGCCAAGGCCAAATTTAAGAAAATATTAATAGATTAAAGTGTTAGAATTTGATTTTGTTGCTCTATGGGATATGTTTGCTTTTTTGCTTTCAATTTTTTTGGGTGTTAAGGGACTCACAATTTTCCATCTAGGTTATTAGTAACTTAACCAGTTTGAAGAGCTACAGAAATGCACAGGTGATATTTATAAAATCCTCACAATAACAATAAAAACCTAATTACTAAAATTCTGCAGTTATGATAAGCCCAAGTGCGAATGAAGTTTAAATAAAACATCAATTAGGACTGCAGCTTCTTCAGTTGGAACCTAGAGGCTCTTTCTATGCAGGGTATTTCTTAATAATCCATTGGATTTCTGCCAATCTTTCCTGATCCACTGGGTTTTTGAAAAGGATATATATATATATGTATATATACACATATATATGTATGTATATATATGTATGTATATATATGTATGTGTGTATATATATATATATATAAGTTCAGATATAATTTTACTAATCCCCTAATAAGAACTTTAACAGTCATTGTAACTGGTTTATGTTTTAATAGGTAGATTGTGTTGAAAGATCAAAGGAAAAAGGAAAAGTACAAAAATATTATAGTAGCTTTTTTGTGGTAGCAAAAAAACTGGAAATTGAGGGTATCCCCCAATTGAGGAATGGCTGATTAAGTCATGGTATATGAAGGTGATAGAATGCTTTTATGTTCTAAGAAGTTAGGAAACATGATTTCAAAAAGACAAAGACTTATATGAACTGATTCAGAGTGAAGTAAGCAGAACAAGAAGAACAATATATACTATAACATCAATATTACAAAAGTGAACTGAGGACTTTTATAAACTGATGAAGAAGGAAATGAATAGAACCAGGAGAACAATAACAGGAGAATAATAACACTATAACAACAAACAACTTTAAAAGCTATAAGATCTGTGATTAATACAATGACTGTTTATGATTCCAGAGGGTAATGATGAAATATGGCATCCATTATAGATATGTGATTGATTTAGCTTGCAGGAGGTATCTAGTTATACACAGGAACAACACACACACGTATAGGGTGCATGAGGAGATAGATAATATCACAAACTTACATGCATACACTCAATATACATGGTCATTGAGGGAATTTGTTTTGCTTGGCTATGCATATTTGTTCTAAGAGATTTGTTGTTTTTAATGGAGTAGGAGAGATAGGAGGGTGAGAAATAAATTTCTGTTAATTTTGAAAAATAGAGAGGTGGGAGGTATTAGAGATGTGAAATATTGCATGTACTTTCAGATGAGGTCAGTATTATTAGTTCTTAACTGTTTTACTTTGCTACAATAAATCTCTAACAAGGTGGGAATAATCTGTAAATGTAAGGTAAAAACAAAATATATTAAAATAGTTAAGGCTGAAATACCACTTCATTTACAAATATGTGGGTTTTTAAAAAAGACATAGTGTCTTTATAGTGTGCTGTAACTAAAAATCTAGATGATAGTGAGTAGAGTAACTTATATATAGAAATGATAGGATCATAGATCCTATAGATTTGGAAGGGACCGTAGAGGTCCTTGAGCCTGACTCTAATTCACAGTAGATGAGAGTGAGATTTGAGAGATTAAGGGACTTGCTTGGGGTCATACTGCCAGAAACTGGATTTGAACCAAAGTGTTTCTGACTCTAAATCTAGCCCTCTACTTCTCCACACTGCCAGGTAAAGAAGTTCCATTCCCTTAACTCATAAGAAATGCTGTAGCAACCCTTATGCTTAATGTTTTTGATTTCTAATCCTAATAAGAATTGGTCAGTTATGCTCTTCTTTCCTTCTGTTTCTTAGAGCATTAATGGAAATTTGGGGCTGAACTAGTCTGGTCCCCTTATCTCATAGATAAGAAACCCTGGGCACTTACTTAAGCACTTGCCTGAGGTCACACTGGTAGTAAGTAGCACCACTGGGATTTGAAACTACTTCTGGCTTTTAATTCCCTATTAGCTATGTTCTCTCTCATTTTCTTGTTGACATATTTATCTTTTACGTCTTATTTTTTCTTGGAGCAGGAGCTTCCTGATACCTTGTTTTTCGTTACATTTTCATGGGAACTTTTGAATTACTCCTAGGTGTTTCACAGATGTTTTTATTGTCTTGTTCTAGTGTTATGGGAGATAGTGGGGTGAGCTAAATGTAGTAAGAATGTTAATACAGAATCATAGAATTTGAGTTCTCAAGGAACCTTAGCGAGCCATCTCATCCAACCTATTCACCATCCCTTCTACAACATACAGATGGCCTTGCAAGTAAATTGGTGAAAATCAGAGGCATATGAAAATCTGGTACTTAAGGAAAAAATCCTTCCTATTTACAAATTTATTTGATAAATTAAAGAAAGAGAATTTGACTTGTTACCATAGTTCTGAATGTGAAAAGTATAGCAGTGTAGTGGAACAATTGTCAGATATGGAGTCAGAGAACCTGAGTTAAATAAATTCCAGTGGTCCCCTGCTTCCTCCAGGATTAAATATAAAATCCTCAATTAGGGGTTCAAAGTCCTTCATAACCTGGCCCGTTCCTACCTTTCCAGTCTTATACGTTACCTCCCCTCCTTCTGATCTTTGATCTAGGGACACTGGCCTCTGTGCTATTCCTTAAACAAAACATGCATTTTTCCATTACTGTCCTTCATGCCTAGAAGCTTTTTCCTTCTTCACCTCTATTTCCTTGTTTCCAAGTCCCAGCTGAAGTTCTACTTTCTACAAAAAGCCCTTCCTAGTCCTCCTTAATCTTTTTTTTTTTTTGCTTTTTGATGAGGCAATTAGGGTTAAGTGACTTGCCCAGGGCCACACAGCTAGTAAATGTCAAGTGTTTGAGACTGAATTTGAATTCAGGTCCTCCTGACTCAAGGCTGGAGTTCTATCCACTTTGCCACCTAGCTGCCCCATTCTCCTTAATCTTAATGCCTTTCCTCTGAGAGTCTCTCCGATTTATTTTGTATATTGTTGTCCATTCATTTTTCAGTTCTGTCCTACTCTGTGCCTCCATTGGGGGTTTTCTCAGCGGAAATAATGGAATGGTTTGCCATTTCCTTCAGCTCATAATATAGATGAGGAAACTGAGGCAAGCAGGGTTAAGTGCCCAGGTTCACATAACTAGTAAGTGTCTGAGGCAAGATTTGAACTCACAAGGAGGAGTCTTCCTGACTCCAGGCCTGGCACTCTATCCACTGGGCCACTTAGCTGCTCCTGTGTCATATCTTGTTTATATATGATTGTTTGCATATTGTACCCCCATTAGACTGTGAGCTTCTTGAAAACTGAGACTGTTTTTTATTCTTTTCTTTGTATCTCCAGTGCCTAACATAGTAGCTGGTACATAGTAGGTGCTTAATAAATGCTAGTTGACTTGGCTGGCTGTTTTTCCTACTGTGAGACCTTTGCCAAGTCACCTCCTTGGGCCTCAGTTCACTCATCTGTAAAATGGGAGTCTTGCACTAGATGATCTCCAAGTTCTCTCCAGTTTAAATCTTATTATTGAGTGAAGCTCTTTTTGTCATTACTGAAAGGAAGGAAGAAAACATTTATTAAGCACCTACTTATGTGCCAACCACAGTGCTAAGCGCTTTTGCTCCTCACAATGCTAGGAAGTAGGTGCTTTTATTATCCCCATTATACATTTAAGGACATTGAGGCTCACAGGTTAAGTGATTTGCCCAGGGTCACATAGCTGTCTGAGGTTGGATTTGAATTCAGGTCTTCTTGACTCCAAGCCCAGCTCTATATCCCCTTTACCACCCTAGCTGCCTAAAACTGTTGGATGAGAGTTTTTTGTTGAAATAAAAACAAAAGGGAAACAAAGTCTGTCTGCTGGAGAAGAGCTGAATAAATTGTGGTCTATGAATGTAATGAAACATTGATGTACTTTAAGAAATGGTGATTTTGAGGAATCCAGAAAAAAAAAACCATGGAAATTAACTGGTGGTGGAGTGAGAAAACATACCTCCCTCCTTTTTTGGTAGAGCAGTGGGGAACTGAATGCAGAGTATTGTATATACTTGTCACTATATCCTCAGTATTGGGTTTGCTTAACCATTTTTCTTTGTTAAATGAGAGAATGCTCTTTGAGTGTGTTTGGGTATATCTGAAAATGACTCTGATATTAAATCAAAAGGCATCAATTTATCATTTAAAAAAAAAACAAATTAAAGACCTAGATCAGAGGTGTCGTAAAGGCTGGCCACATGTACCTACCACATACAAATGTAATTGGGAAATATTTAACAAAATAAATAAAAATACAATAAAACAACATTATATTTAAAAATTAAGTCAATAGGCACCCTGCAGGAATCCTGAACCAGTGGCCTGTTTCCATTTGGCACCCCTAGGGTTTTGTCAGCAAACTTAAATACAGTCAAAAGCACTTAATGCTGACGTTTTATATCCTAAGTTGACCAGGAAGTACTGCATCTCAAATTATTGGCAGGTGATATTTCACATTTTTTCACTTCATGAAATTTTTTTTTCCTAGTCTGTCGTCTGAACACAGTCTTTGTGTGTGTGTGTGTGTGTGTGTGTGTGTTGGTCTTTGTCAAATTTACTTACTATTTTGTATGTTCATTGTATTCACAAAGTTAATTACTTAGTAACTTTCTAATTCTTCAAATTCAAAGTAGTTGGCAAAGATAGAACCCTCAGAGAAGGAGTCATTCTGCATAGCTAGATTTTCTCCTTCTCACCTTCTAAATAGCTGAATTTGTATTTTTAAGCACCTAAACTTTTATTTTAGTCATTTTGAATGGCAATCTTTCTCATACTGATTCTCTTCCTCCCCACCCCCCCCACTCTCAAACTGACCATACTTGGTTAGTTAAGGTCATCTTTATGAACATCAGGTACTGTGCTGCAAATCACTGAAGCCCAGAGGGGCAACTGAAACCTGTAGGACTGTCTGGAAGCACACTAAATGTCCCTTCACAGACTGTTGGGCCTTTTCAGTCCCTGTATCTATTTTTTAAAAGTTTTTTTTTTTACCTTTTCTTTGCCATCTACTGTCACACTTAGCAACCACCTTTTCTACTCTTGATTTGCTGCTTCTGAACTTTAAAACCAGAGCAGCAATCTTATAGATTTATATTCTTTAAAACCATGTCTTTTACAAAAGTTAATCTGTTCTGATAGCATGGCTTTGTGAATGAGGACAGATCTTGGAATCAGACAAATCTGGGTTCAAGGACTGCCTGTGAATGCATACTGTTCGCTGTGAACCAAGTCACTTAATCTCTCAGTTTTCCCAGGCAACTTTCTAAGAGTTTAGAGACAAGTTGCTGATCTGGGTCAATAGAGGGAGTTTCCACACTGGGAATTCCTCATGTCTATAAAGTCACAGATCCAGAGTTAGTCTTCTCTAAGTGAAGATCTGCAATGAGTGAAGTGTTGGACTTTGACATTCATCTTTAGGCCTTTTAAAATTTTCCTTCCTGACTCTTGGCAGAATTTGGAGAAAAGAAATTGATTTGATAAAGGTGCTGCTGGGTAAGTAGGCGTTTACTGGATAATTGTTAAACTTATGGGGTAGTTTCTTAATGAATGCAATTCAACAAATAAGTACATTGAAATTGTGCCAAACATTTAAATCTATGCGACATCTCTCAACAGTTGAAGTCTAAAAGGGAAAAGAAAAATCAGACTTTATTAAAGAAAACTCTAGATATGATACTAATTGATATTTTGAATGTGGTTTAAAAGTATTTTGTAGGCATTCAGTTCTTCCAGAGTAAGGAGGAGAAAAAAAAAACCCTGATCCTATCATCCCCATGTCTCAGAGAGACAGCTTCTCTCTCTCTTTCTTTCTCTCTCTCTCTCTCTCTCTTTCTCTCTTTCTCTTCCTCCTTCCCTCCCTCTACCTTTTTCTGTTGAAAGGATTACCTGTGGTAATTTTAGTTCTCAGGTTTCCCTGGGGAGTTAGTGCCTTCAAATGAGCAACGTCTAGGTTATGTTAAACAATGGCTAATGATATGTTTTCAGTTCATTTATATATCTTGAAGAAATTTAAATGTCATTTAAAGGGATTTTTTAGCTCTCTCTTATGTTAAATGTTGGCAAGATTTTAGTATGCAGCCCCATTCCTTAAAAGTTTCATCTGTAATGTTTTTGTTGTAGTTCCTTTGTGTATGTGTAAAGTATGTAAGAACAAGTGCAATCCTAGTGCAAAGAGTGAAAGACATTTCTAACATACGGTTACAGCCTCCACAATTCTTGCTGGTTTTGTCAAATAAATGAAAACAGATAAGTGTACCTCAAGAAGATTGTTATCCAACATTCCTTATGTATATCACAGGTCTTTGTTTTATCCAACTGCTGGTTATTCTGGCTTTGCTTTTTCTTTAAATAAATAGAATCTAATAATCACTAGTTCTTTGTTGGATTAAGTACGAACAAGTATGAAATAAGGTCAGGCTTCAAAGGGTACAAGGATGAAATAAGGTCAGATTTCAAAGAGCGTAAAGGATCTACCTGGTTAGTGGGCCTATGTCAGGTGGATTTTGAAACATCTGTCTGGGATGGGGAGAGCATAGGTATAGCTCAGGGGTGGGAAGCCTGTGGCCTTGAGGCCACATGTGGCCCTCTAGATTCTCCAGTGGGGCCCTTTGACCGAATCCAAACTTCAAAACAAATCCCCTTAATAAGTAATTAAAATAAATAATAAAGAAAATAAATAAATGAATAAAAAGGATAACATCCTTTTATTAAGGGAATTTGTTCTGTGAAGTTTGGATTCAGTCAAAGGGCCACACTGTAGAACCTAGAGGGTCACATGTGGCCTCAAGGCCACAGGTTCCCTACCCCTGGTATAGCTATTGCCCAAGTAGCACCTAGTACCCTCTGGTGCCCCAGATCTGAAAGGTGCTTCTAATGCTAATCCAAAAGGCAGAACTTTAGTTACCCCTCCTCCCAACTCGGTAAATTCCAGGGATTTCCTCTCACCTTCAGGATAAACATAAAATCCTGTTTGGGGTTCAAAAGCCCTTTATAACCTGGCCCCTTCCTATCATCTCAGTCGTCTTACATATTAACTCCCCTATGCTTATTCTTCAATCCAGTGACATTCGCCTCCTTGCTATTTCATCTCTCATTTTTCTGTTCATTCATTCATTCATTCATTCATTCATTTATGGCAAGGCAGTTGGAGTTAAGTGATTTTCCCAGAGTCACACAGCTAGTAAGTGTCATGTGTCTGAGGCTGGATTTGAACTCAAGTCCTCCTGACTCCGGGGCTGGTGCCCTATCTACTGCACCACCTGCCTGCCCCTCCATCTCTCAATTTCAAGCATTTTTACTATTGCCCTCCATGCCTGGAATTCTCTTCCTCATCTCAGCTTCCTGGCTTCCTTCAAACCACAGCTGAAATCCCACCTTCTACAAGAAGCCTCCACTGATTCCCCCTTAGTGTTTTTTCCTTTGTTGATTGTCTCCAGTTTATGCTACATGTATCTTGTTTGTACATAATTGTTTTCATGTTGTTTCCTTATTAGACTTTGAGCTCCCTGAGAGTAGGGGCTGTTTTTTGCCTTTGTATTCCCCAGGATTTAGCACAGTGCCTGACACATAGTAAACCTTTGTTATGTTTGTGAACTGACTGATCTGGTCCAGGCTGATGATGGAAGACCCCTATTTTATCCACAGAGTGGTTCTGCTGCTCCAAGAAGGGATAATTATTCAGTTTTAGGATCATAGATTTCGAGCTGGGAGGGAATAACTTGCCTAAGGTTATACAGTAGTTTTGTTCCTGATTGGTTTTTAAACCCAGGTCTTTTGATCTATATCAAGGGCTTTCTCTAGGATTGCAGGAGGAATAGTTGGAAGGCAGCTGCATATTCACCCATGTTTGAGCAAAAAGTTCTAAGGCTGTACTACCCATTTCAGTTTGAATCTTTTAAATTGGTATTTTTGAACTGGAGAGTATTCTGGTAAATGTTTGACAATTGGCTCCCAGGTACATAGGATACTTTTAAGTTTAATCTGCATTCTTAACATTTTCTGCATCACTTTCTTAAGTCTAGACAATCAACAAAACAATTAATCCATGACTGGTAGCTTAATTTCTGAGGTATAAGACCTCAAACGGAAACTTTTAATGCTCAATTATAGCTCCAGCACAACTCTGGTGTGAATCCTCTTTTGGCTGAGTGGGTTTTTCTGTGGTGACTAAAATCTTGGATAAGATTTTTGCTTGCACGAGAAAGGTATGAAAGGCCATGAAAATCAAGCAAGAGTCGGCAAGAAAAACATCCTTTGCCTTCTAGGCAAAGTCTTCCTTTCTTCTAGGTCACACAGATAAGTTTTCCCTCCAAGTAACAAAAATGACAGGAACTTTTCTGCAACATTTGATAATGACTCCTTTACAAAAATGATTTAATCTTTTCTCCTTATCTTTTTTAATGTTATTTCAAATAAAATGAACTGATAATTTGTCTTAATGTTCCACTGGAAATGTGTATTACATATAAAATAACACATTTAAAAAATAAGAGTATTGGTTTAGAACAGGAAGGAACCTTAGAGATCATCTAGACCACCACTTTCCTTTACAGATAAGGAAACTGAGGCCTAAGGAGGTCATTTGAACTTGAACATGAAACCAATGCCTTTTCTACTATGCCAACCTGCCTCTCATGATTGAGACTTAGTAATATTTATTTACTAATTGTAGGACCTGCATTTGTAGAAACAGGCATGTTTGTGATTTCTTAACTAACTTGAATCTTTGCTTCTTGTACTTATACATATCTGGATGCTACTTTGCTATCTAGGTGTACTCTATCTAAATTAGAGACTTATTTTATCAGCTTATCTTAATCTGATAGTTTTCATATGTTATAGGTAGTGACTTCAAACAGTCACTAATTGGTATATAAAAGTTGCATGCCTATTTCCCCCCACTTCCCTAAATAAAGATACATTTCCCATTTCCTTGTCTTTTTTTTTCTACCTGTCCCTCCTCCCCAACCCTACCCCCCAACATATAACAAAATAAAGTTGTTGAACTTGGGCAGAATCTCAAGTTTAACTTGTAAATAATATGCTGCCAGGAAATTGTTCTTGGGCATAGAAACTGCCCCTTCCAGCCATACTCTTATCCTTGAAACCTGAAGTCAGGTGAATCAATGCAGGAACTGTTTGACATTTATCAGTTTAGAAGATGATGTTCAAATGAATCTTTGTTTTCCTAGTCTTAAAAACAACTTCAAATTTCACTGCAAACCATTTTAAATAAGAGGAAAGACTTGGTTTTTTCTCTTTCTTTTTCTCTCCCCTTCTCTCTTTCTCTCTCTCCTCTTTTCTCTTTCTCTCCTCTTTCTTCCCTTCTTTCCTTCCTTCCTTCTTTCCTTCTTTTTTTCTTTCTTTCCTGCTTTTTTCTTTCTTTCTTTCCTTCTTTCTTCCTCATGTTCTGCTGTACCACACAGGAGAGAGAGAGAGAGCTCTTATGGTTGGAAGACCTCACAGAAAAGTTTTTTCCCCCCAGCCAAAGACACAGTTTATTAGAACATCTGTCATGTTGGGCAGACTCTTAAGGAGTCTGAACATTAGTGAGCTGTTGGCTAGATTATAAGAATCTGAGCAGTGGCTAGATTGTAAGGATCTGAGCAAGTATTTTTTTTCTAGAGATTGTAATTGTGCACAAATTTGAGGTGGGTAGTCACAAAGCAGTGTTGGCTACAACTGTTCTGGTTAGCACAGAAGTAGATAGGGATGGATGGGGGAAAAATGGCTCATCAACATATAAAAAAGATTACAAGGATGGGGATGAGAAAAACTATGGGGGGACAGACAAGAGTTGTTCAGGACTTTGAACCTCCTTTTTGGGAGGAAAAGGGGGAAAGGAAGTAGGAAACTTCTTGGGAAAAGGATAACAGTAAGATTCTTTGAGATGAAACACTTTGCAGGTGCTTATTTTCAAGAAATAAACAAGAAAAAAATTGGGTTTAGTAAGGCAACAGGCATGAAGAATGAAGAAAAACTAGACTTTTTTGATGGGAGTAGTACTTTGTAATAGTGACATTCTCTCATTTTAGCAATTGTTCAGGTGTATGAAGTTGGTAGTGCGATTGCCTGAGCTCAGGTATCACTGCTTTATATCCTTGAGCATTCCATTCTGGGGAATATCTATAACTTCTTATGGGTAAGCAAACAGGTGATTTTTTTTTTCTGAGAGAGTTGGCTACATGAGTTTTCTCAAGGGGGAGGGTAGCTATCCTAAAGAATAGTCTTTATCTTTGTTCCTGTTTCAGATTGCTAAGTTTGAAGTGTTTGATACCAGCTGGGTGGGTTCACTTGACCTGTTGCAAGCCTAGAGAATATGGGTGTGGGACAGCTTGGATAGAGGAAGTTGAGTTAGTTTAGCTGAAACACTTTCCCCTTCTTACACCATACTACATGGTGAATTAAGAATGTTAGGAGTGATACATAGAATAGATGCTGATTAACTGGCTCACTCCTCCTGAAACAGAACAGACAGATGTTATTTGAGACTTATGTCTCAAGCCCTGAGGAACAGGCAAGAGAAACTATTTTGCCTGTCTTGCCAGGGTCAACAATTGCTTTTAGGTTCCAGGTTTACTCAATTGATAAGAATTCACTGAGGGCCTTCTATGTGCCAAGCACTGTGGTAAGCACTGGGGATTCAAAGAAAAAAAATAAAATGGTTTCTGCCCTGGAACTTACATTCTAATGGGGAAAGAAAAGCAAGGTCTACATAGATAAGTATAAACATGATATATACAAACTTTATGCAAGGTGGTTCTGGGAGAGAATGAATGAATGAACTTTTATTATACACTTATTACTTGCTAAGCACTGAGCTAAATTTCAGAGGATACGAATATAAAGCAAAACAAAACTTTCAAGGACCTTACTTGTCAATGGAAGAAACCACACATGTTGGGGTGTAGTGGTCTCTAGAAGGCAGTTATGGTCTGAGCTCCTTGGGTGAGTGGAACAATAGGTCTGTTAGTCCATTGACCTGCCTTTTTTCAAGGTAATGGTCATTGATTTAATTGCAATTTTCAAAGTTTGAGATGGAAAGAAGGAGAGAGTACATGCTCAGTGAGAGGACACACAATGGCTTCGGTGAGGGATGGAACCAAAGATTCCAAAAGGTTCAGAGTCCATTGTCTTAGCAGTTAGGGGATCAGGAAAGGCATCAAGTAGGAGATGATGCTTGAGTGGAGTATTGAAGGAAATCATTGATTTTGAGAGGTGAAGTTGAGCAGGGAGAGTATTCCAGGCATTGGGAACAGGTGGATTCAAAGGCAAAGGGATGGGAGATGGTGTGTCATAGAGAGCTAGTCATGGAAGGGGCTGTTATGATAGTGTGTGGAAGAAAATATGTGTCAGAATACTGCAAAAGTAGGAAAATACTAGGTCATAAAGAGATTTAAATTCTAAATAGAGGGATTCGTGTTTAATCCTGGAGGTAATACAGAACCCCTGGAGTTCATTGAGTGGTAATGAAGAGTGATGTGGTCACATTCATACTTCAGGGAAATTGCTTTGACAGCTGTGGGGAGGATGGTTTAGACTGAGACACTTGAGGCAAGAAGACCAATTAGGAAGCTGTTATATTAGTCCAAGTGAGAAATAATGAGGTGGTGGGGACTGTGGGAGTAGTAGGAAAGGGGACATGTTGTGGAGATAGAAAAGACAAGATTTAGCAATTGATTTGTTGGTGTTCATGAGTAGTGGAGGATGGCCCTGAGGTTTTAAATCTGGATAACTGGAAGGAAGGATGGTGGTATCCCTTGATAGTAATAGGGAAATTTAGAAGAGGAGTGTGTTTTAGAGGAACGATAAATTCTATGTTGGAAATGTTAAACTTGAAATGCCTATAGGAGATCCAATTCAAAACATCCCAAGAGTTCTCTTTTGTTGTTCATCATTTTTCCGTCATGTCTGACTCTTCATGACCCCATTTGAGGTTTTCTTGGCAAAGGTAATGGAATGGTTTGCCATTTCCTTCTTCAACTCATCTTACAGATGAGGAAACTGAGGCAAACAGGGTTGAGTGACTTGCCCAGGGTAAAGAAGTATCCTCTCCTTTTTTTTTTTTTTTTTCTTTTTGGCGAGGCAATCATCGGGGTTAGGTGACTTGCTCAGGGTCACACAGCTAGTTAAGTGTCAAGTGTCAGAGGCCACATTTGAACTCAGGTCCTCCTAACTCCAAGGCTGAAACTCTATTCATTGCACCACCTAGGTGCCCCAGTATCCTCTTTTCTTTTGGAATCCATTGGTAAAAAAAACTTGTCATTTTTAAGATGGAGTGTCTGTTGAGGTAGTTTGAGCCTGTAATACAAATAGGGTTTGGATGAAGTACACAGTCCTGTTTCTTGTTCAGCCAGTCACTTGTTATGACAAGTCATTTAGGTTCTAGTGTTGGAGTTAAATGTCTACACGGTTGTTTAACATCTCCTATACTGAGATTGAAAGAGTAATGAAGCCTTTATCTGTTTTGGTTTTTGTAATATTGTTGGAAATGTTAAAATTTCAAAAAGGAAACTTCTGATGCATGAGTGCTTTTTTTCATTCTCTCTTCCCCCCTCACCCCACCCCCCACCCCCCATATCAACTTTGAGCAGTTTTAAGACCCTTTGATTCAGGAGACAAGAGATACCAAAATTAGAACAATAATCTTGAAGCCAAGAAGACTGGAATTTTAAGTTCTTTGTCCCTCATGTTAGCTGTGATTTTGAACAATTCACTTCTCAATACCCTTGAGCAACTAAGATGATAAATTATTGATGTATTATTAGAGCTATAGCAATGGGGGGGAAGGGGAGGAGGGAGTGTCCAGAAAAAGAAATTCAAGGGACAATAAAGAAGCTTATTGTTATGTAGGTCTATGTATAAATATGCTTTTTTTTTTTTGTTGCATAAATCTTCCCAAACTCACAACCTCCCTTCACATTTTGACTAGAAAGGTGGCTTTTTAGCTTAGGTGAGTGGAGCTTAACCTCTCCTAATGGCTTGCATTCAGGTCTTCCAATCATAAGTGGCAAGCAACCTAAAGAAGAAACTTCAGTTATGTTTCAAACCTCTAAAAACATGTATCTTGGAAATATTGAACAATATTGCTAGAACTATTTGACTAAAATGGAGGTGCAGGTATGCATATCCACAAGTGTTTTGTGCATGTAAAAAATCAATATAGCCACAAAATATCTGGTTTGATATGGCCATAGATAATTTTAGGTTTGAACATTTTAACATGGTTGGTATTGCAATAGACAGATGGGGGAACAAACTCAAGTTCAGAACTGAATTCTGCAAACACATTCAGCAGCTACATTTCTTGGGATTTTTTTTGTATACCTAAAAGTTTTTACTTATTGAGTATCCCTGGGGTGTTGAGGGGATGAAATTATGTCATACTGAGAATGTTTCAAGTGTTTTAAAAATTTTACACCTTGTCTAATTACAAAACTCTGCTAAGCAATAAATATGTTTTGCTGTAGCATATAGCAGACTAAAACCTCTTATGGTTGGAAGAACTCATAGAAAAGTATTTTTTTCTAGAAGAGATTATGATGGCATGCAAATCCCAGTGTATTTGAAATATGAGGTGGGTAGTCACAAGGCGATATTGATTATAAAACTGTTCTGGTTAGCACGGAAGTAGGTGGGGATGGACTTAAAAAAAACCATGACTCATCAAGATAGGGCAAAATGTGGAAGAGGGATAGAAAAGAATTTTTCAGGACTTTGAATCTCCCTTTTGGGAGGGAAAGGGAGAAAGGAAGTAGGAAACTTTTTGGAAAAGGATAATGAAGTAGCATGCTTGAGACAAAAGGCTTTGGAAGTGCTTATTTCCAAGAAGTAAAGAGGGGAAAAAAAGCCAGTTCGATTTAGCAAGGCAACAGATCTGAAGAATGAAGTAAAACTAGACCTTTTGATGAGAGTAGTACTTTGTAATAGTGAGAGACTGAAAAGATGGAAATATTGTTATCAACCTGGGAAGTTTTGAGTAATGCTTGTTAGTTTTTCTTTTTTTAAAAGTATGTTTAAGATAAAATCAAGGGGACAGGTCATTAAGTCCTTTAAACTTATTAGTTGTGTAAACGTGGTCAGGTCCCTTTGAACCTTGGCTTTCCCCCTCTATAAAATGGCAAAAACACATACTGTCCCCCTCATGACTATTGTGATTATTAAATGAAATAATACATATGAAAGCATTTTGAAACTAGCACAGGGCTATGTAAGTAATATGTAAATAATGTCTTTGTTTAATCATAAGATGAATTCTTTTGTTGTTTACATAAATAAACCTTGCTATAACATTCATTCTTATTAATGGGTTAGAATTGTGGGTCCCACTGTTTTTTGTTACTTGACTCCCTTTCAATGACAACAAAATATATTGTGAATCTATTAATTACCTTAGTGTCATTTAATACATTACTTATACTATTCTGCAATTGTTTACTTCTTAAAGTACTATTAAAGAATTTTTAGCTTAAATCCCTTGGAACACTAAATGAGAGTGACTGGGATAGAAGAGGGCATGGTGTCCCATTTGCTACTACTCCAAATTACAGTGCTTCTTTAACTTTATTATGTTATATCTTCTGTTTTAACTTTTTCTTCAAATAAGGTTTTTCTTACCTTTTCCCCTATAACATGGATGCTTAACCTATTTTGTCATAGACCCTTTGGCAGTGTGGTGAAGCCTATAGACCTCTGAATAATATTTTCAAACGCATAAAATAAAGTAGAACTACAAAGGAAACCAGTTATATTGGAATACAATTATCAAAATATCTAAAATAACAACAAAATTAAGAATCCATGTCCTATAATAAAACAAACAAAATTTGATCTCCAGTGGCACAATTTTGGAGATCCTTTTGAGTTTTTCCTTCTGTTTTATATGGTCTTTGGATAATTGTTTGTATGGACATTTCTCATGAAACATTTTTCTAACTGAGAAATTGTTTTTTAAAACCTCATATTTTTAGCTTGCCTAAACAAACTTATTCGAAAGGGAGAGGTGTTCTGCTGTGATACAGTCCCTTGCCTTGTGAAGTGGGCAAAGAAAATAGTTCTGCTTCACACAAACTGTTTTGGAAAGGAGAGAGAATACATATTATGTTAATTATCAAGGGATTCAATTTTAAAGACTTTTCAAATCTCATTTGATTATATATCTAGGTCAAAATAGAAATGGGGGTTAGGATGGCTTTCATCTGGAAAAAGGTCAGGTAATTCACATTCCCAGGGGAAAATGATTTTTTTTGGGGGGGGGGAATGATTTTTTTGTTTTTGTTTTTTTTTGTGAGTCAGTCGGGGTTAAAGTGACTTGCTCAGGGTCACACAAGTAGTAAGTGTCAAGTGTTTGGTTTGAGGCTGGATTTGAACTCAAGTCCTCCTGACTTTAGGGCCGGTGTTCTATTTATCCACCTAGTTGCCCTGAGGGGGATGGATTTTTTAAAAAGCTATTCATAATACTATGCGTTTGCATCTTTGGGGAAAAAAATATAGAAGAAAAAGGATTGGCAGGTGTGGGTGGGGACTAAAAGCTCTCCAGGTCACTTGTAGCTTCATCTGACTGACTGAAGCTGTTCCATATGCTAAGCCATCTGGGATTTCCTGTGTTCCCAGGATCTGAGGTACTCTGATTAGCTAGCTAGTCAGAGATAATCCATATGTCTTGTCTTGATTCCCTGCCCACTTGTCACATTGTTGTAAACAACTTCGTTTTACACTATCACCCAAGTCATAGTAATAGCAATTCTTAGCCCTGTTTCTACACTGAATTGAGGTTGAATTATCTGCAGATGATTAGGCCAGGTTAAGATTGAGGCATAGAATCTTATGTTGTTAGCTGTCTGGAGAGAACCCTGGCATGGAAATATCATTGGAATGGGGATTGGCTGAAAAAAATACCATGGCACGTGAATAATGAGATATTATTGGGAAGTAAGAGGAGTGAGGAGGAATTTGAAGAAAGATAGGAAGATTTGTATAAATTGGTTCAGAGGGAAAGAAACAGAACCAAGAACACGATACATGTACCAGGGTGAATAAAAAAGATCACTTAGGTAATTTGACTTCAGAGTATTAGAAGAAGCAAAGAAGGTCAAGGAAAACAGAAAATGAAACATAGCTCCCATCGGGGATCCAGGAGACTACTAGGACAGATGGGGACAGGGACTGTGTCTGTGTAGCTGTGATTTCTTTCATGTAGGGAACTCCCTCTTCCTATGCAAGTTGGAACCCTCTCTGCAACCTAAATCATGAAACGGTTTTCTCAGTATCAGGTGATTTTTGCTTAGTAGTTTTCTTTGTCATGGTGGAGAACTTGATCTAGAGAGATTGACTTTAATAAAATCAAAAGGCATGAAACCTTTTTTTTCCCCATGTGCATTGGATTTGAAGTCTGAAGACTTGGATTTAAATGAGAACCCTGTCACTGAGGAGATGCATGACATCAGGCTAGTCATTTAGGTCCTTTGGGTCTTAGTTTCCTTATCTGTAAAATGAGGATAATACACATACAACCTTCCTGACATATTCATTGTGAGGGTCAAGTGTGCAAAGTATTTAAAATGTGACATCAATGTCAGTTAACCTAACCCAATGCCATCATATTAGAGAAGAGGGAACTGATGCCCAAGGAGGCTTTAATGACTAGCCCAGGGGTGGGGAAACTCTGGCCTCAAGGCCACATGTGGCCTGCTAGGTCCTCAAGTGTGGCCTTTTGACTGAATCCAAACCTCACAGAACAAATCTCCTTAATAAAAGGATTTGTTCCATAAAACTTGACTTAGTCAAAATGCCACACTTGAGGACCTAGCGGGTCATATGTGGCCTCTGAGGCCAAAAGTTCCCCACCCCTGGACGAGTTCAAGATCACATAGATAATTAGCTGCAGAGCCAAGACTAGAATCCAGATTTCCTGACTCCTAGTCCAGTGTCATTAGTTTCAGATGGTCCTGTGGGGGAAGAGGAGAGAAGTTATGCCCCTATGTAGACACTATTTTAGGACTATGTAAGCATGCTTGGGTTTGTAAAACTTTCTACTTGGCCATGCTCCCTAGGGGTTAAAATGTGCTAAAGCAGCAACAATCCAAAAACCTAGTTATGGTCCAAGAAAAGCCCAGGAGGCATCATAGGTGAGAAACAGGGAGAAGGTCCCAAGAAAAGAAGAGAAAGATTCCCTCTTCTCCAACAAAAGGGAGAGGTAAAAGAAAAGAAG
>NW_020954550.1:1302276-1321769 GCF_900497805.2 Vombatus ursinus
ATTGCTTTGATTTTTCTTTTTTACTCTTTTGGTCTTTTTATTTATTACCGTCTGCTGTACATAAGCACATTTTGAAGCCTCAGCAGCAAATTGCATTCTGACATTGCCTTGGAGAATCAAACACAATTAACTACCTCTTCCACCCATTATCAGACAAGGAAGGTCTTTTCTCTGCTTGAATGTGTCTAATAAGGATCCAATGTGGAGATTGTTGGATATGATGAAATGAATTGTTGATACAGATTTTCTGGCATTTCTTTGAAAATGCCATTTACTTCTCTTTCCCCTCTGAAAACAAAATAATGTCCTTCTTCCCATTAACCTTTCTTCTCTTCTTTTTACTCTCTACCCCAAATGATATATATTTTCTTTCTCCTCATTTCCTTCACAGTACTTTTCTGGAAATGGTTACTATACTGTGGGTGTTAGGCACTGGAAGACAAGAGGAGCTAGAAATAGAAACCCCAGTGGTAAAGCAACTTCCCAGGGCAGGTCGAGTGCAGGTTTTCCCACGGTTCCAGGCCAGTACCCTCAATCTCGACTCCTGCAAACAGGGAGATTTGATTTGGTCTCAGTGTTAGCTTAGTTTTGTTTCCCTTCATCAGAATCCAACAGCAGTTTTCGTCCAGCAGTCTTTTCCCTGGTCAGCTGGCACTCCTCCAGCAGGGGCCAAATTAGATGCAATTGAACATTAGCTTAAGTCTAACGTTTGGGGCTTGGTGTGTTTTGGATCAGCTTGAGTAGTGCCAGGCCAGAGGCTTTTGTTTTCTTAGTAAATGTCGTGCTAAGGAAGGGTTACTTCCCTTCTCTGGGAAATGAGCTTCACTTTCCTAGAAAGCATTCAAGGAAAAACTCTGGAGGTGGGGGAGAGGAGGGAAACTAATGCAAGTCATGGATATTGGATGGGATGTGAAGTAGGGACAGGCACTCTTTCAGGAAATTGAGGTAGTATTATTATTTTGAATTACTATCAATGATAATAATTCACGAGTTCTTCAGACCCATGTATTAGCACCATTCTTTTTTCTCTTTCCTTCTTGGAGGTCTTCCTTCTTTTCACCTTTCAGGCATTTTCCAGGGTGCAATTCCCAGAATAGGTAACCCCACACCAAAACTGTATCTGTCACCAGGAGATAAGGGTACAAGCACTTCCTTGTGAAAGGACATTGTGCCCTAGGATCATTATTACTGGTTGCCACAAACTCCGGGACTAAATCCTTTACCAAATCTGGAAAATCAATAGAATTGACAGAGGAATCCAGTCCTTTTCCATGAAGTGTCCTTGGGACAGGCTTGGGTGGTGAATGTGGCAAAAGGGGAGGGTTTGGAGGAAATGAATTCAGGAAAACTTAGAGGAAAGGAGTAAAAGAAAATAAGATTATAAGACTTTTTTTTTCAATGTGCTCAGTTCCTTCTCTTCCCACCCACTGCCAACACACATTTTAAGCTTTTCTAATTCCATTCATGGGACTAATTAAGGTTTTAGGATGTTGGTTACATAAAATAAAAGTCCCTCAAGATAATGCTTGAGGATTTGGCTTTGAAATAAAGAGTAGCTCAGTGAACCCAGCCAGCCGAGGTGAGATCAGAATAGGCGTTTTTTCATCTTTCTCAGGCACATGAAAAGTGAGGACCTCCTAAGAGAAACAAGTCTTATGACAGGTAAAGGATAATTGCCAAAAAAGTAACCTCACAAGGCCACAGAAAGCCTCCAGTCAGCATAGACTATTCAGCAGCTTTGCCTTTGCCAATAAGGGCACGTGAACAAGAGATCTTTTCATATGGGTCATGGTGACAGCTGGAGCCAATCTGGCAGCTCCACTTTTCAAGCTGTAAGTGATGGAGAGGTTATCGGCAAGAAACCAACATTCTTGCTGCTTCTTACCTGGGATGATGAATCCTAAGTTGAAGAGTAAAACAAGGCAGCCCTGAGACAGATGGGTTTTTGCTGCCTGACAGCTAATGGACCCTGACAGGGTGGGCAATCTCAAGAACCTGGTAGCAGACAGGAGCATTTAGATTCTTAGCTGTTTGTGCCCATCTAAAATAGGTAGCCAACAAAGAAAAGCTGGTGGCTTGGCAGTTATCACATCAGGACTGGTGACTTTTCAAACTGCTCATGCATAGAGGCAAACCTTGCCTCAAGGATACTTGGCAAGGCAGTAGTCTTAGGCAAGACTTCATAGCACTGCATTGGAGACATTATTGTTATTTATCCTGATGCTTTATTTTTTTTCAAAAAGTCTGGGCACAATTCATAAATCATAATACCTTACATTTTTTTCTTTAGATTTTTTTTTTTTTTTGGTTTGGGGGATGGCTGAGAAAAAGGAACTGAAGGGAAAATTTACTTCAAAATTAGTAGAATATTTAAAGGTCTTTTATGCAAAATGAAATAGAGAGGTTAGGGTTATGTCTTGTTCTGTGCCAACAATAGAAAAATTTCACCTGGACATTAATCTTCAGATGCAAAGTAATTTGTGGGGTGTTTGCTGAGGATCTCAACTTCTCAATAGAGTTTTTATTACATGGATGAATGGAACTGATGGCTTTCCTTAGGGTGGATAGATTGGGGGTGGGGGAAGGAGTCTATGAACTTAGTGAAAAGAATGACATCTTTATTCTTACTAATCTCTAACTGAAATTTAGCAGGAAATTAAAAAAAAATTATTCTAAGGAGTCCATAGGCTTCACCAGACTTCCAAAGGTGGCCTGGGTAGGTATTGCCTGACTCTGGCCTGTTGTCTGTTAGTTTAGGTTCAATATCAGAACAAAATGAGACACGAAGATCATCTAGCAGTTAACAAAATGAGATTTACTTAACCTTAGCAGGAGAGAGAGATACTTAACATAGCTATGCCTTGAGAACTCCTCGAATTAATTTAGACAAGGGCAGCTCCCTTGATGGGGTTGCATTTTCCCTAGCCAAGCATCCAAAAACCTGGAGGTCCTAAAGCTACTTAGGTAACCAGGAAGTGACATCAACAGCCTTAACTACTCTGAGCCAACTAAGCCTCCAGTGACCTCATTACCTTTTAAGGAAAAATTAGCCTCACTTTCATGGGGGAAGGGCTTGGATGTTGCTTCTACCATACAAAGGTTAAAAAAGTTAAAGAAACACAAAGAAGTTAAAAATCTCTAACCTAGTGCTTTTTTTCGTGTGTCCACAGTAACTTCCCTTCCCTTCTTCTTTTTATTCCTTTTTGTTTTAAAAGTTTTGAAGGGAGTCTTGAAGTAGTCTTTATATCTTGTGTTTAAAAAAAAACAAAAACACGACTTTTCCTTCCAGTCTGAAAGACCAGACACCATTACTAAAATTTAAGGCTTGATATTTATTGGACTTCGCATCCTAATCAATTTGTTCTTGCTATTCAAGAGGCTGGCTTATAAGAACTTCAATAATGATGATCATGATTTATTAATTTCACAATTGAATACGAAATTTTTCAATGTTGTTTTCCTTTACTTCCTGCTTCTATACCCTCCATTCTTACACCTCTTCCCAGGTTTCCTTGAATCTATGCCTTTGAACATTTCTTAAGGTTAGGGTGAAATTGTATTCCATTATATTAATAAATCATATTTTTTCAATTCTTTTTTTGTTTTCTGGTGAGGCAACTGGGGTTAAATGACTTGTCCATGGTCACACAGCTAGTTAAGTGTCAAGTGTCTGAGGCTGGATTTGAACTCACGTCTTCCTGACTCCCAGGCCAGAGCTCTATCCAATGTATCACCTAGTTGCCCCTATAACTTTCTTTTTTTCCCCTTTTTTTCTTCCCTCCCCTCTCCCCACTGTAGAGACTGCTACTATTAGACACAAATATACTATCTATCTATCTATCTATCTATGTAAAACCATTCCGTACATACTTCTATTTATCATTTCTTTCTCTGAATGCCGATAGTGTTTTTTCTTCATATGTTCTTTGTAGTTAATTTGGGTATTTATAATAGTCAAAATGACTTAGTGACTTAAAGTTGTTATTAAAACAGTATTGCTGTTATTGTATATAGTGTTCTCTTGGTTTTGCTCATTTTGCTCTTCATTATTTCATGTAAGTCTATCCATATTTTTCTAAGATCATTGGGCTCATCATTTCTTATAGCACAGTAGTATTCCATCACAATCATATAGCATGACTTGTTCAGCCATTCCCCAATTGACAGGCATCCCTGCAATTTTTAGGTCTTTGCTACCACAAAGAGAGCTGCTATAAATATTTTAGAACATGTAGGTTCTTTTCCTTTTTCCCTGATCATCTTGGGAAATAGACCACTTAGTAGTGTTATTGCTGGGTCAAAGAGTATAGGCAGTTTAATAACTCTTTGGGCATAATTCCAGATGCTTTCCAAAATGGTTAGATCAATTCACAATTCCATTAACAGTGAATTAATGTCCCAATTTTTCCACACCCCCTCCAGCATTTGTTGCTTTCCTCTTTAGTCATTTTAGCCAATCTGATAGGTATAAAATTATATCTCAGGGTTGTTTTAATTTGCATTTCTTTAATCAGTAATGATTTAAACAATTTTTTTATGTGACTATAAATTGTTTTGATTTCTTCATTGGAAAGCTGCCTGTGCATGTCCTTTGACTGTTTATCAATTGGGAAATGACTCATATTCTTATAGATTTGACAAAGTCCTTTATATATTTGAGATATAAGGCCTTTATATGGGAATCTGTCTATAAAACTTTTCCCCCAGTTTTCTGCTTTCTTTCTGATCTTGGCTGTATTTGTTTTACTTGTACAAACCCTTTTTAATTTAATATAATCAAAATTATCCATTTTATACTTCATACTACCCTCTCTCTCCTTTGTTCACAAATTGCTCACCTAGCCCTAAGTCTGAAAGGTAATATATTCCATGTTCTTCAGGTTTTCTTGTAATCTCTCTCTTTACATCCAGGTCATGTATCCATTTTGTTCTTATCTTGGTCTATGCCCAATTTCTGCCATATTGATTTCCAGTTTTCTTGACAATTTTTTACAAAATAATGAATTTGTATCCCCAAAACTTAAGTTTTTACACTTGTCAAATACAAGATTATAATATTTATTAATTTGTATGTCTACTCTGTCCCACTGATCTACCTTTCTATTTCTTAGCCAATACCAGATAGTTTTGATAATTACTGTCATATATAGTTTAAGATCTGGTACTACTAGATCTCCTTCCTTTATATTTTGTTTCATTAGTCCCTTTGATATTCTTGCCTTTTTGTTCTTCCAAATGAATTTTGTTTTTTTTTTTCTAATTTAGTGAAAATTTTTTTGGTAATTGAATTGGGATGGCATTAAATATATAAATTAGTTTATGTAAAATTGTTTTTATTACATTTTATAGAAATTTAGGGTATTATAAAGTCAGTAGAACATTTAATATCTGATACAAAGTAAGGATGTAACCATCTGGCTGTAAAGACTGAGTCTGTGTCGACTTGTTACATTCTTTTTAACATTTTATAACTGATAGTTATTAAGTTAAAGGAAGTTTGAACAGAAATGGGTTTTAAAAAATCAAAGAATAGATTAAGTGATCATAAGATCATAATTTTAGAGCTAGAAGGGACTTAAGAAGTCATGTAGTCCAGGGACATCAAATTCTTGTTCTGTGGACTGCATATGTATTAACTTATACAAAATTACAAATTAACATCATCTATGTTGTATTATAGTTTTATTTATCTTGTTAAAATTTTTCCCAATTACATTTTAATCTGCTTCTGGCAGACCTGGGAGTTTTCTAGTTGTGAGATTGATACCTTGTCCAAACTTCCCATTTCATCGACAAGGGAATGGAGGAGTGACTCCCCCAGGCTTAAGTAGGTAAATTAGGATTTGAGCCCAGGTCTTCAGGAAAGAAGGTCATGAACTATAATGACACAAAGTACGGGTCAATATCACTTCCTTCTTCTTACTATGAAACTCTGGTCTGCTTCCTTGTTTTTTAGCCCATGGATAATCTCGGTAGGTGTGTATGTGCATTAGTCTGAGTTCAGGAGTTGTGCAGTCTCTCCACGTACATATAGTTGCCATGGAAATGTTAGACAATCAGTTTTGTTTCCCCTGTTTCACTGACTAGGAAATGTGATAGTCAGTGGCAGTACAGTTCTCAAATTTAGGCACTCCAAAATCGTATTTTCATGATAGCTTTTGCCAGGATTGGATAGTAAACACAGTAGATTTGAAACTTCCTTGCTTGTTACTTGTAAATGCAATGAACTATTTAACAAACTAAGTTCAAAAGTACTTGGATTTAGCTATCAGAGTGTGTTCATTTCAATAGTATAAAGAATATATAGTTTTGTTCAGGGATCCAAGTTGGATGTCACATCTGACTGATCTTGTGTCCCACTCTGAAGGAGTGGAACATGGCCTCAGCCAGGATATCTACAGTGGAAGCAGGAATGAAGGGGGTCCTAGTGGTCATTTTTTGAAGCTTTTGACTCCTACATTTTTTGCTTATGGTATTCTATAAAATACAATTAAGTCTTTAGTTTTTTAAATGTTAATGTGATTGTGACCTCCCACCCTGAAAAATGAAGTAAAAGAAACCCATGGAAAAGAAATCTTTTTCAGTATATGTTAAAAATTGGCTTTATGGAAAATTAAAGGTCCATTCATAATGTTTGAGATTTGACTATAAAGTAATATTTTTAAAAAGATAACAGAATCATAGGGTCTTATAGTATGAGTGAGAAGGGTTCTTTATAAAGATTCCTGACCTCAAGCATTAGACTTTCTTTTGGAATGACCTTCAGAGCCTTTTGAAACCTAATAAGAAAATGCCTTGTTGCTTTGAACCCACATTATTTAAAGCTGAGAAATCAGATTACCTAACTGGATCATCTTATATTTTATTTTATTTGCCAAACCTGGCCACAAATTAGGCTACTAAAAAAAATTTTTTTTACAGCCATCCTCAAAGGACAAAGATTTGTCACCAATGATAATATTTAATAGAATGTTATACAAGCCTAGAAGAAAATTTTAGAAGAATAGTTCTTTTAGAAACAGACCTGTTAGGGAACTTATTTGCTTTCCTCCTGTAGACTACACCTCCTGGAATACTTCATGCGGATAGTCCTAGAGATTTTCTTAGGGGTTAGTATGCAGCACATAGATATCTCTGGGAGTTACTAAAAATTTTTTCTGCTTTATTTTTGTATCACCTTTTTCAAATAAAGTTTTTATTGATCTTTTTTTTTACATCATTATCCCCAGTAGTTTCCCTGACTGCCCAAGAGAGTCATCCTATATAACAAATAGTATTTTTTAAAGACAAAAAAGAGGAAAAAATTAGTACAATAATCAATACACTGAAAAGGTCTGAAAACATGCAATATGCAAAACTATGTACCTCCCATCTTCAAAAAGGGGTGGGTTGGAAGTATCCTCATGAATCTTTATTTGAGTCATACTTCATATTTATAATTATGCTACATTCGCTTAAGAATATTATTTGAATCAGCCCGGATCCACCTTCTTACCCTCCCACCTCAAATTCTACCCCTCCATTTGAGAACAGGAAAAAAAAACAAAACCCATCACAAATCTGCATGTCAGTCATAGCACATTTCCACATTGGCCATGTTCAAAAAAATTTCCTCACTCTACATTCCAAGTCTGTCTCTCTCTCTCTCTCTCTCTCTCTCTCTCTTTTTGGTTAATCATTATAATGATAAGTTCAGCACAATAGTATTCCAACACATTTATATCCCATTACATATTTATCCATTACACAATTTATAGGCACTTTCTCAGATTCCCATCCTTTGCCACCTCAAATGCATATTCTTGTGCATTCTTAGAGTTTGTTTTGTTTAAGAATAATCCTCCCCTTAATATGCCCTTCCTCTAATATCTCCTCTCCCTTCTCCCTTTTCCCTTATTTTTCTGTTGAGTGAAATGGATTTTTTTTTTTTACCCAACTCTATATAGGAGTGTTCTTCCTTCTTTTGACCACTTCACATGAAAGTTAAGTTCAAATGTCAGTCACTCCCTCATCACACGATTTAAGAAATCCCAAGATTTCTTAAAGAGGATATATAGGGTTTTTGGTTTTTGTTTTTTTTTTGGTCACGGTGTTCAGATAGTCCAATGATTCTTAAATTTTTTTTCTCCTTGATCTGTTTTCCAGGTCATTTTTTTTTTTTTTGCTATGACTACTTTACATTTTCTTCCACTTTTTTCCAGCTTTTTGGTTTTATTTTAATATTTCTTGTTGTCTCGTGAAGTAATTGGCTTCCATTTGGTCCATTTGAATTTTCAGGGAGTTTGTTGCTTGGGCAAGGTTTTATAACTCTTGTGTCCTGTAATTAATTCCCTCCAATTCTTTCTTTCATAGCTTTCATTTCTTTTCTAATTTTTTCTGAAATGCTTTCATTCCATGTATAAAAACGTTTTTAGCTCTATTTTTTTTTTTAACAATTGCTTCATCTATTCCAGAAATTCTCTTTGAGTTTGTTTCCAAGTTGTACTTTTCTCTGAAGAATTGCTTGTCGGTGTTTTGGGGTAATTCTCTTCTGCTTTTGTGTTCAGTGTGGTGTGGTTCTTTTTTTATTTGCCCATTCTTCCAGCCTACTTCCTGACTTTGGAACTGAAGTTAGAGTTGGGCTCTGTGATACTTCTGGGGGAAGATCTGGGCTGGTCCTGTTGATTTCTTGGGGGTATTGACTATTGTGTTATCCCAGAATCTTAGGGACAGGTTGGGACTTCGAGGTTTTGAGAATTCCCAAAGGGGTATGATCCAGGGCAAATGTCTGTTTGCTGCTCCCCCCATCTGCGTTCCTAACCTGGGTTTGGTTCTGGGCAAGAGTAGATTGCTACTAGACTCCAACCCTTTGATCTAGCTGTTGGTTCAAAGTGGCGGCATTGCATTCTCCCGTTTGGTCCTGTGTCTGCCTTGGCTTTTTCTTAGCAGGCTGGCCTAGGTGCTGGAAGCGATTTCCTCATCTGAGCTCGGGATCTGAGCCAAACCACTACTGTTGCCTTCTGTTCTTCATTTCTCATAACATTGCCCAGGACTTCCCTACGGGAGAACATCCTTGCTCTATGCAGGTCCCTTTCTCACTCAAACTAGGACTGAGTGGTGGGCAACAAAGCTATCATTTGGCATCTGTCCCTGTCTTTGTCACCCCAGTGTGGGCCTAGGGGTAGTCCAGTATGGGTCCAGGATCTCCTCTTGTGCTTGTGTGCAGCCTCTCCCATGTCTCTGGAGTGCTTCTGCCCTGACCCTGCCCTCAGAGTCTGCAGCCCTTTGTCTCCCTATACTAACCTTGATCAGACGAAGGACTCACTGACTTTTTCTGGCTTTCTCCATTAGGATTTGGTTTGGTGTGTTTTACACATCCATTAAGAGAAGTTGTGGATAGGAGCACAACTACATTGCTTCCTTCTATTCCTATCATCTTAATTTTCAAATATATCCTTCCTCCTTATATTGCCCAGAGAACTAACCCTTATAACAAAGAATAAAAAAGAAAGGGGGGAGTGGAAAGGGAATCAGTTCAGCAAAACTAATTCATATGTCAACCGAGTCTTGACATTCTAGCCAATGTTCAATAACCAGTCAATCTCTGACCAATGCAAAGAAGGGAGAAGAGGTATATTTTTTATTTTTTTTAATTTAATTTTGTTGCTTTCAGTTAATGAAAATCTACTTGTCCCTCCCATCACTGAAAAAGAAAGAAAAACAAAACTCTTGTAACAAATACATATAGTCAAGCAAAGTGAATTCCTATGTTGACCATTTGTCCAAAAAATATATCTGTACCCTCAGTCTACCACCTTTCTGTTGGGGGGAGGTTAATATGTTTCATCATGAATCCTCTGTAATTAAGGGTCATTTTGTTGATCAGATTTCTTAAGTCTTTCAAAGTTACTGGTTTTTATAATGTTAGTATAAAAATTGTTTTCTGGTTCTTTAAAATTTTTTTATTCATTCTTAAACTTAAATACATAAAGGGAAAACAAAGAGAACATTTCCATGTATACACCACAACCTAAAAAGTAGATTCACTATAAAACTTTACATTTCACATTGTTTACTTAAAAAAAAAACTAAGTGCTACTTGTTTTCAAAGCTACTCTGCTTTCTATGCTTCCTTTTATACTCTCTTTTGTTCTCTGCTATGCACTTTTTATATTTTTTCTCTCCACCCCCCAGTCCCCCTCACCCCCCAGCCATCACTACACACAAATATTTCTATATATGTAAAATCATACCATACATAGTTCTGTTTATTAGTTCTTTCTCTGGCAGCAAATAGTATCCTCCTTTATAGTTCCTTTTTAGTTAATTTGGGCATCCATTTATTTATTTATTGATTTTTGGAGAGGCAGCTGGGGTTAAGTGACTTACACAGGGTCACACAGCTAGTAAGTGTTATATGTCTGAGGCCGGATTTGAACTCGGGTCCTCCTGAATGCAGGGCTGGTGCTCTATCCACTGTGCCACCTAGCTGCCCCAAATTTGGATACTTATAATAGTCAAAATGACCTAGTCACTCAAAGTCATTCTTAAAACAATATTGCTGTTACTGTATACAATGTTCTCTTGGTTCTGCTCATTTTGCTCTTCATTATTTTGTGCAAGTGTTTCTATGTTTTTCTAAAATCAACAAGCTCATTATTCCTTACAGCACAGTAGTATTACATCACAATCATCTACCACAACTTGTTCAGCCGTTCCCCAAGTGATGGGCATCTCCTCAATTTCTAGTTCTTTACGACCACAAAGAGAGCTGCTATAAATATTTTAGAACATACAGGTTCTTTTCCTTTTCTCCTAATCATCTTGAGAAACGTACCTAATAGTGGTATTGCTGGGTCAAAGGGCATGGGCAGTTTAAAAACTCTTTGGACATAATTCTGGATTGCTCTCCAAAATGGTTGGATTAGTTCACAGCTCCATTAACAAGAGTAGATTGCTAGTGTCCTAATTTTTCCAAATCCCTTCCAACATTTGTTGCTTTCCCCTTCAATCATTTTAACCAATCTGATAAATGATATCTCAAGGTTGTTTTAATTTGCATTTCTCTAATCAATATTAAGATCATTTTTATATGACTATAAATTATTTTGATTTCTTTATCTGAAAATTGCCTGTTCATATCCTTTGACCATTTATCAATTGGGGAATGACTCATATTCTTATAGATTTGATAAAGTTCTTTATATATTTGAGATATGAGACCTTTATCTGAGAAACTGTTTATAAAATCCACAACCTCCCCCAATTTCTCCTTTCCATTTGATCTTTTCCTGTCTGCTTACTTTACTCTGCGTCATTTGATACAATCAAACAACACTAAGTGCCTATTATGTGCCAGGCACTGTGACAATCTAATGGGGGAAACAACTAGAACAGAATATAGATTCCATGTAGCTGCTAAGTGGTGAAGTGGACAGAGCATTGGGCCCAGAGTCAGGAAGACCTGAGTTCAAACCTGGCCTCAGACGTTTACTAGCTGTATGGCCCTGAGCAAGTCACTTAACTCCTATTTGCCTCAATTCCTCATCTGTAAAATGAGCTGGAAAAGGAAATGGCAAACTACTCTAGTATCTTTGCCACGAAAACCCCAAATGGCTTCATGAAGAGTCAACATGACTGAAAAACAAAAACAACATAGATACCATAAAGAATTATGTGCCAAAAACTGGTGCTTGATGAACTTATGGCAAAATAAAATTATCAAAGTTGAGAGTGGTGAAACTAATTATTTAATAAATATTTCTTGGGAAAACTGGATAGCAACATGGAAGAAAAAATATAGGTCCTCTTTTCATGAAATAAGTTGAAGTTGGATCACAGATTGGAACAACAAAAAGTAGAAAGTAGACCAGGAGTAGCAGTCAGGGGAAGCCTATGGATCCTTCCCAGAATATTTTTTAAATACATAAAATAAAGTAACATAGGATTACAAAAGAAACCAATTATGTTGAAATATGATTATAAAAAATATTTAAAATTCATGGATTCAAGGTTAAGAACTCCTGCAGAAGAAGTCAGGTTGTCACTTGTTATTGTTTTAGAAGGGTTTGGGGATTTGTCCCCAGTGTTCTGTGATTTGATCTGAGGTTTGGTGACATTGCTTAGTATTTTTTGTATAAGTGCTTATTAAAGAAGCTGGACAGCTAGGTCCTGATTAATGTGAATAACCAATCCCCTGAAGTGCTCTCATTGAATCTGTATTGCCTCTTTCTGTTGGGCTGGAACTAATTATCAAATTTTTCATCATTATAACTGCAAATTGTGCTAATTTGGATCACTTCAACTGATTCATTATTTACACTAATTGGGACCTGCCAGTAGTTTCTTTTTCAGTATTGTATTTTGCTGTGATTTTAGATCAATATGCTTTTCTTAATAAAATAAAATGTATTGTCTAGCCTTCCATATTTCTCTACGTCTTGGGATACTGTTCATTTCCATATTGTTTTATATTTGAATGTTTGGAAAGAGTTACCCAGGGACCCAACTAGACCAGGTGATTTTTTGTAGAGTAATTCATTTATAACTTGCCTTATTTCTTCCTTTGAGATTGGTCAATTTAAGTTATCTTTTTCTTTGTCTAAATTAATAAAACACAATCTTGTAAATAATCATCCAATTCATTGAAATTGTCTAATTTATTGGTGTGTGAATGTATTTGACATTCTGGTATTCCTATTTTCCTTTACATATTTTATGATCATTTCTTTTTTTAAATTTTGATTCAAACTTTGATTCAGATTGATTCAAATTGATTTTTTTTAATGGTTTGTTGATTTCATTAGCCTTTTGAAAAACCAATTTTGTGTTTTCAAGTTCATTTTTTATCCTGTTTCTGATTTAATTGTTTCAGTTCTCTCTTTCTACTTTGCTTTGATCATTTTGTTCCTTTTCTAATATCTAAAAACAAACTTGGAAATGTAAAACCAAAAGTCCAGGAAGCAAACTCAGATCTAAACAAAGAAGTACTAAGTGCTATGGGATGTACATGTGCCAGGGTAGATTGGAAAAAGTGAAATAGAATCAATACCTCTGCCAGAAACTAAAAGATGTAGACTCAACGTATTTAATCTTTCTCTCTCATTAATGTGGACATTAAAAGCTACGATTTTTCTTTTAGGAACAGCTTTGGCAGCATCACATATATTTACCTGTATGTTCTGATTGATCTCATAATATTTTGATTAATGTTCTGATTGTCTTGATTTTTTTCTCTTTTTTTTCAGCTCACACCTGTGATTTCATCAGTTTAGGGATCTCCTAATACAGAATAGCACTCACTGATTATGCCAATTGCATCACCCCAGAATGGGTTAGAGCCTCAAGATCCATAATCTTTACGTGTAATTTAAGTTTCAGAGAGTTGTGTAGGTCACTGAAAGTCAAAGACTTATTTTTCACACAACTATGAATGAGTGAATGAATGAATATATAAATGAATGAAAAACATTTACTAAAAACTTACTGAATACCGGGCACAATGTTAAGCACTGGGGAAGACAGACATTGGCAAGCAAGATAGTCCTTGTCTTTAAGGAGCTAATGGAGAAGAAAATGTAGAAATGGGTGGCGAGAGGCCAGGGCTGAGGGGGTGGGTGGAGAAGGGAGAGATACACATGGTTTAGAAATGACTAGAAAGTAGAGTAGTAACCTGGTTCTGGGCAAGGTAAAGCAAAATGTCAGAGCCCAGGATTGAGTGCTGATAGGAGGGGGATGATGCTAATATGATCTATGTGACATAGTGTATAGAGTGTTCAAAACACATACTTCCTTAGATATTTACTAGGTATGAGACTCTGGGTAAATCACTTAACCTGTCACAACTTCAGCTATGAGCATAATAACAGCAGCTACCTACCAGGGTTGGTGTGAAGGTCAAATGAGATAATATTTATAAAACAACTTGCAAGCCTTAAAGCAATTTGTTTTATGCTAGCTAGCACTTAGTTATAATCAATTTTATTTTATTTTCAGGTCCACATTTTCTTTTTCTCAATCTCCCCTGTTTGAGAAAGCAAGAAAAACAAAACCTGCTAATAACCAGTGCAGTCAAGCAACACAAATTGCTACATTGCTTGTGTCAAAAAACAAAAAAACAAAAATGTGACTCAATCTGAGCTCTTGAGTCCATCACCTCTATCAGGAGATGGGAAGCATCATGTGTCCTCTGGAACTGTGATCTGTGTCAATCAGAGGTCCTAAGTTTTTCAAAGTTATTTGTCTTTATGATATTGTTATTGCATAAATTGTTCTCCTAGTCTTGCTCACAATCATTTTGTATCAATTTGTAAAAGTCTTCCCAATTTTCTCTGCAACCATCACCTTCATCATTTTTTATTTTGTTATTCAGTCATTTTTCAGTCACGTCTGACTCTTTGGTGGTCCCATTTGGGGCTTTCTTGACAAAGGTAACTGTAGTGAATTTGCTATTTCCTTCTCCATTTCATTTTACAGAAGAGGCAAACAGGGTTAAGTGACTTGCCCAGGGTCACACAGTTGTTAGTGTCTGAGTGCCAGATTGAACTCAGGAAGACGAGTCTTACTGACTTCAGGCCTGACACTCTATTCACTTTGCCACCTACCTGCCTGGTAAGAGGCATTTTGCTCCTTCCTAACTGAGTGAGGACCTTTCAGTTTAATGCCTTTGGCTTCATAGAGGGGTTCTTACCTGATAAAGCTATCAGGGTGTAGCATCTTTTTAATTATGTTAAGTGGATGTGAGATTCAATAGACTCCCCCTGATCATACACACACAGACACAGACACACACACACACACACACACACACACATTGAAGGAGTTTTTTGTGTTTTTGTTTGTTTGTTTTTTAATCTTTGGTGCCCTTACTATGAATATGTGAAGTAGAGACCCGTACACAGGTTTTGTGTCATGTTGCTTAAAATAAATGTTTTATCCAAATTACCTAATGAAATAATTAAGAACCTTTTGCCTTTAGATTTACAATGGAAATTGAAAAAAAAAATATATATATATATGTCCATTGAAATCCTTATAGTACATAGCCAAAACCAACTTGTGTCTTTAGGCACCTTTCTAAAATTACCTTTTTTTTTTGTAAATTTCAAGTTTATTCATAGAAGTATGATGTCTTGATTTTAAAGATAATATTCCTGCTGTCTTTTTTGCATTCATCAAGCCAAGTCTTTTCTGTGGTTGTGGGAACTGGAACTGGGTATGTTTTAAGAGGGGCATTATATGTCTAGATAAGAATGAACAAGATGATCTAAGAAATTAGGTCCTAAGAAGAATAGTTCATGGAACTGTGTGGATATTTAGTCTGGAGAAGAGAAGGCTCAGAGAGAACATCATAGTAGGCTAAATGTATTTGAAGGTTTATGATGTAGGAGAAGAGGAAGTTACCTGAAATAAGATTTCATTCCACTCCCAGGAGAAATTTTAAATCATAAAATTGCAAACTTTCACTGAGATAATAGTAATAGTCATGAGAATGATTAGAGCTATTGAAGTATAGAATGGTCTTCATGGAGTTCTCCTGGGTTCTCTGTTACTTGAATTGTGAAAACAGTACTTAATGTTAATATGTTGGAAATACTATAGAAGAGATTGTTTCATTGGTTGAACTTCTATGAAATTTAATGTCATTCCAACCCTAGGATTCTCTGCTTATTTTACATTTTAGATTGTGATAATTTTGTGGATGCTTAATTTCAAATTTTGCATGACATCTATTATAACCCTTTGACTACAAACTTTTTTATTAATAATAATCTTTCAATTTAGCCTCTTGATCACTGTATTTTACAAGCTACAGCAATATTTTTCTTTCTTTTTAAAGATTTCATTGAACAAGTTGATCAAAACCAACATGGTAGTGTTTATCAGGAGGCAGCCTTGAGGTCTGCAAACTCCAGAGTTTCCTTGTAGTGAAAACTTTAGCTGTTTTCTTGAATGGAAAAGTTATCACAGTATACTTGCATTATAATGTTTGTAACCTTAGTCATAATTCAAACATATGTATCACCTTGAGTGCCTGTTATGTAAGTCATTACTGTGAAAAGTGCTCATATATATATGCATATATATATATTTAATATAGTTTTTAAAAATATAATTTCAGGGAAAGGAAGGGATGGAAATGACAAAGTAAGTTTACTTTTGCTGCAAGGTTGGGTATATTGCGATAATTTGTAGAGGACAGAATAAGGAGAAGCCCAAGGCAACTCACAGAAAATGTTTCTTCCTGCTTCCTACTTCTCTCCCTCTTCCTCTCCCCTTCCCCCTCTTCCCTCCTCCCTCCTCTCTCTCCTTCTCTTTCATTCCCTCCCCTCTCTCCCTCTTTCCCTCCTCCCCCCTCAATTTATTAAGGGCAACTTTGAAGGAAAAAAGTGTTGCCAAGTCATCAAAGTCCAACAGGAAGCCTGATATGGTGTGTGTATGTGTGCCTCTGTGTGTGTGTGTGTGTGTATGTGTGCCTCTGTGTGTGTGTGTGTGAGTGTGTGTGTGTGTGTGTGTGTGTGTTAAAGGAGGGGAGTGCTAGTACCATTTGTTTCACCCCTCTGATGGACAGTTTTATGGGCAAATTGCTTATATAAGAATGTCAGGGCTTTTTTTTTTTTTTTAAATACCAGTTGAACCACTTCCTTCTTTTCCCTCCCTTTCTTCTTGAGTCACTGCCAGGCTTTAGCCTCCTGGTCTTCTCCTTCCCCTAACCATAATTTTTTTTTTTTGTTGTTGTTCTTTTTGAGAGGGTCAATATATAAAGAGTATAGAGCCAACCTGTAATGTATGCTTTTAAGGAGACAGGCAATCCAAATTCACAATGTCTTTGTGGAATTTTATTTTTCTGTAAGGACAATGGTGAGGAGGGCATATTGCTTGTGAAATAGAAAATGAAATTCTAGTGTTCCAGATGGAAGAAAATATATTATTTTAGAATTTCTGAGGTTTCCAGCAGTCTTCATTTTGAAGATCCAAGCTTTTATATAATAACCAGTTAGTGTAAAATTTATGTGAGCAAAAGTCACAGTAGTTTTATATATTTAAAATGAAAAGATATTTAAACTATTGATGATATGCTGTGTAAATAAAATGCAAAATTTTGTTTCTGAGACACAACTGGCCTTAATATAATTTAGGATCTCCATAGACCCTAGGTTTTTGTTTTTTTTTAAAGCACATGTATGTCAGCGTGTATGTATACCTTTAAAATAAAATTTAAATACCATGTCATATACAAAATTTAATATTTTCTGAGCAGTTTTAATTTTTATTTGTTAAAACTTAGAAATTTTTTTTTATTTTTTATTATTACTCTTAAAATGTTTATTTTTAGCTTCAAATTCTCTCTCTCTCTCTCCACCCTCTACCCCCAAAATTGAAAAGACAAGAAACAAGATAACCCATTATATATAAAAAGTCAGGCAAAACATTTTCACATTAGTTATATTGAAAAAAAAAAGCAAGAAAAAGTGAAAAAATGTGCTTCAATCTGCATTCAGAGTTCATCAGTTCTCTCTGGAAGTGAACAACATTTTTCATCATGACACATATTTCTTAAGATCAAGATGTTGGAATTACATTCAGTGAAATTCAACAATCACTGAGCATTTATTAAGTATCTATTGTGTGCAAGACACTGTGCTAGGCACAGGAGATACAAAGTCAAGGGTAAAATCATTTTTTGCCCTCTAGAGGCTTCTATGCTTTGAGTGGTGGGGTGGGGGTGGGGGTAGAGATAAATGTACTCACATGTAAGTATATGCAGAATAGGTACAGACTCAATAAAAAATGATTGTTTTTGAAAGGGGAAGGCACTTGCAGGGTCACAAGGAAAGTTCATATGTAGGTAGCTCTTGAGCTGAGTCTTGAAGGAATTTCTAAGCAGAGGTGAGGAAGGATGAGAGCATTCCATGCATGGTGGACAGGCCCAGATGGTGGAGGGGAGGAAATGGACAGCCCCAAGGCCACTTTGTCTGGCCTTCTAGGGATTGTAGAGGGTAGTAATGAGTATGAATGCTAGAAAGGGACCCAGTGGTGAAGACTTTAAAATGGCAAACTGCTTTATTGTAATCACAGAGGTAAGAGAGAATCGCTAAAATTTGAGTAGGGAAGTAACATGGTCAGATCTGAACTTTAGGAAAATCATTTTGGCAGCTGTGTGGAGAATGGATTGGGGGAGGGAAGGACTTGAGACAGGAAAACCAATTTGTGGTTGTTAAGTTGTTCTAATTGTGTCCAACTGTAACCCCTTGATGATATCCTTGGCAAAGATACTGGAGTGGTTTGTCATTTCCTTCTCCAGCTCATTTTACAGATGAGGAAACTAAGGCAAACAGGATGAAGTGACTTGCCCAGGGTCACATAGCTAGGGAGTATCTGAAGACGAGTCTTCCTGACTTTAGGCCTGATGGTCTATCTACTTCAACATCTAGCTGCCCCAAGACCAGTTAGGAAGATTCTAATAAATCTAGATGAGAGATGAGGGCCTGAGCTACAGTGGTGATGCTGTGAGTAGAGAGAAGGGGATGGATGGTCAGACAGTGAGTTGCAAAATAAGTGGACTTGTGGAATGACTGAGTTGAGGATAACAGGAAGGTAAACCTGGGTGACTAGAAGAATAGAAATAGGGATGCTTCTCCTATGCATAAGGTGCCTTGAGAAACACTGGGGGATAGAAAGATGCAAAAATGAGAGTTCTTGCCCTCAAAGAGTTTAGGGTGATATGATGTTATTAAAGTTACTTGGAAGTCAGGAGGCTTAGATACGGAGGGAGACAATTCTAGGCCTGAGGGACAGCCGGAGAAAATGCCTGGAACTGAGAGATGGAGTGTCTTATTTGTGGAACAGTAGGGAGGCAACTGAATCAAAAAGTATCACACCAGGGGCAGTTAGGTGGTACAGTGGATAGAGCACTGGCCCTGAGGGGTCAGGAGGACCTGAGTTCAAATTTGGCCTCGGACACATAACACTCACTAGCTGTGTGACTCTGGTCAGGTCACTTAAACCAAATAGCCTCATCAAAAAAAAAAAAATTCTCTTTTGGGGAAGCTAGGTGGTGCAGTGGATAGAGCACCAGCCTCGGAGTCAGGAGGACCTGAGTTCAAATTTGGCCTTAGACACTTGACACTTACTAGTTGTGTGACCCTGGGCAACTCACTTAACCCCATTGCCTCGAAAACAACAACAACAACAACAACAAAAAAGTACCACACAGTAGGGAGTAAGGTGTAAGAAGACTGGCAAGGTGTTGGGCAGCTAAGTTAAGAAGGGCTCTGAAGGCTAAAAGGAAGATTTTGTATTTTATCCTGGATCAAATAGGGAGCCACTGGAATTTATTGAGTAGGGGAGTGAAAAATCACTTTGATGGTTTAATGGAGGTTGGACTGGAGTGCAGAGAGACTCATGGCAGACAGACCCATTAGCAGGTTATTAAAATAGTACAGGTGCAAAATGACAAGGGCCTGCACTAGAGTGGTGGCAGTACCAGAGGAGAGAAAGGGGTCATATTTGAC
>NW_020954550.1:1321779-1340123 GCF_900497805.2 Vombatus ursinus
AGGATGATGTCGCCTGCGACAGTAACAAGGAAGGCAGGAGGGTGTGAGGACTTAGGGGGAAAGATAATGAGTTGAGTTTTGGACATGTTGAGTTTCAGATGTTTATTGAACATCTGGTTTGAGATATCTGAAAGACTGTTGGAGATTTGAGATTGGAGGTCAGCAGAGAGATTGAGGCAGAAGAAATAATTTTGAGAATCATCGGCATAGAGATAGTAATTAAATACACGGAAGCTGGTAAGATACTACCAAAAGGAAGTATTATAGTATATAATGTGTTTATATATATATATATATACACACACACACACACACACACACACACACACACATACATATAGTATATGTTGTATATGTGCTATATGATATTGATATATATGTATATATAATGTATATATAGATATGTGTGTGTATATTTATGTGTGTATATATATATAGTATAGATATGTGTGTGTGTGTGTGTGTGTGTGTGTGTATATATATATATATATATATATAGTTTAAGGCTTATAAGTGCTTTGCATATACTATTTGATTTGAGCCTTAGAGCCACCTTGAGAGATATATGCTATTACTTTCCTCATTTTCCAACTGAGGAAACTGAGGCTATGAGAAGGCACATTTCAACTTAGCTAGCAATTTGAATTTGGATGTTTCACATTTCAAGGCTATCACTCTATTCACAATGTCTTCTAGCTATAGTGGAAGGAGAAAGGAGGGAAATTAAGAAATTTTTCAAAAGACTTGACAGCTGATAAGAAGTACAGGGATAGAGAATGTTCAAGAATTATCTTGAGTTTTTAAACCTGGGTGATGAGGAGCAAAGTGATGCTATCAGTGAAAATAGGGAAGTTAGGATTTATAGGTAGGTTTTGATGAGGCAGGAGATGAGTTCAATTTGAGGGTATTTTGAGAATAAATGATAATTTTTCTTTATATTTTTGGATATCTGGTAATAGTCTCAATGCTGTCTTCCTCTAGCTACAGTTTACAGACAGTTCATGCTTTACGTAAATGAACTATTCCATTCTGAAGACTTCTATGTAAAGCTACTTAATGTGAATTTGCCCCTATCCATCCACTTCACTTAGCCTATATAACAAAGGCATACACAAAACAATACTTTCATACAGGTGACAAAATGTGTATACAGACATATTAAATATTTTACATGGTAACAAACAGAATTATGAAATGAAAAGTAAAGTTAGTGATAAAGCATGCACAACACTGTACAGTAAAGTTAATATAACTGTGAAGTATGTTGCCCCTTCCCCCACCCATTGCACTTAGCCTTTATCACTGATGGTTGCCTCTGAAACTTTTTTTATGATGCTATCAAGAGAGATGTTTGGACAGTAGCTCTCTTTTTCCCCATCGTGTATCTGACAATAGCAAGAAATACTATTTTTAACTAATCTTTGAACTTTTAAGAATCTTAAAGTATTTGGACCCATCTTTTCAATAACAGAAAACAAATTGACTCAAATGATGAGATGCTTGTGCCAGCTGTTTTGTTGTGAAACCTCACAAATACAGAATTGGGGAGGCATGGCTAGAGACCAGTTCCTCTGTAAAAGATTTGGTGGTTTTAGGGACCTGTAGGCTCACTATGTGCCCGCAGTATGACAGGAGACAAAAGAAAGAACAAAAGCTGTTGCTATCTTTGGTTGCATTAAGATGCACAGAATATGCAACTAGCAACATAATAAATAGTTCTGCTATCATCTTTCCTAGTCAAGCTGAATCTGAAATACTGTTTTCATATGTAAGTATTATGTTTTAGGAAAGACACAGACATGTTGGACATGTTTGGACGAAGGCAACCAAGATTGTTAGGTGAGTAGACGATGTTCCAAATGAGGTTTGGATCAAAGTAAATGGGGCTGTTTAGTCTGAAGAAGAATTAGGTGAGACACGGTAGTACCCTTCAAATATTGAAGACTGACTTATGGAAGACGAATTGGACTTATTCTTCTTGGTCTGTATTAGAGGGCAGAACAGAAAGCAATAGTGAAAGCTGGGAGAAGCGGATTTAAACTTGATATAATGAAAAACTTGCTAAAAATTAGAATTTTTCCAAATGTAGATTATATTACTGTGAGAGGTACTGGGTTACTTTTCATTGAAGGTTTTCAAGCTGAATTGTCACGTATGTCTCATGTCTAATTATAACCAAAGAAAACTGGCAGCCCCCAAATCCTTGTTTAGTCTGACTAAACAAGGATTCCTGCTGACAGGAAGAGGTTTTGATTCCTTCAGGGAGACAAGAGATACATCCCTGCTTTGGTGTGGGCTGAGGAGATATGAATACTAAGCTCATTTGCAAGGCCTATGTGTGCAAGACAGATTAATCATTATTGGTATTGCTTACCAGGCAAATGCACATTTCCATTAAGCAGAGAAGCATAATTTTATATGCATATCCTTAGGTCTACTTAGATAAGGCCTTGAGGTCCAGGTGCTAGCTGAGTCTTGGCAGGACCAGCCTTCTATAAGCTGACTGGCCCCATGAAACAGGGGCTGACCTTCATAGCACTTATAGGTGGGGTGCTCATGCTTTGCTTGCTACAAATGGTCATGTCACATGTGGACATTGATTCCTTCCCCCTCAAGATACTTACCTATAAATGATCATGAACGTGAATTCTCAGAAAATCATTTCTTTCTCTTTTGTGTCCCCTCATGCTATTCCAGCATTATAGTGTTCAATTTCAGTGGCACTGAATTGATACTTACAGTCTTATTACATAGTAAGGGAAGCAAATTTTGTTGGGGTTATATTTTATTATTTCTAATTGTAAGGCACTCAGAGGTACTTTCTAGCCCTCTAATCTTTTGCCAACATTTTACACCTAGCTGACTATTAATAAAAATAAATTTCCATAGACATTTGGTTCTATAACTGTGACTGGATATGTAGAACATATCCTGGCGGAGGCCCTAATGTCTGTGTAGCAGGAACAATGACTTAAATTCTGAAGTTTTATTTGAATCCTCTAAGGAACTCTCATGCAAGCTGAGAAATTGGCTGACTTCTTGGCTTTGACAATAGACATGTATCTCCTGAGGATTTAAATAAAGTACTATAGTCCAGTCAGCAGCCAAGAATGTGTACAGATGCCCAAAGAAAAACAAATATTTGAAATTGAAGCATTTTAAGAGGAGTATGTTTTAAACAGATAGGTACAGTTGTATTCAATTTTCTTTTGATGGAGTTCCAGATTAAAGAAGGCTTGTTCTTTGGAAGCCTTTTGGTAACTTATATTGTTTTTCGGTAAGATAATTTATTTAAAAACTTAATATTTTAAAAGCACATGTTCCATAGTCAGCCGGAAAATACTGTCCATTCGCATCCATATGGAACAGATGTTCCTGCATGAGAGAGTTGTTCCACAAGTATGTTAATACAGCCTTGAAAATAGTCTGCAGAAAATCACCAGGCCATACAGTTCTCTTCAACATGAAGAATTTACTTCATTCCTAGCTATACTAACCAATGTACCCTCATTGCTCTGTTGTTCAGCTCATTAATTCATTCAGTAAGAATTTACGTAGTGAATGCTATGTTCAAGGTGCAGTGTTACCTTCCCCCATCCCTACCTTTAGTATCTACAGACATCCCATCAGCTTCACAGTTCAACTTTCAAAATATACTTGAAAACCTCAAAGAGTGGTGAGAGGCTACCACCCAAGGGAGCTCCACCCATGTGGCAGCCGCAACAGCAACAGCAGCAGCAGCAGCATCCCACCCTCTGTTAGCAACACAAAGCAGCCTGCCCTCAAAGTGTTTCAGTTCTCCATGTGACTAAATGAAAACTGTACACGTAGTAAACACACCAGTGTTCTCCATAGTATGAGATTTCCCCAAAACCAAATATGTTGCCCAAAATACTACTTTATGAGTCTGAAGAGTTTTTTAGTCTCAGGATCTAGTCTGCTCTGTGACTGAACCATATGCAAGTATAACTTATAGCTGCTTACTCTGTGTTCTTAGCCTCTACAGATCTGTATAGTGTAATATATTCAAGAGCCTTGTTTTTGGCAGTGATTTTAAACTTGACTGTCCTGTCTGATTTGTTCATTCACGCTGACTAACAAGCAACATATGTTCATGCTAATGGTGTCCTTCTGTTCTACATCATAGCCACCTATTTAAGTCTGTATATTAGTAAAACCTCCCCCAAACCAATTTAGTTTTAAAAATCATTTGTTCTGGTAGATCCCGTTTAGAGTAGAATGCTTCTGTGTTTTCTTCAATTTTTAAAACCTGTCTTTATGCAAATCGATACATTTGTATTTACTCTTTGGTGTCTTGCCATACCTAATTCACCTCACTCCTCACCCTTGCCTTCAGAAGTCAGAAAATTCATTGTTTTTTTTTTCTGTCTTCCTTCTCTTTCTTCATGTCTTCTCTCTTCGTCTTCAATCTGTTGCTCGATCCTTCCTCTACATAATTTTACCAGGAATCATATCTATATTAAATCTTCCGCCTCCAGCTAGTGTCTTCATTCAGACTTGGATCAACTCATGTAACATATGGACTCCTACACCTCATCGCATCATTTTCTAACCCGTCTTCTCCTCCAGTGCATCCATCTCTTCATTAATTTTTTGGTGTTTCTTCTTGGCTTTTGTCCAAGCGACTCATCAAGGGTTTCAAAGCCTTCTGCCAGAACGTCCCTGCATCAATCAATTGCCTCATCCTTCAATACTTACTTTGTTCAAGCTAACGTCACTCATTTGGTCTTTTCTTCCATACTTGCCTCCATCCCCACTTATAATATCTATTAGTTAAACTATTCATCTTTCAAAACCTCCTCTCCTTTGTACTGAAAACTTATCTTGATCAAGGGGTGGTGAGAGCCAACAACCAAAGGCAGCTTAGCACGGACCTTCCTTCTTTCTACTGACTTCTAACAAGAAATTGACAGTAGTGGAGGAGCCTGTGAACATCATCAGTACGTACACGGGAAAAGAAAAAACATCATCACCTTTGGATAATTAGAACGCATGCTTACAGCGTGTATTTGAAACAAATAGTAACTTAATAAAACGTTGCGTTTTAAAAGCCTTATCAGCAGATAAGTTGGGCTCTCCCTGAGTTTAAATCTGGCCTCAGATACTTACTAGCTGTGTTTCTGGGTAAGTCGCTTAGTCCTGTTTACCTCAGTTTCCTCATCTGTAAGATGAGCTGAAAAAGGAAATGGCAAAGACACCTGAGTGGTTTCCAGAAAACCCCAAAGTTGGATCACAAAGAGAGTCAGACAGTGCTGAAACAACTGAACAACAAAAATCTCCAGAGAGGCAATGTGGTATATGTGACACAAAGCCAGCCTCAAAAGCAAAAGGACTAGAGTTTAAGTACTATCTCTTGTCACTCTTGTCTATGGTAAGTCGCTTAATCTCTCAATGCCACAGGCAACTGGTGCTGACCCACTGACCTGACCTAAAGGGAGTTTGGTATATGGAACTCTCAAGTGAGAAAACAATGAGATCATCAGTCCAGTCACTCTCCCTGTCCTGAGCCCAGCAGAGTAAATCAGCATTGTGTGTCTGGAGCCTAGGTAGGGCCAAAGACAATCATATATAGCCTTAATCATCAACTTCCAATTTGTGGACATATGATAAACATACATGACGGAACAATGAATATAGATTAGTGTTATATTGTTTGGTCTTACATCTTGAATTAAATGTGATTTTTTCTTTAACTGCAAAGAAGGAACTAGGTACACAACATTCAGGGGGTTTGGCAGCAAGCTAACCTTTTGACTCCAAGGGGGACACCCCAGAAGGCAGTCAAGGAGCTGTGTACTACTTGGAGGTCTTTAATGTAAAATAAAAATGATCATTGCAAGCACAGCTACCTCCTCTGGGTGCCGGGTAATGCTCCTCAGTAGTCATAAGTCTACTTAAGAGGGACCAGCTTGTTTGCACCTCTTACCTAGATATATTCTTTTTTTTTTTTTTGGCAAGGCAATTGGGGGTTAAGTGACTTGCCCAGGGTCACACTGCTAGTAAGTGTCAAGCGTCTGAGACCAGATTTAAACTCAGGTCCTCTTGACTCCAGGGCTGGTGCTCTATCCACTGTGCCACCTAGCTTCCCTCAGATACATTCTTAAGCTCAATTTTGGTTTCTTGATTTGACATATTTCTAAAAATTAGTTTTGGGGTGGAAGGAAAAGCATTTGTGATAAAGTTTCCCGTTGGTCCCTAGCAACAGTTGTAACAGCATGATGAGTGTTTCTTCTAGAGGTTATAGGCTAGTTTGAATGGCAAAAGCATTGAGATTTCTGACATATAAAGAGGCAGCTTGGTTCTGTGGGAAGAGTTCTAGAATCATAGCCTTGGGTTCAAATCTCAATTGCTGTTGACAATCTTTATGACTTTGGCTCAGTCGCATAACTTTTATGGATGTGTATATTTATTTTTTTGGTTACAATTTGAGTTCTGAGCTGTTCTATTTTTCTACAATTTGAGTTCTCTTCCTCCCTACCCCACACTAGAGAAGGCCAACATTTGACAGAGATTTATATGTGTGTGTGTGTGTGTATATATATATATATTATACATATGTATCTGTATATGTGTATATATGTATATGTATATATGCATGTGTATATGTGTGTATGTGTGTGTGTATGTATGTGTGTATACAAATGTGCATATGAAACCATACAGTACATACTTCCATGTATCAGTTCCTTCTCTGGAGGTAGGTAGCATCTCTCTTCATAAGTCTTTTGTAGTTGATTTGAATATTCATATTACTCAGAATACCTTAGTTATTTACAGTTACTATGAACAATATTGGCGTTACTATATACAACATTCTCTTGATTCTTCTCATTTCACTCTTCTTTATTTTGTGCTAATCTTTCCATGTTTTTCTAAAAATCAACCTGCTCATCATTTCTTACAGTGCAGTAGTATTTCATCACAATCATATACCACAGCTTGTTCAGCCATTCCCCAGTTGATAGGTATCTCCTCAATTTCCAGTTCTTTGCCACCATAAGACAGTTGCTATAAGTATTTTAGAATACATAGATTCTTTTCCTTTTTCCCTTGGGAAAACAGACTCAATTGTGATATTGCTGAGTCAAAGGTTTTATAACTCTTTGGGTACAATTCCTGTGTTTTGTAAAACACTGGTTTTAGAACTCTTTGGGTATAATTCCAGAATGCTGTTCAAAATGGTTGGATGAGTTCACAGTTCCACCAACAGTGTAGTAGTGTCCCAATTTTTCCACATCCTCTCCATTGTTTGTTATTTCCCTTTTCTTTCATTTTAGACAATCTGATAGGTGTGAGATGGTACCTCAAAGTTTTTTAAATTTGCATTTCTCTAATCAATAATGATTTAAAGCATTTTTCCATATGACTATAGAGAGCTTTGATTTCTTCTTCTAAAAACTGCCTGTTCATATCCTTTGACCATTTATCATTTGGGGAATGACTCATTTTCTTATAAATTTGACTCAGTTCTCCATATATTTGAGATATGAGACCTTTATCTGAGAAACTAGCCATAAATTTTTTCCCCCAAATTATCTGCTTTCCTTCTAATCTTGGCTACATTGGTTTTATTTGTACAAAACCCTTTTAATTTAATGTAATCAAAAGTATCCATTTTATATCCCATCTCTTACTTATTCATAAATAATTCTCCTATCCATAAATCTGATAGGTGATATGTTCCATGTTCTTCTAATTTACTTATGATAGCTCCCTTTATGTCTAGGTCATGTATCCATTTTGACTTTATCTTAGTAAATGGTGTGAGATAATGGTCTATACCTAGTTTCTGCCAGACTATTTTCCAGTTTTCCCAACAATTTTTTTTACCTATTAGTGAATTCTTATCCCCAAAGCTTAAATCTTTACATTTATTAAACACAAGGTTACTATAATAATTTACTACTTGTATACCTATGCTATTCCACTGATCCACTATTCTGTTTCTTAGCCAATACCAAATAGCTTTGATACCTACTGCCTTATAATACAATTTAAAATTTGGTAGTGCTAGACTTCCTTTATATTTTTTCATTAATTCCTTTTATATTCTTGACCTTTTTCAAATGAATTTTATTATTTTTCTAACTCTATAAAATAAGTTTTTGGTAATTTAATTGGGATGGCATTGAATAAGTCAATTGGTTTAGGTAAAATTGTCATTTTTATTATATTGGCTTGGCCTACCCATGAACAATTTAAATATTTAAATCTGATTTTATTTGTATAAAATATTTAAATCTGACTTTATTTGTATACAAAGTGTCCTATAATTATGTTCATATAGTTCCTGGGTTTGTCTTTGCAGGTATACTCCCATATATTTATATTGTCTATGGTTATTTTAAATGAAATATTTCTTACTATCTCTTCTTGCAGGGCTTTGTTGGTGATATACAGAAATGCTAATAATTTATGTGGGTTTATTTTATATTTTGCTAGTTTGTAAAATTATTGTTTCAACTAATTTTTTAGTTGAATCTCTAGGATTTTCCAGGTATGCCATCATATTGTCTGCAAAAAGAGAAAGTGTTATTTCCTCATTGCCCATTCTGATTCTTTCAATTATTTTTTCTTCTCTTACTTCTATTTATAGCATTTCTAGTACAATGTTGAATAACATTGCTGATAATGGACATACTTGTTTTACTCCTGATCTTATTGAGAGGGCTTCTAACCTATCCCCATTACAGATAATGCTTATGGATGTTTTAGATAGATACTTCTTATCATTTTAAAGAAAAATCTATTTATTCTTTCAAGTGTTTTTAATGAGTGTTGTATTTTGTATATAATCATGTGCTTTTTTTTTGTTGTTGCTTTTGTTATTGATATAATCACTTATGTTAATAGTTTTCCTTATATTGAACCAGCCCTGCATTCCTGGTATGAATTCCACTTGGTCACAATGTATATATAATCTTTGTGATAAATTGTTGTAGTCTCCTAGCTAGTATTTTATTTAGATTTTTTGCCTCAATATTCATTAGTGAAATTGGTCTATAATTTTCTTTCTCTGTTTTTACTCTTTCTGTTTAGGTATCACCATCATATTTATTTCAAAAAAGGAGTTTGGTAGGATTCCTTCTTTACCTATTTTTCCAGATAATTTATTTAATATTAGAATTAGTTGATCTTTAAATGTTTGGTAGAAATCACTTCTAAGTTCATCTAGTCCTGATACTTTTTACTTAGGAAGTTCATTTATGGCCTGTTCAATTTCTTTTTCTAAAGTAGGTTTATTTAGATATTCTATTTCCTTTTCTGTTAATCTGGGCAGTTTATATTTTTGTATATATTCTTCCATTTCACTTGTTAAATTTATTGGCATATAATTGGGCAAAATAACTCCTAATAATTGCTTTCATTTCATCTTCATTAGTGGTGTATTCACCCTTTTCCTTTTTAGTACTGGTGATTTGCTTTTCTTCTCTCTTTTTAAAAATCACATTAACTTAATGTTAGGGCTGGGCTCTGCTACCAGGATGTGGGGAATAATGTCTCGGGCTTCAGGTTTTTTCATGCTGTTTATTGTTTCAGAGCTCTACATTGGGGTCTTTGACTTGTTTCTTCCAATGTGTTGTGATGTTACATCAGGTGCAGTAACTACTTTTCTGGCTCATACCTTAGTGTAAGAGTGATCTCAAGCACTTCTCTCCACCTCTGAGCTGTGAGCAGGGCCTCCAGCCCTGCTGCGTCCCTGTAGCTCTTTCAGCAAGTGTCAGCTCACCCCAGTGCCCTAGAACCAAAACCAGGGACTTGGCTCTCCTGCAGGTGACCACAACCAGCAGGGCACTGCCCCTCTGTGACTGCACTCACTAGATCATGCTCACTTCTTACCTGCAGCCACACTGGAGACCACATCCAACCAATGCTCCAGCGAAGTAGCCCTGCAGTCTTCCCCCATCAGCCACAGGATTCCCAACTCCCCCATGAGGTGAAAGTTTCTGAAGTAGCACTGAGATAGCTGCCCCCAGGACTTGCCATTTGTTTACAGGTAATATCTGCACTTTGCTTCTGGTCAGATCTTTCCTAAAGTCCTCCCAAGTTCTCTTAGGCTGGACAACTACTTTACCCCAATTTTCAGTTATTTCTGCTGCTCTAAAATTCACTTTGAGGCATTATTTTAAGTTGTTGGGAGGAAGAGGTTTGAGAGAGCCAGATATTTTCCCTCCTTATCCTGCCATCTTCCCATAATTCCCTTGAAATCTCCTTTTTTAAAAAAAAGAATCACAATAACAAAAATTGCCCCAAATTTTTTATGGCACATATAGAGACTACCTGTGATTTACTGGTTGGTATAGGGAATTCCCTGGAGGGGAAATTCCCTCTACTAATGCAAGTCAGCACCCTCTCAGCAACTTTCCATCTTAGAGAGTTATCTAGAGCAGAAGTGTCAAACTCATGATCAGTGGGTGAATCAGATTAAAATGTAATTGGGAAATGTTAAAGAAAATAAATAAAAATACAATATAAAATAGATAATGTTAATTTGTGGTTTTCTAAGTTAGTGTGCAGCCTGCAGGGATCAATTTCTATTTGAGTTTGATACCGCTGACATAGAGGACTTAGAGGTTAAGTGACTTTCCCAGTGTCACACAGCCAATATAGCTTTGAGGTCAGCTCTCCTTCCTTCTCTCCTGCGCTCTCTCTCTGTCTGTCTGTCTGTCTCTCTCTCTTACTCTTGTATGCCCATGTGTATACACACACACAGCATGTATATGTACATATGTTTATTTGTACATGCATATTCCCACATGTGCATATGCAGTAGTACACACATGAATATGTAGTATTGCAAACAACAAACTCTGAGTTTAAGAAAAGTTGGTTTAGATAAGCATTTGATCATGTGACAGATTTAATACTTAAGATTTAGTAGCTGTGAAATACTTTAGAAAGCTGGTGTTAAGCCATAGCATATCAAATATCAAATAACTTCATGCATTGGCTTGCTGCAATCTGTGTGGCTTTTATACTCTGGGTTTCATATGCCTTCTTTTCATTTTCTCAGGTCCTTACAGCATAGTTGTGTTCCTTTTTGTGTCTACTCTGCTTGTGCAATAACCAGATGAATAGTCTATAAGTGTCACCTGTTTTACATGTGGGGAAATAAGTCCCTTAAGACTACTTATAGAAATTCTTCATGACCTCAATGAAGATGAAAAGTTTCCTTATAGAATAAGAGTTTTAATGGATTTCAGAGGACATCTAGTCTTGTCTGTAGCTGAATGGGAAATTATTCTAACACAGGTGTAGGCAACCTGTGGCCTCGAGGCCACATGTGGCCTTCTAGGTACTTAGGTATGGCCCTTTGACTGAGTCCAAGTTTTACAGAACTAAAAGGCCACATGTGGCCTCGATGCCACAAGTTCTCCACCCCTGTTCTATAGCAGGGTCCTCCTAAAAAGTGGTCCTCCATTCTACTCACAGGTAGTCTCTCTATGTGCCATAAAAAATTTGGGGCAATTGTTGTTACTGTGATTCTTTTTTTAAAAAAGGAGGTTTCAAGGGAATTATGGGAAGATGGCAGGATAAGGAAGGAAATTACCTGGCTCTCTCAAATCTCTTCCCGCCAACAACTTAAAATAATGCCTCAAAGTGAATTTTAGAGCAGCAGAAATAACTGAAAATTGGGGTAAAGCAGTTGTCCAACCTGAGAAAACTTTAGGAAAGATCTGATCAGAAGCAAATTGCAGACCTCTAGTGAGAGGGAGCCCATTCCATCCCAAGGGAGACTATATCCCTTTGGTTAGTTCCAATTATTAAACTGGATATAAAGAAAAACTTCTTAAATTAATCACTTGGCTCCTTCTACCCATTGTCCCAGTTCTGTTCTCAGGGCCAAGCAGTACAAACTTAATCCTTCTTCCACATGAGATCCTTTCAAATACTTGGATTCTGCTCCTCCATGCCCCCTAGTTTTCCTTCACCCTATCCTCATTTATCCTGGACTCAAGGATAAATGCCATCTGGTTTCCCTCCTGTTGGTTTCCCAGTATCCTTTGGATACTCTCCAGCTTATTAATGTTCTTCCTAAAATAGGCTGTCTAGAACTGAACATATTACTCCAGTGTGTTCTGATGAGAGTATAGCAGGAGTATCATCTCCCCATTCCTGATTGTATGAATCTATTAGTGCAACCTAGAATAGCATTAACTTTTTCTTGGCCATATCACCTTGTTGACTCGTGTTAATCAAGTTTGTAGGTCATTGAAACCCCTATTCCTCACTCCCTCAATGAATCTATCCATCCATTTTCCATCTTGTACTTGTGAAGCTGATATTTTGAACCAAAGTGAAAAACTTTTTATTTATCCCTGTTAAATTTTACCCCAGATTTCAGCCAGATGTTCTATCCTTGTCAAGTTCTTTTTAGGTCCTAATTGTGTTGTCCATCTATTAGCTATGCATCCATCTGGGTTTATGTCATTGGCAGATTTGAAAAGCATGACATATAGTCCTTTATCCCAATAATTGATAAAATTATTAAACAGAGCAGAGTCAAGATGTAGAATCTTAGTATGCTTCATTGGAGACCTCCTAGGTTGGAATCAAACAGTTAATTACTACTTTTTTTTTCTACTTAATAGTATTTTATTTTTTCCAATTACATGTAAAAATAGTTTTCAACATTCATTTTTGTAGGATTTTAAGTTCTAAATTTTTCTCCTTTCCTTCCTTTCTCTCCAAGATAGCAAACAATCTGATATAGATTATACATGTACAATCATGTTAAAATATATTTCCATATTAGTAATGACTACTTTTTGAGTTCAGCCTTTTAGCCAGTTTGGGATCATCTATTTGTATTATTGTCCTGCCTGTATCTCTCCATTTTTTCCAGAAGAGTAGTGCACCAGGTATTTTGTCAAATCTTTTGTTAAAAATTAAGTTTGCTTAAACCAATCCCCTGAACTACCAGCTTATTAACTCTGTCAAAGAAAAGTTACTTTGGCATGGTCTGTTCTTGATGAAATTATACTAGTTAGTACTTTGGATGATTATCATTTCCTTTCCTATTATCCCTCTAAGAATACATTCTAAAACTTTGCCATGCATTAAAGTCAGGTTCCCTGGCCTTGATGTAAATTCCATACTCTCCACTACTTTGAAAACTGGGGTATTGGCCCTTTTTTGATCCCATGGCACCTTTTCTTTTCTGTTATTTTTCAAATGTCACTGGCTTGGTGATCACATCTGCCCTGCTTGTATTCTTGTGCCCCAGTTCCTGTACTGGTCCTTGTGCTTCTGATTGGTGAGTCTTCACCATTTCCAGGCTGACCAAGATATGCATGCTGCTGTTTCCTTGCCGTCGTCACACTGTGACAACACTATACCCTCGTTTTTATTCCTTTCCCCCTGTTCTTTCGGTGTCATGGTGTAGTTTGCCTGCATCCCAATACTTGAACTTACCAAGGGCAGCTAGATGTTCTCTTTCTGTTTCCTTACATATCTTTAGCCGTAGCTACTGGTCCAAAGATAATTCTCTTTTTTCTATTTCGTTCATCTGTATTTCTAAAGAGAAATTTTCTCTAATGATTATTTTTAGCTAGATCCCAGAAATTTGGGTGTATTGTCTCATTATTTTCATTCTCTTTCATAGTTATTCTTTTTTATTATTTATTCTTTGAGCCACCCAGTATTCAGGATATCATTATTAAGTCTTCATTTAGGTCTTTATCTTTTGTTTTCTTTGTCAGTTACAATTTCTCATGGTCTGCAAATGCTTAATTTTTCTTTTCTTTATTTTAAAATATATTTATTTGCATTTTCTGTGTCCTAGCTCATGGTCTATTTTTGAAAAGGTACCATGTTCTGAAAAAATATGAATATTCTTTAATGTCCCCAATCAGAAAGTATCATTGCTCTTTCAGGTCTAAATTCTCCAAGTTTGTTCAGTTCTATATTTTCCTTTCTGTTCCAATTCTCCTTGGGAGAGAAAACAGAAGAAGCAAAGAAAGAGTTATTATGGGATGATTAGTTTTGCTTTTCCTCTGTCATTCTTAAATCAGGTTGTCTTCCTTACAAATAAATTATTCTTAACTTTGGTTCTATAATAGATAGCTAGAGTATACTTCTAATAACCCAAGTTGGAACATTCTCAATTTTTAAAAAATAAAATTAATTTTGAGAATTTAACTTTATTTTTTGAAACATACCATATCTTTTCTTTTTTGAGGGGTGAGGTGATAGGCAAAATTAATTAAGCATTGCAATTATAGTACATGGTGGTATATTCTTAATGCTGGTTGAGAGGGGAAATATATTCTTAAAAATCCTATATTCTTCAAACTTCATTGCTATTTCACCCTCACCAAAAGCTAGACTAGTTCACTCACTGCCTGTAAAACTATAAAGAGGCTTGATAATTTGATCTTTGAACAATGAGTTTAGTTTTAAAATATCTTTATTACCCAACCCCAGATTGCCCTACTAACTTGACATTGTATGAGGATTTGTTTTGTTTCATAGGGAACATAGTTTTCTTATGTCATTTATGTGGAATTCTAAATACTATGTCTTTGGGTGGGGAAGAAGAAAAAAGTACAGGAGTGGAGAAAAAACACTCCTGAACATCGTGAGGTGAAAAATAATCAATTAGCCCTTTAAAAAAAAGAGTCAATAAAGAGCCACCAAAGTGGATGCTGTTCTTGATAATAAAGCCAAGTGACCTGCCTGTTTGACTTTCACATTTAAGGAAGCCTTAACTAACTCAAAACTTATTCAGAATGGGCTTGGATTTAGGACAACTTCATTTTTGGACAAGCAAATGAAGGATATATAATGGGTCTTGTCTAATACAGCATCTTCTAAAATGCAATTTCTATTATATAAATATTTAGGAATATTGAAATATGTTTGCATATTTCAGTATTTTTGCATGTGAATGAGTCGCTGCAACTGAGGTCAAAATTTTCTCCAGAGAAAAAAGATATAATCTTACTTTGTAGTTTGCTTATACAGCTAGAATTCTCTTGTTGTGAACAAAAGATTATAGGTTTTACAAAACTAGAATCTGCACTGATTGGAATGGTGGAAATGGAGGAGAGGGAAAGAAATATCTGTCTTGGAAAGCAGCAGTGGTTCTATCTATCATTTCATTTATTGTGAAGGAAAAGTCACATTCTGTGATCTCTGGAGAGATACACACTAACGTCCTCTGAATGATCAAAATTGCTATAAGCATCAGGAACACTGAACTCACTTTTCCCTTTGTGATTGGAGGAAGATTCTTGGAGATAGTGGCATTTAAATTGGGCCTTGAAAGATGGATGGTATGTTGAATATTTCTCGAAACATCAATGACCAGTATAAGGTAGCTGGTTTTTCTAACTTGAAGTCTTTTAAATCTCTAAGTTTTAAGTAAAATCTGATGCTTCATGAGATGATGTTCAAAATCTCTAAGAATCAGAAATGAAAATGGAAACAACTCTAAAATCCCACCATATCCCATCAACATGACAAAGACAATAAATTCATTGTTGGTATGGTTGTGGTTAGACAGCTACACCATTACTTCCAGCAGTGTGTTCGGTATGGGGAAAGGAAGGCATTATAACAATAACATAAGGAACCTCCACAAATTCCCTGACAGGTTGGATATAGTTTGTAGGACTTTTGAAATTTATAGGACTGCAGAATTAGGTTGTATGATTCATTGTTCTAGAAGTTGAAGTCAACCTTTTTTTTTTTGGTTAGGCAGTGGGGTTAAGTGACTTGCCCAGGGTCACACAGCTAGTAAGTGTTATGGGTCTGAGGCTGGATTTGAACTCAGGTCCTCCTGAATCCAGGACCAGTCCTCTATCCACTGCGCCACCTAGCTGCCCCCAAAGTCAACCTTTTTAATGTTAGAGCTAGTATTTACTGGAGAGAACTAGTCCAACCCATCATTTTATGGAGATAACACTGCTGAGCAATGAAACGAGGTCAGTGGAACATGTTTCTTTTCCAAGTAGAGGGGGAAAGGAATGAGCATTTATGAAGCACCTACTATGTGCCAGGCACCGTGTTAAGTGCTTTACAAATATTACTGCATTTATTCCTCATAACAGCCCTGAGAGGTAGATGCTATTATTATCCCCATTTTGCAGTTGAAGAAACTGAGGCAGAAGAATTAAGTGACTTGCCTAAGGTCACATAGCTAGTAAATTTTGGAAGTTGAATTTGAACTCTGGTCTCCCTGTCTTCAGGGCTGGTACTCCACCCAGTGCAACACCTACCTACTAAGTGATGATTTTAGTTTGATCTGTCTCCATGTTCCTCCCCCTGCACCTCCCCTCCCATCCCTTATAATCACAGTTGTGAGCTGACTAGCTCAGGTGAGTGGACATAGGACAGGGAAGTTAATTGCCAAAAACAATGCTGTTGTCTTCTTTAGCAAAATACCCCAACTAACCACAGAAACCCAAATCTATCTTAAGCTTATCAGAGTTGTCATGGAGAATGGCTTGATGAGGTGAAGGAGACAGGGACTTTTTAGAGGGAGTAGTCCCTTATTTGCTAGCACGTGTACATTGAGTTGCTCATCTGGACACCCTTGCCCAAGAGGGGAAGCATAAGGAAGAAATGATGCGGTGCTGTCTTTTTTATAGAAGTGAGGTCTGAGGCACATTTGAATGAGACCCAAGTGTAAGAAGGTATATTATTAGGTTTTATATTGAATTGAAAAGAGTGAAGTAAAAACAATTCCTGGTCACTCTCTCAGCTACTAGTCTGCTGAACACTCTTGCTCTGTGCAGAGATACCAAGACCTGGAAAAAATTAACGTTTTTTTTTTAAATAGGAAATCAAGAAGGGTAAGAGATCTCGGGATTAAGAGTGAGAAGCACATAGAAAAAATTAAAAGTTAGCCTTAGGTCTTTGGAGTCAAGTAGAAGCTGGGTTCAAGTTTGACAGCTACTGAGTCTATGACCCTGGGCAAATCCTTCACCTCTCACTGCCCCCATACAATCCTCTAAGATTCTACTTTGTTTGTTGAGGAAGTTTCTTACCAGATATTCCCTGCATCAAATCACAACACAGATCTGGTCCCAAAAGTGTGAGTTTTACTGACTTCCTGAGGAAAAGATACTCCCCAGAGGAATTAAAACAAGACACTGAAGGAAAGAAAGATTTGAAAGTATCTTTGCTTAATGTTCCACAACTCTTATTAAGTGTTTCCTGAGGAGACTATTAGGATCAGTGAAATGAGGTCCTTGCTTCCAGGTTATGAACTAATAGCTTAACCCTTAAATTACCCAAATGGGACCTACTCAAAGGCCTGTGTTGTTGTTGAAGCTTAACTACTTGGCTTAGGTCTTTCATTTCTTCATGGACAAAATGACTGACCTCCAAGTACCCTTTCAGCTCTAAATCTATAATCCTATGTTTATTAACTATTATTTTATAAAGTGTGCTGTAGTAAATAGAGAATTGGTCTGTAAGCCAGGAAGGCCTGGTCCCAAGTCCAGTCCCATAGTGCCCTATGTGATCCTGGGCAAATCACCTAACCTCCCTACCTCAGTTTCTTCAACCTGGATTAGTAGAAAGAATTTTGTCACTTGTGAGTTCCTTATATCTTCAAAATCACAGATCCCATCCACTATTATAGTAGCATAAATAAATTAATTGAAGCCTCCTTCAGCTCCTGTGGAAAAGCTTCTATGAAGCTGCATCTTTCTCTGATAGGCACATCGGGCAGCTAGGTGGTGCAATGGGTAGAGTTTCGGGCCTGAAGTTAGGACGACTCATCTTCCTGAATTCAGATCTGTCCTCAGACACTTACTAGCTGTGTGACTCTGGGAAAGTTACTTAACCCTGTTTGCCTCAGTTTCCTCATCTGTAAAATAAACTGGAGAAGGAAATGGCAAACCACTCTAGTATCTATGCCAAGAAAACCCTAACTGGTCTCATGAAGAATTAGACAGGATTGACAACAACAATATACTCAATTTTTGCCCTGCTTTCTGTGTGAAAACAAAATGATGCTATAAAATTTCAATGGAAATCTTATGAAAGGTTAGTTAGAGCATCAGTAGTCAGCCTTTGAGGGTTTAGGATCAGAATAACAATAACATCAGCAAAAGCTGATTTTGAAAACAAACTGTCAATAGTGCTTTGAATTTAGGTTTAAAATGTGATTTAATTTATGTCTCATATGATGTCTTTCTCTACTTACAGCTATTGTGGATGATGAAAGGCTTTCTGCAGAAGAAATGGATGAGAGGAGACGTCAGAACATTGCATATGAGTATCTATGCCATCTAGAGGAAGCCAAAAGGTAAATTCTTGCTGGTGTGTGTGTGTGTGTGTGTGTGTGTGTGTGTGTGTGTGTGTGTGTG
>NW_020954550.1:1340133-1347354 GCF_900497805.2 Vombatus ursinus
GTGTGTGTGTGTGTGTGTGTGTGTGTGTGTGTGTGTGTGTGTGTGTGGCTTGAGCCTCTGAGAAGAGCTTTCAAATTGTGCCGATCCATCTATAGATATTCACAGTTAATCATGAGGAAGTTTCTGAAAGTGCTGTAACTTTGTCTCTTACAGAAATCTTACGTAAAGAATATAATCTCACCTCCCTGGGATAATTTAGGTTTGGCCATACTTGAAAGTAGGACATAAACCAGATCAGGCATTATTAGCAATGTTTTCATATTTCTTTGCCCTTCTGGGAAGGTCAGAGACGGACATGGTTGGTGACCTCACTCCCTGAATTACATTACTCATTCTCGCCCAGCTTGGAGGTAGGTAAACCGGCATTTATATTTGTACAGTCTGCCCAGGATAGGCTGAGTAAGAGATAAGTCCTCTTCAGACTTCTACACCAAGGATCCTCCAGGGTCCATGGATAGATGTTAGAGGGGTCCATGAACTTGGATGGAAAAAAAAAATTGCATGTTTATTTTCACTAACCTTTGGTTTCCCTTGTAATCCTACGTATTTTATTTTTTACATTTAAGAATATTGTGCTGAGGGGCAGCTAGGTGGCGCAGTGGATAGAGCATTGACTCTGAAGTCAGGAGGATCTGAGTTCAAATCTGGCCTCAGACACATAACATTCACTATCTATGTAACTTTAGGCAAGTCACTTAACCCCAATTGCCAAAATAAAAAAAAAAATTGTACTGAGAAGTTAACAGAGAAGGACAAAGCTTCCATTATGATCAAGCCCCTGAGTAGCCACTATACGTGTAGCCTAGGTGTGATACCCAGTTTTAAATAAAATAAAATAACAAATAATTATGACTTATTTACTTTGTAATCCCATGTTTTGTTTTATAAACATTATTTTGAGAAGGGGTCTATAAGTTTCACCAAACAACGGAAGGGTCTATGACACAAAAAATGCTGCTCTGGACCTTGCTTGGTGACAGTGACTGAGGGTTGCTGCTATAGGTAGTGTAATTGTTATTGAGATGAACCAGGGCTTCTCTGGTTCCTGCAGGACCCAGCCTGGTTGTGGAAGAGGAACATCAGAATAGACTATGTTGATCTTCCTTTTTCTCCCCATCCCCCAGTTTAAACATATGTGGACAATGGCTGGCTTAAAAAGGCCAGGAAAATCCATGTCCCAGGAAAGGGCAGCCAGTAGCCTCTTGTGGCTACGGTAGAATAATTCAGGTACTTTGTAAAACACTTTGTAAAAACTGTACAGGGCAAATTTGAGATTTCAAGGACAAAGTCTTTCATTTCATCCAACTATAGAATTTGTTGATTCATATCCAAATCCTTGCAGACGTACTTTTATAGGAAGAATAGAAGAAAAATGTGTATGCTCTGTGTTACTGCTGCCCAGTAGGCCAGGTTTTTTAAAACTTTTTTATATCAGTGAACCCTTTGCCAGTCTGGTAAAGCCTTTGTAACCCTTGTTAGAGTAATAATTTAAAATACATAAAACAAAATGTATAGGATTACAAAGGAAACTACATATATGTTATGGTATGTTTGTTTTTGTGTCACGGTTGAGTTGTGGTTATATTACGTCATGTCCCGTTATAGACTAGGTCTGTCTGTCTCTCCCAGGCTGGAAGTGCAGTAGCCTCCAATAGACTAGATCCCCTTGGTAATTAGCACAGAAACTTTGACCTATTTCCAGTCTGGGCCAATTAATCCTTTCTTAGGTAGTCTGGTAGCTTCCCGCTCCCTAGGGCTCACTATATTATTTTAGGACTTGGTATAGTCACTCAGTTGGTTTTAGCCCTATGATATAGCTCAGAAATCCCAAATTCAATCTATCCACCAGCCTCAGCCTCCCAGAAGAGTAAGAATTCCAAGTGTGTGCTACTGTACCTTGCCAAAACCAAGCATATTGGAATATAGTTAGCAAAATATTAAAAAGAACAAGTTCATGGACCCCTCCATGTCTGGTTAGTGGAAACGAAGGCACACCCATCACTGCTCCCAGAAAATTGGCTCCTTCCTGGCCTGCCACAGCCAATTTCTGGATAATCCCAAGGAATTAGGCAATATGCAGATTTTATACTAAGATAAGGAGACTGGGGCCTTTTTCAAGCGCACTAGTCTTTGGGAAGCAGAATCTATGTTCCTTTAGAATATGAGTAGGCCCAATAAAGATTGGTAGAATTCCTTTGGAGTCCAGGGCTGCTCCCATGGTTACTTATCTTTCACTTGAGCAGTGTTCATGCTCCACGCTTCTTGTCATTGTTAAGAGTCCTGCTCTATCTGACCTGTATTGCTGCTACATTATCATCCTAATGATGGTGGATAGAAAGCGGGAGTATGGAAGCAACAGCAAATCATTTTTGTGTTCTTCCTCACTTTCTCCTAAACTGCCTCCCTCCAATCCCCACCAACCAACCAACAAATGTAAATGAATGGATGAATAAATGAGTGAAAGAATAAATAAGGAAACTAAACAAATTCCAGAACCATGAAAAATAGTCCCATATGCTATCCTCTGGCATAGTAGGAATTGACTCCCTCCCTATAGGGAGACTAGTTCATTATTCACAATTCCTTCTAAACTTGCCTATCTGTGGCTACTAAGTGCGTAGAGATTTCTTAGAGTAAATGTGATCTATTTGGACTTCTAATATAAGTACATGCTGGTTGTCCAAGGAGAAAGTGATGACCATCCAAGTAAATGTAATTAGTATCTTTTATCAGAGAAGCCAGGAGAACTTTGATTTTCACCTGGTATTTGTGTGGTAAATTAGTATATGGGGTTAAGTAGCCATTTACTTCTGTGATTTGGTGGTGATTTGTACTGTGCAAAGTACAGTTTTACAGATGAGGACCAAATATTTTCTGGTCTTTTCTTCTGTGGAAGTAATAAAATAGCAAGTACTCTGGTTCCACGTTACTACTTGCTGGTCACAATGATAAATTGCTATCTGGAAAACTGGATTATTGAGGGTTGGTTTTTTTTTTTTTATCAAAGAGTTTGTAGAAGTATATGCAGTGCCCCATGCTTGGTACACATCTTTTTGCCTCAAGGTTTCATCTGTTAACTTTGTGAGAGGGTACTGAAAAGAAGATTTTCCTAAAGCCCTAATTACTCTCTTAAGGAGCATTTTTAACATTTCTAAGAGACTTTCACTTGGACCATTCATCTTGATTGTCAGTTCTTGTTCATGAGACTCTTTTTTTTTTTTTTTCAAAATGTCCTTTATGTTAGGTAGGCAATTGTTGTCTTAAAAGTTAGATGAGGGAATTATTAAATGCTTGGTTTTTGTGTTTTAGTAGAAAGTGCAGAAGAGATGAGAGAAATTTTTTCTTTCCAACATGGTATACTTTCCATTCGAAATTTGTTTTGAAGCACACTAATATTATATAGCATAAATTATATCATTTTAATTATAGCCCATAAGTTTAACATTTACCCAAAATATATTCAAAATTCTATTATTGCAGTTTTCATTTAGAAAGGTACCAGGTTTTTTTGGGTGGAAGGGGTGTGTAAGAAAGCTCTTTACTTGGATAACAGTACAAGGCACCCCAGACTCCTGCAGATGCTTTCCCCCAGCCCCAGGGTGGAGAGCAGGGGAGCCACTCCAGGGCTGCCAGTACAATAAATAGAAAACAAAGGAGAAAGGTATCAGTTTTAAGGAATGTAAAATGACATGGTGAAAGAACATTGGACTGGAAGTCAGAAAACCAGTGTGTAAATTCTGGCTTTGCCCCTTACTAGCTTATGGCCTCAGACCAGTCTGAACTGTTCTGTGCCTCAGTTTCCCCATAGACGAATGTTCCTGATTTACCTCACTGGGTTGTGTTTCTGAAAAAAGGTAATGCACATGTGAGAAAGCTCTTTGTGTAAGCATAGCAGTTACACGTTGGATTTTTAAAATATATTTATTAATAGGTAAGGCTGCTGTAATTACCACGCAGAATACTTTTTATAAATGGTGCTTCTAAAGTGCCTGTGGGTTTTTAGTTTTGTTTTAAAATTTTTCTTCTATTTTGTACATCAGTTTTGTTCTTTTCTGCTATGTATGAGAGAGGATAAGTAGAAATAGAATCTGACTTAGATTTTTGGCATTTAGAGGGGATTTTCTCAGTGTCCAAGAAAATTTTGTAAGAGCTCTAATAAAAGAGTTTTAGATGAGGCAAGATTTGAGATGAAGGGTGAGGAGAGGAGTGGGGATGTGGCTTCTACTCTATGACCTAGTGAAGGTTATGTATAGTCAGAATGTGTGAAATTGTTTCCATTTGATTTCTTCCAATGTCAAAGTATTCTTTGATATTTAGAGAAAGGCAGCTAAAATGATTCTGGGTCATTGGGAGTAGCTTCTCTAGGACGTGATGAAAATTCCAGTTTGAAGAAACATTGCTAAAATAATAGGAACTATGATCAAAGTTTTTAGAATTATGAAAGTATGGTTATTGTGAATATTGATTTTACTGAACATTTAAATAATATTTTGATTTTATTTAATTTTGCTGTTGATTTTAATTTAACAATTAAATCTCAGAATGTGATAACCACAGAGGACATGTTTCAAAACAGAGAAAGGGTAACTCCAGGACAAACAAGAGGAATGCTGATGCAGATTGCAGCCTCTTTCCACAATTAAGTAGATTGCCAAACATGAGTTTCTGTAGGTAGACACTTCTGGTGTTGAACTTGCTAATGTCATTTGAACCTCTCTGAATGTGCTAGGCTAGTTGTTCGCCAGCAAACATACTGTCTATTACCAGGCCTTATTGACTGCCTTTATAGATGGGCAGAACCTGCCAGAATTCTGTGCTTCTTACTGTTGTGCTTTAAGAACTCTAGGTCATTACGCTGAGGCATTTGAGTAGTACTTGGGTGAAGGCCATTCATCCTAAAGCTTTCGCCATACCCTTCAGTTCAGAAATGCATTCTAAGCTTGCCCGCTTTTTCGGTATTGTCCCTCAACGCCACAGAAAGCTTTTAGTGATACCAAAGAAGGAGACTTCTAACTTTTCTCCTCAGGAAACTCCTCGACAATTCACTATTGCTGCTTTGCTGAAATGGGACTTGGCAGACAAGTATGTCATGCTTGTGTTTTTGAGAAGTTCTTTCTATTGCCCAAAACAAACAAAACACAACCCCACCAACCTTTTAATGCAGCAAACCTGTGCTCTTAGAACAAAGAAGTTATTTTTCCCCTGAAAGACTGAGACTATTGTCAATTGCAAGTTATTCTGCACAAAATAAATTGAAAGAGTGAAATTGTACTTATTTTAAGAACTTATATTTCTCAGTTCTTTAGGACAACATCAGAAAATTTTTAAAAATAGGGGTTTTTCTTTTGAGAAACTCTGTGCTGTGAAATTAAAGCAAATTGTGGATGGGAAGTTCAAGAGAACAGGAGAGGGAATCTTGGCAAGGACTGCCAAGGGATTTTGCACATCACAGTTGAGCAAGTAGTTATGAATGGAGCTGCGATTATGTCTCCAGAGAGGAGTTCCTGTAACATGATATTTTACTCAATTTTTAAGGAAAGGGAAAACACAAACCTTCTTCTCTTGCTGCGCTTCCTTTCTCTGTCCTCTTTTCCTCCTAAAAACAACAAAAAGAACCCCTACGCTTAGTGCTTGGAATTGTTCATAGAAATAAAAGCAGTTTAGAAATATCTTCTTCAAAGGACTCTTGTACCCGAGCCAAGCATTTCTCCATATTAGTGAGTCTGGAGCAGTGTTTTGTGTGTGCCCTGGAAAAATACAAAACCCTTGTGTGATCCCCTTTGTGCCGGTGCTTACAACCCAGATACGGAAAGGACACCTCATTGATCGGACCCTTTCTCAAACTCCAGCTTTCACTGGAAATGAATTGGCCAAGCTGGAGAAAAAGAAAGTTTCAGACATTCAGAACAATTGGATTCTAAGCAAAGCACATGAACTTAGAAAGTTGCTTAACACTGAATTGTTCAGTGCAATTACTTAGGGAGTTGGGGAGGGAAAATTCTCTTGCCTTTGAGGCAATACTTTGTGGGAAACCCTGATATCAGCTTGGAAACAATGTCAATACTTGCGTACCTAGTTACTTTTAGCCTCCTAATAGTAACCATCAGAATAGCTGACATTTTAAGGTTTTCAAAGCGCTCTCAATACACGATCTCATTTGATCTTTGCAGTAATCTGATGAGGTGGATGCCTTCACCAGAGCCATACCATCTGATGTATTTTAAATATGTTTTGTTGATGGATTTTGTCATTACGTTACAGTCATTTCTATGGGGAACTCCTCTTCCCCTCCAGACTGAGCCTTCCCTGGTGACAAAGAGGAATAAGCAAAGTTTCGTGATACAGTGACTGAATCTGATATGTGGTCACCCTTCTGTCCTAGTAGCCCCTCACCTCTCCGCCTTATAGGAAAAAGTTAGGACATAATATCTGAAGCTAGTCTCTTCCTTTACATTGTCCTAGTCATTGTGCATATTTTTCTTTCTTTCTTATTTCAGCATGTATAAACTCATATAGATCTTCCCCACGTAACTCTGAAATTCTCATATTCATAATTTCTTACTGCAAAAAAAATTACTTTCTAATATCAGATTTTTTTTAAACAGTCATTTTCTAATTGATGGGATCCACTTGGTTTGCCGTTCTTTGCTACCACAAACAGTGCCGTTATCAAAATTTGGGTATAGAAATCCATTTTACAGATGAGGAAGCTGAGGCTCAAAGAGGTTAAGTCATTTGCATACAGGGAAGTATGTGTGTAAAGCACTTTGAGGGCCAAAAACTTCCCATAGCCAGTAACAGCTGGAGGTGGGATTTGTATGTAGGTTTCTGCTGATTCCAAGTCCAACCCTCTTTCCAGACAACAGGCTGCCTCTCAGGTGTAATATACAGTAAAGTGTTAAACACGTACTTCAGAAATCATTTTTCATCCGGAACTATAATTCTATGGTGAGTAACCTGGAATGACCTTAGGAAAGTAACTTTGCTAAAGTCTCACTAAAAGAGTGGTGTTAATCTCTTTGTATAGCTAAAATAATTTTATAAAATATTAATTATATTTGCTAGGGTCATCCATGACACAGTTTTAAAAATTATTAAAAAATAATGCATCAACTAATTTTTTTTCTCCCTAGTCTTTTCTCCTTATACCTTCACTGAAACTAGCCTCTATCTATCTATCTATCTATCTATCTATCTATCTATCTATCTATCTATCTATCT
>NW_020954550.1:1347364-1384863 GCF_900497805.2 Vombatus ursinus
TCTATCTATCTATCTATCTATCTATCTATCTATCTATCTATCTATCTGTCTATCTATCTTACGTGCAATCACCATGTTGTTGACTGGCTATAGGGGATTCTCTATTCTAGAGGAAAGGCAATTGAGGCAGATGAATTTAAGGTAGAATAGGTTTTCTCTGGTGACTATATATAGCTCAAGCAGCTGTCATTTTGACTCAACAAATATGTTGAGCATTTATTGTATATATATTTTACACATGTATACACACATTTATATTAACATTCATACATATATCAACATCTTCCCCATTAAAATACAAGCTCTGAGGACCAAGACTTCTCTTGTCTTTGTATTGCTTACTATTTGCCAGAAACTTAGCTAAATGCTGGGGATTCAAAGATGGGCAAAATTCTTCTTGTCCTCAAGGAGCTTACATCATAATGGGAGAGACACTTGTACATATATAAGTATGTACAAGGTACATACCGACTAGATGCAGAAGACTTTAGCAGTGGGAGGAATCAGAAAAGGTCTTCTGTAGGAGGTAGCACTTGAGTTGAGCCTTGAAGGGAGCTGGCAGGGGGAGGTGAGGAAGAAAGCATTCCAGGTATGGCAGGACAGCCAGTGAAAAGACCCCTATGATGGAAGATGGAAAATTACGTGTGAGAAACAATAAGCAAGCCAGTATGGCTGGACCACAAAGTAAATGGAGTGTAAGAAGGCTGGAACGGTAGGACTCGAGGATATTCTGGACAATGATTAGCCCATTAGGTTCAGTGTTAGGCATATTCTGTGCCGAGTTTATGATTGCCTGAGGTGAACTGATGTCTTAGGGCAGACTGGGTGCTTGTTGCTTCTTCTTTGACTTTCTCTTTAGACAGGAGGGTCTTTGGCAGGACCTTAATTCTGAAATTATTGATTGCCCACCTACTGTAGGGAAGCAGGTGCTGGGTATTCTCCTAGCAGCTCAAATTCAATCCTTACCCTCACAGGGGCTTACAAGTTAATGACAAGACCAAATACTTCTTAAAATCTACTGTGTACAGAGTACTCTGCTAGGTCTGGGGAGATAAAACATTCAATAAAGATGAGGCCTTGTAGAGAAGTTACAGTGGGAAGGGAGGAGACAAGTGTATATGTAACCAACAAAAGGCAGAAAGTATTACAGGAGTTCAGAGGAAAGAGAGACCAGATTGGGTTGGCTTGGGTCAGGAATTGGAGGAGGTGGTATTGGAAGTGGGCCTTGAAGATAGATAGGGATAGATAAAACTAGGGCCGTGATAGTGGTGGTGAAGAGTTTATTCCAGATGGAGGAAACGAAGGCGTAAGAAAGAAATCAAGCAGTATATTTGGGTAATATTGTCTTATTTTACTGAAGGAAAGGATGTAAGGCAGTAGATAATAGGACCTAAGGCAGGGAAAGTATAAAATCTTAGTGTCAGGAGGAGCTGTACAGTTCACCTAAGCCAACTCCTACCTGAGACTCATTTAAAATAAAAGTGTTCAGCCAGCCCTCTGCTTAATGAGTTCCATGATGAGAAAGTAACCTCTCAAGGAAGTGCCATTCTATTTTTGAATAGGTGTAATTATTAGGAATTTTCTCCCCCTGTGCCAAAATACGCCTCCCTGTAACTTCTACTTATCAGTTCTGATTGTGTCCACTGAGGCCAAGCAGGATGAATCTAATAGGGTGGGACCAAATGATAGAGGGCTTCGAATGCCAGGCTGAGGAGTAAAGGGAAAGGAAGTAGATGGAGCAGATTAGAACAAGTTAAGTCCGGGTTGGCTAAGCATACAGTAAATTTGCTTAAGGAGAATTCACCACAGGATATTAGAAAGGAAAAATGACATGAGGGATTAGGAAAATAGGTTTTGACTTTGAGGGGAGTGGTATTAGCAGCAGGAGGTAATTGCTATGATCCAATTGGGAGAAGACCAAGGATTCTGCTGTAGGGTGGGGCAGGAGAAATAGATACAAACCACTCCTGTAAAGGACAACCCAGTGGCTTTTGGCTAGATGTGAGGAGCTAAGGACAGTGAGAGGTCAAAGATTGCCAAGCAGATCCAGTCATCTCTAGGTTGACTCAGGCTGGAAGTTCAGTCGCTTCCCTCAGCTGAGCCTGATGCTCGTAGCTGGGAGAGTCTTTCACCCACCTGCTGTGGCCTGAAGCCTTCCTTGCTGTTTGTTTTCTTTGCAGCAGCACAGTACCTTACGTTCTGTCAACCTGTATGCACAAGCTTTGGGTGTGTGGGAAGCAGGTGCACTCACTAGTCAGGTGGATGTAGGTTGATCTAAGCACACCTTCTTTTAGTATGGCTTATTTTTCACTTTCAACTTATTGAGGAAAATGGATGTAACCAGTAAAAGACAGATTTTGCAACTGATATTTGATCCAGAAGCTTCCATTTTTCCTCATGTTCTTCAAAGCCAAAATGGTGGGGGAGAGGGAGGGGGAAAAGGAGGGAGGAGAGGGAGAGGATAACCTTGATATTTTCCAGGCTGAACATATCTTTGAATTCAAATATGAGTTTTGGACTTATCTTCCTAGTTAATTGAAATTGAATTCTTGGTTTCCAGGGTCTTTATGGGTAAACTATCTTTTGTGTCTTTATGCTTCCTTTCTACTTCAGCTTTGGCATTCAGTCATCTTCTACTTATTTCTAAGTCACCCTTTCACTGATGCCAGTATGAAACTTGTATACTCTGAAAGGAGTTTCTTTTTTTTTTTTTAATGGGAAATAAATTTATTATTAGGTTCCTTCTGGAAAAAAATACGATTAAAAATTGTCTAGAGTATTTTAGCTCCTCCTTCTCTGAGAGGGAGATTTTCTTTTGTTTCCTCCTGATTATTGGGGCATAATCTTATTATTTGGTCAGCCTTTGGTTTTGCATTCTATTCGTCCTTTGTCTTTTGGTTCTGCCATTATTATGACTAGTGTGAAAGAATGCTTTGCTTTTCCGATGAAACTCCAGTGTTATTTGGCCACACTTATCTTTTGAAGTCTCTTCCTTCCTGTACGAACCTCTGCACCAGATGCTGCCTCATGCTGTGATACATAAAGCTCATATCAATGTATTATTCAAGTGGCAGGAAAACTAGAAGGGGACTCACTGGGGAAACACTTTCAGAAAGCGGTCGCAGAGTGCATTCTGAATAACAAGTTGCATTTATGTAGCAGTTCAGTGTTCGAAATGCTTTGCCATCCATTACTGCCTCATTTCATCCTCATCACAACTTTATGGTGTAGAAAAGGCAGGTTTCCCCTCTCTCCCACCCCCATTTTCAACAGGAAGCCAAGGTGCTTAGAGGGCATGTGATTTACCTAAGGCCTATTAGCTAAAAAAAAATGATAGAACCCTAACCAGTGGAGAATTAGCAACTCATAGGCCTTTTATTTTTACAGAAATCATACCAACAAAACTTCGATTTTTCGTGTTAAGTAATAGAATGAGAATTGAGGAATTCTGGTCATTCCCCATGATAATCATTCCCACTTAAATTTTGCCTGGATTTTAAGACTCCATTCTAGTGCATAGCTTTTCCTGCCTCAATGCTGTCTCTGGTCAGCACTGAACTGTTTCTGGCAGCGGGTACAAATGCGCTCACTGGAGTGTCCAGGAGAATGAAAGCATAAGGGATAGCCTTGTTAACAAGGCCCCTGAGTTCCTAAATGCAATTCTGTTTCAGCTCTACCGGCTTTCAGTCCAGGGTTCTGGAGTTGGTCTAGTTTCACTGATATCACCTCACCTGGCTTTATACTAATCCCCCAAATTGGACTGAGAAACAGCAAAATCCCATTTCTTCTTGATTTAATGAAGGCAGGGTGCTTTCAGGATCACGATCTCTCAGAAGAGTCTTCCACATCCACTTAGTTCAACTTGTACCTGAAAAAAAAATCTGTTTTAAAAAAGTTCTTTGGCAAGAGGCAATCTAATGTTTATTTAAAGATGTTTAGTGAGAGGGGACCCATTTTAGAATATCAGGGATACTTTTTTATATTCAGTGGGAGTGATGGACACAATTCCCACCAAGGGAAGGAGGTAAGGGTTTCATCACAGGGGATGAGTGAGCAGAAAAATGTGTACACTGGGCTAAGGCCACATACTGTCTTGAAGAGTTGCCATGGTACTGGTGAAGACTTTAGCCCCAGAAGAGTGGGAAAGTTTCTAGTTGCCCTATGTACACTTTTAGAAGTGGAATGCTGTGTTGTTCCTGATAGCTCACATGGGAAGGGGTGGACAATGACAGGGGAAGGCCTGCTAACCTACTGGCAAAAGAATGATTGGGAAGACCAGAAAAGATTTTTCTTTTGAGCATTAGCAGTTGAGATACCTGGAAATGTGGGCAGACTAGGGTTCTTACTCTGACCTCATATAGTTGTTCTTCCTTTGGAATCTATAGAAGATGCTGCATTTTGGGTCTGATGTCATTAAAATCCAGGCTTAAAAAAAAGATCCAGGGGCTGACAGAATAATAAGGTACTAACTAAATAAAACTGCATGAAAGTACTTTGAAAAGTATAAAATGTTATCCAAATGTAAGGTAATGTTTTATTCTGACCCATCCTGTGTAGAGGTCACCCAGATGAACCCTGCTTCCTTTTGACAGAGAATATGTGTTCAGGAAGATGTGCAGACATTTGTGACTACATGTGATTGCATTAACCCTGTTAATGTTATGGAACACATTCTAGCAGAGCTGACTTCTCCTTTGTCACTCTTCAGGGGCAGGCTTCTTTACCACTTTTGTGTCATGGTTCCCTTTGGCCATCTGGTGAACCCTGTGGACCTTTTCTAAGAACTATTTTTAGATGCATGAAATAAAATACTTAAGATTACAAAAGGAACCAGTTATTTTGAAATAGTGACAAAAATATATTTTTAAAAAAACCGAAGTTACAGGCCACCTAAAAACTATTCACAGACCTCTTGTTAAGAACCCTTGCAGTAAAGTATAAAATACATGTGGGGACAGTTTGGTACTAGGTGTGGGAGGTGGCTGGGCAGATTTCAGAAGGGTAGCCAAGATTTGGATGGGAAACAGAAGACAATGGATAGAACAACATGGTGCAGATGTGTGAAGGAGGTAAGTGGTAGGAAGTTGAAGGAGATGGTAGAATCTAGAGAGTGACAAGATTGGGCTCCTGATTATATTGGTTCATATCAGAGTTAGGAACCTGCCCCCCCCCCCACCCCGACCCCCCTGCCCCCAACAGTTATTGAGCTTTAAGCTTGTGTCAAAAGTGACTCACTGAAACTCTGTTGGAAATTGGGGATAAGCACAAAGACAGCACAATCTTTTTTTTTTCATCCCTGTCACATAAAGTATTGAATTATATAGAATTTTATTAGTGAAGGCACTTTGTAGATGGGTGGTCTGTGGGGCAGCTGGGTGGTACAGTGGATAGAGTGCCAGGCCTGGAGTTAGGAAGATTCATCTTCCTGAGTTCAGATCTGGGCCCAGACACCTAATTGTGTGAACATGGGCAAGTCACTTAAAACTATTTGCCTCAGTTTCCTCATCTATAAAATGAGCTGGAGAAGGAAATGGTAAAGCATTGCAGGATCTTTGCCAAGATCTGACCCCAAATAGGGTCAGGAAGAGTCAGACATGATTTAACAACAGATGGATAGTCCACTTTGGAATTTTACAGGGTAAAAAGACTATTGAAGGAAGCAGACAGGATTGAGCAGGAGAGTTGCGATAGGTGTAACCAACAAAAAGGAGGGATGCTGTGTGTGTGTTTTGTGTGTGTGTGTGTGTGTATGGATGTGTGTGTCAGTTGGGGTTAAGTGACTTGCCCAGGGTCACACAGTTAGTAGGGATGCTGTTTTTAAAGGGGGGGGAGTGTATTAGAAGCAAGCTCCCTTTGGTATCCAGTAAAGAGACCTACTTGGAAGAATGACTAGTGGTCTACTTGAAGCAACACTGTGTTGTTGAGCTTTTTTTTTTTTATTTTTGTGTTTTTTTGGTGGATGCTTAGTTCTTCTGGGCAGCTATTGTACAAATTGAGTTTATTTGAAAAATAGAGATTAAAAAGGTGAGTCTTTCTTCATCCACTGTGAACTTTAAATTGAGCTCTGCCAGTAACAAGGGCTGAGGAGGAAGGTGCCATCTTCCCCACAGCTGCTGTTGATTACTCAAGGTGTGTGTTTATTTATTTTTTTATTTATTTTGGCTAGGCAATGGGGTTAAGTGACTTGCCCAGAGTCACACAGCTACTAAGTGTTATGTGTCTGAGGCTGGATTTGAACTCAGGTCCTCCTGAATTCAGGGCCGGTGCTCTATCCACTGTGCCACCTAGCTGCCCCATGGTGTGTGCTCATAACACAATTCTGCCTATGTACCTTGATTCCAGGCACTCCAGAATGAGAGGTGGGCCTTCTGTTCTTGATCAATGTCCTTGGGTTAGGGTTATGGCTCTGTAGGTATATTCTTTTCCCTGTGATAACTCCTTTCTGCATGATGATGTCTTATCATTGGTTTAGTTTATTCTTGAATCTGTTTCCCTGATTCCTTTCAGTTTGCTCTTCAGGAACTATTTTTAAAAATTTTATTTTTAATTTATGGAATAAAACAAACATTTCCATCACATAGTATAATAAAAAATGATTGCACATGAAACTGAAAACCTGTTATATTCAACTTGCTATTTCTTTTAAATATATAATGAAGTTATCATGTAAATTTCTTTTTTGTTCCCTCTTTTTTCTTCCCTCCTGCCCTCCCTCCAGTTCTTTCTCTTAGTGTCTTTCTTGAGAACTATTTACTTGGGCTGATTTTATCCCTGGATTGCATCTAAGAGGAGGAAAGAACAAAACAAAATCTTATATACCTGTCTGGTTAGGAACATCTCAGTGTGGGATAGTAGAAAGAGCACTAGCTCAGGAGTCAGAAAACCTGGGTTCAGATTCTGCCTCTAAGGATTATTACCTGTGTGGCCTTGGGCAATATCTTCCTGGATCTCCATTCCCTTCTATGTAAAATGATAAGATTGGGCTTGATGCTCTCTGAAGTTCCTTAGCTCTTGAGAGCTGGGATCCTGTACATATCTGGTAATGAGCCTGCTGGGTGCTCTCTGGCCAAAATAGAAAGTGTATGAAACTCTCACTTGAGATCCAGTATGACAAGTGGAGTGTGTGTGTGTGTGTGTGTGTGTGTGTGTGTGTGTGGCGGGGACATAGAGCTTTGGAGTACCCAAGTGCCGATGAACTAATGCAGCAGCTTGGCTTCCCTGTTATCCTCATGTCTGGAAACAGCCATTGAGGCACCTGGGTGGCACAGTAGATAGAGGGTTGGAGACCTGGGCAAGTGGCTTTGTTCCTCAGTTTCCTCATCTGTAAAATGGGAATAATAATAAGACCTACCTCCCAGGATTTTTGACAGGATAAAATGAGAAAATATTTATAAAGGGTTAAATGAGATAATACTTGTAAAGAGCCTAGCACACTGCCTGGCCCATACTAGGCCCCTTATGCCTGTTCTCTTCTCCCCCTCCCCACTAAAAGCATTCTGTAGACCATAAAGCATTACATAAATGCTAACGATTATTATTATGTTTTTGGTTGGGGAGGTTTATGAGATGAAAGCCCGTCATTTTGCTCCTTGGGATATACAGACATTAGGAGCCAGCATGTTGATATTGGTTTCTTGATGTCATAGGCATGTTGCTGAAGAGAGGGGATAAGTGACAAGTGATATGAGCTCAGTGTTTTTGGAGTCAGTGCCCTATATTCTTATTCCACTCTGATTCTTATAACTCTCAAAAGCAAAACATATGATATCATCTTCAAAATGGCCCTCCAGCATCATGATGATAGATGGCTTGGAAGTAATTCTCTTGAGCATTATTTGCTCTTAAGGAGACAAGTCATCCCACCTGCTTCCTGGATGCTTGCAGGGGACATATGTAGTCATTTAAATTTTTCTTTGTGACATGTGTCTCAGTCATTTTCTTTCCTCCTGCTGGAAAATCTGTGAGTACTCAGAAATTTGGGCTCCCTTCACAGCTATAGTTTTGCCTTCTGCTGGAGTGAGCATAATTTGGTGTTAACCTGCAACATCTGCCAGTAAATGGTCTAGTTTTTTTAGTTTAGGGCCAGAGGGAAAAATATGGGATCATCGACCTCTTTCCTGTTCTGTAATTCTTCCATCTGTAAGGAAAAGGCAGCAAGAAACAGACTGATGGGAAAGACTGGCTATTTCTCTGGGGCAGGATCGGTCATCAGTCATGAGCCTTAGATCCCATTGCAACAACATAATGTTTATTTATTTTTTAAACATAAACAATGGCTATGGTAGGGCTCATCAGAGCTGACTTTATTTCTCCACTTGCCAGATCCTGGTATGTTAGTTTGAATCTCTTTCAGTACTATGGTATGGTGAATCAATGTGGTACATTGCACCTGGCTTCAGGTCCCATCTCTGATATTCCCTGTGAGACCTAGGGCAAAGTACTTAAACACCCTGGGCCTGACTTTTATCATCTGTAAAATGATATTGTTGGACTCTATATATGGCCTCCAAGGCCCCTTCCGTCTCTAGATGTATGATCCAATGAATTCTACCCTCAAGTTACACGTGACCGAGGAACAGAATTACTCATCTCTTGTTTGATTTACTTAGTACCCTATTTATGGTAGAGAGGAAGCATAGGTTTAGAATTGTTTATCTCTTTCAACTGGCTTTTTTTTTCTTTTAACAGATGAAGAAACTTTGACCAAGAAAGGGGGGATGTAACTTGGCTATGGTCATACACCAAGTTAAGTATAAAGGAGCTGAGATATAAACCCAAGTTCTTGGCATATAAATTCAGGGCTCTTAATAGGACTCTACTGTCATCATCAAGAGTAACATGATGATCTCAATGTCCTTATTAAAGATTTCCCAAGTGGCCTGGGGTTTCTTTATTCTTGCCCTGTTCCTGAAGGGATCATTGACTTGGGGAGAAAGGGAAGCCCATTCGTTGTGTGTTGGTATCTGAATCAAGTCCCTCTTAGCTTCATGAAATTCTTGTTGAATTTCTTCTGAGTATATCCATCTGTTTGGGGAAATGGAGACCATCAGAGCATGATAGGATATGGGAAGTAGAGTTTAATGAACATTTTTTTTGTTTTTGGGCGAGGCAATTGGGGTTAAATGACTTACCCAGAGTCACACAGCTAGTAAGTGTCCAGTGTCTGGTCTGAGACCAGATTTGAATTCTGGTCCTCCTGACTCCAAGGTCAGTGCTCTATCCGCTGTACCGCCTAACTGCCTCCATGAACATTCTGCTAGTTGGGACTGTGATCCCTATGGACTGTCATTAACCATTGAGATTAATTCAGTCTGATATTCCTGCCATATTCTATATTCAAACCAGAAAGGAACTAGGTACCATTTACCCTCTTAAATATAGCCACTTCCTAAAGTTCATCGAATAATTGTTATACTTGTACTGCTCAGTTATGAAGGACTTCTTTGTTTGTTGCACCAGCCTAGGTATTGTACAACTTTGAATAGAAACTGGTCCTATCTCTAATTGCAGACTCTCTTAAAAGCAGGCTGCCTTGATGCAGAAAGATAAACAAAGAGCATCTAACAAATGGAGAAGACTTAGCTCATTATGCCATGAGCTGGGGAATGAAGGTCCACTTCTGAGAGGTGTATAGGATCAGGGATTGGGGTTAGAGAAGCATCAAAGTCCATGAAGTCTTCCCAGACTCGGAGTATATTAAATGGTCCTTTGCTTCTTATTATTGTTGATAAGTCATTTCAGTCATGTTGAACTCTCTGTGATCACATTTGGGGTTTTCTTGGCAAAGATAGTGAAGCAGTTTGCCATTTCCTTCTCCAGCTCATTTTACAGATGAGAAAACCTAGGAAAACAGGGTTAAGTGACTTGCCCAGGGTCACACAGCTATTAAGTGTCTAAGGCCAGATTTGAACTCAAGAAGATAAGTCTTACTGACTTCAGGCCCTGTACTCTATCCCCTGGTCCTTTGCAGGAGGGAACAAAATGGAAAGTGACGAAATTTATTCAAGAGCAAGTTTCAAACAGAGGTAGGGATGAGCATGTGAGATGACATGTCTTTGTTTGGGAAGATGTTAGAAGAGGCTTGAAGCTCTAGGGACATTGATGGGAAAAGCAATGACAGTGCAAGAAGGCCCTTGGATTAGAGAGTATAAGGATCCATTTGTGTCAAGATGGAAGGTGCTAAGGAAGCCAAAGGCCCTGAAAAAGGAAATGACTTGGTCCTATCTGTAGGAGAGAAGACAGAATTTGGAGACTATATAAAGTGGAATGGTGTGAGTGGGTAAGAGGTATGGGAAGTGTGGAGATGAATGAGAACTGAACCAGAGTTGTAAGTTAGTGTAACAGAAGACTCAAAGGGTAGCAGAATTTGGGAATAACTTGAATATAATCAATGAAGAGAAGATGAGTTAGATTATATGAAAGCTTTTTTTTTCTTTTTGGGCAATCAGAGTTAAGTGACTTGCCCAAGGTCACGTAGCTAGTACATGTCTGAGGTCAGATTTGAACTCGGGTTCTTCTGACTTTACGGCCAGTGCTCTATCCACAGCCACTTGGCTGCCTCACTCAAAAGCTTTTCATTTAAGATGGAAGGGAGTGTTCACAGATTGGACTTTTGAGTAAGATGATAGAAATATCTGTAAAGAAAGATTGTTAGGAATAAGCTACTTGACTTGATGGCTCCAAATTTAGAATTCTTTGCTATCTGTTACTTACAAAATAGATTTCCAGCAGAATAAGGTAGATCTTTCTGAAATTTTGTTTGAGGTCATATTTCATGTTGTTAAAAAATAAAATTTCTCATTGCCTGTTAACTTCTTCCCCATTGTTTGAGACCCTTTCAAATGCCACTTCCTCCATGAAGTCTTCCATGATTCTCCCTGGTCCTAAATAAATGACTTCCCACCCCCCCACCCTTAGAGTTTGTGTTTGCATCTCTCTAATGCACATAACTATGCTATTCAGTTACCTGTATACAAATACGGGTCTTATCCTCCTAGTAGCCTAGAAACTCCATTGGGGTAGACTTCTCTTATTTAAACTGTGTGTCTCCTGCAATGCTTAGTGCTATGCTCTGTACAAATTGTGTTTGATCTATGCTCTAGCAGAAATGTTGGTAAATATCTAGATGTGTTCTCTGAGTAGCCATGATTAGTAGATTTATCTATATTATCATGATTTATCTACAGACATAGATAAATTCATCAAGGAATTAAGTGTATGTGTGTGTATGTGTGTGTATGTATGTAGACAGACAGAAACAGAGAGAGGAAGAATATTCCAGTGATTTCCTGTCTCTTCTCTCTCTCTCTCTCTCTCTCTCTCTCTCTCTCTCTCTCTCTCTCTCTTTCTCTCTCTCTCTCTCTCTCTATGCCTGGAACTCAGGGGTTTAAAATATAATTATTGTTTGATTGTTGTATGAGTGAATGAAAAAGCCTTTATTAAGTACTTGCCATGTGTAATGTACTGTGCTAAGTGCTGAGGATATGAAAGTAGGAATAGCCCTTGTTCTCAAGCAATTTCCATTCTAATAGGAGAAATAATAATTTTATCTGTATCTCTATCTATCTGTCTGTCTGTCTGTCTGAAGTTTTGGCTCCAAGTCACACAGAAAGGTTTCATGGTCCTTAGGGTGTAGTGGCAAAGCAGATGAAGCATCTTCTTTAATGACATTTCCACTGATAAACTCTTATCAGTTTCTGATATTGAACCACTTGACAGTGCCACGGACGTTGGTGGTGAAAACTTCCTGTTTTGGATCTCCCGGAGCTGTGGTGCCACATCTCCTTGGGGGCTGCTTCCCAGAATGATGCTTGTGGGGGATGGGCAAAAGCAGGACAGGTGGTCTCGGAGATGCCGCCATTCCTAGGACTCTTGGGCTTCCCTGCCCATTGGAGGAGCTCCCACAATAATCCTGTGAGGTAGGTAGCACTGATGTCATCATTCCTTAGTCCTCATTTTACAGAAGAGGAAACTGAAGTTCAAAGAGAGGGAGATTGACTTACTCAAAGTTACGCAGCTAGCTGGTGTCAGAGGAGAGATTTGAATCTGACTCCAAATCCATTACTCAATTCACTATTCCAATAACATGGCATGCTAGGAGGTGCAGTGGGTAGGAGGCTGGACCTGGAGTCAGGAAAATTTGAGACCAAATCCTTCCTCAGATACTTTGTAGCTGTGTGACCCTTAGCTTCCTCATCTGTAAAATGGGGATGATAAGAAAAGTGCCTGTCTCCCAGGGCTACTGTGAAGCTCAAATGAAGTAATGTATATACTTTGCAAACTTCAAAGTGCTATATAAATGTTAGACATGAGTATTGCTATTATTATTGTTATTAATATTAATAAGAGAATGATGTTGTCTTTGTGGTCCTAGGCCTCAATCTCTGCCTCCTCAGGCAAATAGAGCAGAGGGTGGTAAAAGTATTATTTAGTACTCCCTTTTTAATGAATAGGCCTCTCTGTTGACAGGAAATCCATTATGAGCTTGTCTTTAGCTTCTACACTTAATGAAAGACTTAATGATTGACTAGCTAAAAGTTATTTATCTACATTTAGAATCAGTGAGGTTATGGTAAAACATCTCCACACTACTTAATTAAAGAAAAATATTAGAGAAAGAAAATATAAACATATAAAAGAAGGAAGCAGAATCAGTAGCTACATTTTTATACCTGCGATTAAAAACAAAGACACTGCTGTTATCCTATCCAGTCACACATTTAAAAAAAAAATTCATTCACTGAAAGATCAGGGTTGGGCTATTCATTTGTGTGCAGCTGCAGAAACAAAAGAAAATACAATCCTTAATTTTGCCAAGCAACCCTGTCTAAATAAAATTAATATGTAGTGGCCTTGACTGAAAGCTAGGTGTAAAGGCAACCTGCTGCCTGCATTCATTTCGAAGGAGGATGCAGGGTCCCAGAGCCAGTTTAGTAACTTGGCATGGGGAAAGGGGGATAGCGGAGATGATTATGTATGAACTGTAATAATGTTTGTTTTCCCCATAACCATTTGTGACTTTGAGCAAATGACCTACCTCTCTGAGGTGCCCTCAGTTTCCCCATCTGTGACATGGGCATTATAATACCTATCCACGGCTGTTTTAAGGACCCAGTGGGATAATGTATATGGAAATGTTTTGAAAATCATAAATCGCTATATAAAGTGTTGTAATGATTTGGCACATGCTTTAATGACACTCATTGTAGTAAACACTTTTAATCACAGCAACAGCTGTGCGTTTTAGGCTTCTCAAGTTAATTAAAGAGTTGGAGAATGTGTGCTTTCAGCTGCTTTCTGTTAGTACTGGTTGTATATTTATTAAAAAATTCAAGTGGAAGTGGCCAGGCCAGGTCAGAGTCAATCAACAAGCATTTATTAAGTGCTCCCTGGGTGCCAGGCACTGTGCTAAGTATCCCATGAAAGGTAAAACCAGCCCCTGCCCTAAGGCGCTCACCTTCTAAAGGGGGGGGATCACACATCAATAAGTAGGTAACAGACAAGACAGAGTAGATGGAAGGTAATTTCAAAGAGGAAAGTACTAGCAGCCTGGTGGGATCTAGAAAGGACTCCTACCAAAAGTGAGATTTGAGGAGAATAGGGAAAAAAATGTGGACAGAACTCAAAAGTGGAATCCTTATTGCTGTTCTGTTCTGTTGTTTGTCTTCTGTTGCTTTTTAGCTATCAATAGGAATCTTTGTACTAGGTAAAGGTGTCTTCTGCTGTATGATTAGTAGGCAGCACAGAGGAGAAAGTGATGGACCTGGAGTCAGGAAGACCTGAGTTCAAATTTGGCCTCAGACACTTACTAGCTGTGTGGCCCTGGGCAAGTCACTTAACCCTGTTTGCCTCAATTTCCTCATCTGTAAAATGAAATGGAGAAGGAAATGGCAAACCACTCCAGGATCTCTGCCAAGAAAACTCTTGAGGTCACCAAGAAAACTCTTGGGGTCACCAAGAGTTGTGCATGACTGAAAACCAACTGAACCAAGCTATATGATTAGTAGAATAGGAGATTGGTTTTTTTATATCCGGAAATAAAGAGATCTATAATAAATTCTATCCTTTCAATGGGAAACATCAATGAAAGAAATACTACTTAGTGGTGGTAGCAAATCCAGAATATCAGAACACAAAAAGTACTGCATTTGGAGTCAGGCCTTGGGTTCAAATCCTGGCTCTGCTCCTTAATATCACTTCATCTTGTTAGATTTCAGTTTCTCCATTTGTAAAATGAGCACGTTGGACTTGATGACTCCTCTAACTCAAAATTAATGATCCAATGATTATATATTATTGTCAGTAAATCAGTTAATAAGCATTTTATTAAGCACCTAATTATGTGTCAGGCACATAGAGATAAGGTAGAGATAAAGAAAGACAAAAGATGATGTCTGTCCTCAAGGACCCATAATCTAATGGGACAGACTAGCAAATAAATATGTGCAACCAAAATATATACAAGATAAATAGGATATAATTAGCAGAGGGAAGGCAGTAGAATTAAAAGAGGTTGAGTTATTGTTATTTGTTCTTCATTCTTGAAGAGGTGCATGAAGTCAGGAAGGTGATGCCAAGACTTGCAAGTGAATTGGATTTGAGTGAGGGAGAGCTGTGCAAAGTCACCAGCCTGCCTCACTCTCTCCTCTAGAGCCAGCTGGGTCCAGTGGCCAGTTGGAGATCAGGACGACTGGAGATGGCCCCAAAAGGGGCTGAGACAAGGCTTCCTATAAAAGGCGCGATTTTAGCTGGAACACGAAGGAAGTCTGAGGAGAGAACATTCCAGGCATGGGGGACAACCAGAGAAAATGTCCAGAGCTGAGAAATTGTAGTGGAACAGCCAGGAGGCCAGTGTCACTGGATGGAAGACTTCGTGGAGGAGTGTAAGGTGCAAGAGGACTGGAAAGGTAGAGGGGAGACTAGGTTATGAAGGACTTCGAACACCAAATAGATTTTGTACTTGATCCTGGAAATCATAAAGGGAGTCATTGGAGTTTATTTCATACGGAGGTGACATGGTTGGACCTGTGCTTTAGAAAAATCACTTTGGTGGCTGAATGGTGGATGAATTGGATCGGGGAGACACTTGATGCAGACAGACCCACCAGCAAGCCATTGTAATATAATTTTGCTATGTTGTGGGTCGACATAAGAAATTAAATGAGGGGCAGCTAGGTGGTGCAGTGGATAGAGCACTGGCTCTGGATTCAGAAGAACCAGAGTTCAAATCCGGCCTCAGACACATAACACTTACTAGCTGTGTGACCCTGGGCAAGTCACTTAACCCCCATTGCCCAACCAAAAAAAAAAAAAGATATGTCTTTAAAAAAAAAAAAGAAATTAAATGAAATTTTTTTTAGGAGTTTTGTAGAAGCCAATGACATTAATTTGCTAATGACACACAAAAGCTAGCAGACGACAGAAGTTTAGAAACTCAGAAATGCATAACATATTTGTATAATATCAACATATCTTATCTATTAATACCATAATAATTCAGACTTCTGGTAAGAAGAAAGGGCCAAAAAAATTTTATGCAGATTTTCCAGATCTCATGGGCATGTACCCCTAACCCTCTCAATACGGAAGGGGTAACTATAGTACAGGTATGAGGTGATGAGTTCCTGCACCAAGGTGTTGACAGTGTCAGAGAAGAGAATTTGAGGGGCATATTTTAGAGGTGTTGCAAAGGTGAAATCGACAGACCTTGACAATAGATTGGACACTGGGGAAGTTTGAGAGATAGTGAAGAGTCACCTGGATTGACACCTAGGTTTTGAGCCTGAGGGAATAAGAGGATATGGTGTCCTTGACAGTAATAGAGAAATTTGGAAGTGGGGAGATAGAAGAAAGGCAGTTGAAGATGTGAGACTGGAGGTCTTCTGCATAGAGGTCATGGTTGAAGCTGTTGGCAATAAATGAAAATGCCAAAAGAGAATGTGAGCCAAGGATAGACATTTAGGCTCACTCCTAGATAAATAAGAAGGTGGAACCAGGTAGTTAGAATGGAAGGCAGAGAATCAGGACAGTATGGTATCTTAGAAAACGATGGAGGAGAATTTACCAAGTAGGAGAGGGTGGCCAACGTTCACAGATATTTCAGAGACATGAAGGAGAATGAGGACGGGAAGACAGCCATTTGATTGGGCAATCAGGAAATCTTTAATCGTCTTTGAACTATTTCAGTAGCGTTGGGCAGAAGCCTGATTGCAATGGGTTAATGAAAGGAAGGTAGGACTGTCCTGTAGATGGCTAGTCCAGGAAGGATATCGATGAGAGGAGGATGAAGGTGGGATGACGGCCGATTCACACAAGGTTTGTTCTGATGGAGACCTAGGGGATACACCTCTATTCATGCTACGCTTGTGCTGCTCTCTAAGGTTAATTTTTCATTTTCTCCTTCAACTCCAGGGTCATAAATGTAGAGCTAAAAGGACCCTTATATATAGCTTATTCAACCATCCCCCACCCCCATTTTACAGTTGAGGAAAACTGATGCCCAGAGAGATTAAACAGGATTTGAAATCCAGTGTTCTTTGTGCCACATGACACAGTCTTGTGCTAGACTGCAGGGGCCTTCTGTGCAGAGATGGAGGGATTCAGCATGGGAGACGTTAAGTAGGAATCCTACTCCAACACCAGGTAGGAGAATACTATAAGACCTGACTCTGCTTTTGCTCCCTTGACCCAGATTCTGTAGGCTGCACAGCTCTCACAATGGGGAGTGAGTGAACTGTCTAGCTTCTCCCTGCCCCATAGATGCCCTCAGAGATACATGAGGTGTTGGTGATTTTGTTGAGATTTTTTTTGGATTCTTTGTGACCTGGCCAACTTGGTGTTGAATTCTTTCCTGAATCCAAAGAAAGCAGTAAACCCTCTTTCCTAGTAGGACTCCTTTTTAAGGTTGGGAGAAAAAAACTGGACTTCTACGAGCAATAGAAATGCTACTTAGTATTTATTGATTCAAAAGTTGCATCGTGACAAAAAAACCTAATTATTCACAATGCTTTTATGTGACTTTGTATTTTCATTAATCACAAAAGCATCTGTATACATTTGAAATATAATTATGGAGATGTATAAATACGAAAGATTTATTATTCAGGATACAGAAGGTATGTTTTGCTTTGTTGCTCAGTCATTTCAATCGTATCTGACTCTTGGTGACCACAATTGGGGTTTTCTTGGCAAAGATACTAGAATGGTTTGCCATTTCCTTCTCCAGATCATTTTACAGATGAGGAAACTGAGGCAAACAGGGTTAAGTGACTTGCCCAGGGTCACACAGCTAGTAAGTGGCTGAAGCTGGATTTGAACTTAGGAAAATGAGTCTTCCTGACTCCAGTCCTGGCAGTCACTGTGCCACCTAGCTGCCCCTTTGCTTCATTATCTCAGGCCACTTAATAAGATATCACAAAATTCATGTTGTACGTTTTGTTGGAATTAAAGCAGCACAAGACAATGATGCTTCTGTAGATTCATGAACCCCCTGTGAGAATTCTGAGGCCTCCCCCGGGGTCTCTGGCCCACGGTTTTGGGACCACTGGTTCAGAGTGTTTCAAAGGATGGCCTCTCATTTAAAACCTTAAAGTATCATGAATGTCCAGAATAAGATAAACCAAATTAACTCCAAATTAACTGATTTTATTTTGGAGCCTGTGACCCATTTGAGAATTGTTTTTCCTCTGTCTCAGATTATATTCTGGGAGCTCCTGAAGTAATACAATGCGACAGCATATAATTCATTAGACTTTAACAATAATCATAGCTAGCATCCATATAATGCTTTAAGGTTTGCAAAATGCCCTGTACATAAATTAGCTCATTTGTTCCTCACAGCAATCTTGCCAGATAGGTGCTATTATTATTCTCATTTTATAGAAATCTCCTCAAGGAGAGAAAAACTGAGTCTGAGAGAAGTGAAAAGCCTTGCTCAGGATCCCACAGCTCATAAGTGTCTTAGATGGGATTTGAACTCGGGTCTTCCTGACTCTAGGTCCTGAAAAATTCTCCTTAACTTAACTGCTCCACTTAACTGCTCCAAAAAACAAACAAACAAAACATTCTCCTTATTTACCACAATGGCAGGTTATAGCTGGTGGAAAGTGCATTATGTGAAGGGGCATCTCAAACATAATATCTTCCCCTCATTGAATCGGCCCTTTCTTGAAGACCCTAGTGAGAGAGATTATATTCTCCTGTATGAACCCTTCTACTTGTATAGATTTTGGTAGGAAGTTTTCCTTTAAATTTGGCCCTGCTATAAATTCTACACATTGCTCCTAAGTATGCCTTCTTGGGCTAAGAATTCTAATCCCTATTCCATATGACTTCTCTCTTTTACACCCCACCCCCCAAAAAAACAACAATCCTGATTTTGTATAGGCTTGATACCCCTCACTATCCTGGTCACCCTCCTCTGGAAATGCTTTGAGGCCCAAACCTGAGCACAACACTCTTCATGTGGTCTGGCTAAGGCCAAGCTTTGCAGGACTATCACCTTTTTTCTGGAACTGTTAATTCCTCTTGAGGTTGTAAATTCACTTAACAGCTCCCCCACACCCCCATTTCAAGTGAGTGGCTAACTATCCATACTTTTCCCTTTATGTGATTGTCATTATGAAGAGGATGTTTTTGAACTCGTGTGTAAGACTTTACATTTTTACACCTATTCCATTTCTTCTTAGATTTAACCCAGTGTTCTCACATCTAAGTCTCTCTAGTTACCCAATGCATTGGCTATTCCTGCTAACTTGAGTCATCTGCAAATACAATAAACATGCTATCCGTCTGGGTGGGGCAGTTAGATGACTCAGTGGATAGAGCTGGGCCTGAAGTCAGGACGACCTGAGTACAAATCCAGTCTCCATTGGAGAAAGAAATGGCCAACCACTCCAGCATCTTTGCCAAGAAAATCCCATCGACACTAAGGTCCGTGGGATTACAAAGAGTCAGACATGACTGAATGATTGAATATCCATCCAGACCAGTAATTTAAGTCCTGGTTATGCCATTTACTGCTTGTAAGACCTTGGGTAAGTCATAAATTCTGAGTGTCAGCTGCTTCATCAGTAAAATGAATGGATTAGACTAGATTGGGATTTTTAATTTTTTTTGGAGGTGAGGGTACCATGGACCTCTTTGGCAGTCTTGTAGAGCCTTTCAGTGTTTTCTCAGAAAAATGTTTTTAAATGCATAAAATATATAGAATTGCAAAAAAAAACCCAATTATATTGAAATACAGTTTTATATATATTTATATATATGTTTAAAAAAAATTCATGGACTCCAGGTTAAGAACCTTTTGACCAAGAGGCAGCTTGGAGTTTAGTAGCTAGAGCACTGAGCTTGGAGTAAGGAAAACATTAATGCAAAGCCCACCTCCACTACTGACTAAGTGATGCTGGTCAAGTCATGTAACCACTTATCTGCCTCAGTTTATCCATCAATAAATTGGGAAGAATAATATCGCCTACCTCCCAGGGTTGTAATGAAGATAAAATGAGATTATATTTGTAAAGCATGTTGTAAATCTTAAAGTGCTATCTAAATGTGAACTATTATTATTAAGTAATAACTTTTCCTTATTTTAATAAATAGGATTTAGTATTTAGATTGACATATTTCTGTGTTAATATTGCATGCCCTTAGTTGTTTTTTTTTTTAAATGGGATATCTAGAGTTCTTTGTTCCTATGAAAAGGAACCTTCCTGTACAATTCTGTGGTAAACACTGGCTGCTCTTAATTTAGGCAAAATTAATTCTCGAATTACATAGAGGGCCAGGTTGGTTTAAGTGTATATGATTCAACATGAAGAGCCGGCAAAATATAAGTATAGGTGAATACTTAAATATGTCTAAACATTTGTTTCATGATAATAAGTTGATTCCTAACTTCTATTTTTAAGTTTTTCTTTTTGCTGGAAATGTGCCTGTGACACATAGATATAAGTTCCAGCAGTCCTTTCGATAAGGTTTGCACAAGGAAGGAAGATAAAACTCATGAACAAATCTTGTAAAGGAAACCAGCTATTTACCCATCCTTTGAAAGATGGCTGCTGGATTCATCTCCATAGACCTCTGCTTCCTTGACCCTAGAAAGGGGGAACAGAAAGAGAAATTATTTTTAAATGAAAATAAGACACCCAGATTCCTCCCCCCCATTTTTGTTTACCTAAAATGGAAACAAAAATTAATGTAGTCTTCAATACATTTTATTTAGACGAAGATTTGTGTTGATTTAAGGAAGTGAAACAAAAGTGTCAGAAACCGTCTGGTGCCTCACCATCATCATCACTACCCTCTTCTCTTTTTAAAAAATTTAACTTCTGCATTATAATAGGTAATTCAATTTTGTATATGTAGTATGTTCATTTAATGTGCAATTAAAAAAATCCTTTGAGGGTAGATCTTTTAGAACCATCAAGCTGTATAAAAACCAAATTGGCAATGCTTTTATTTTGGTATTTTGTATTGTAATATTTCTGAGTCACCTTAATCCTCATTATTCACATTCTTCTCTGCTTCTTTGCTCTTTTTTTTTCTTTTTTGGGGAGGCAATCAGGGTTAAGTGACTTACTCAGGGTCACACAGCTAGTAAGTGTCAAGTGTCTGAGGCCACATTTGAACTCAGCTCCTCCTGACTCCAAGGCCAGTGCTCTGTCCACTGCACCACTTACCTGCCCCTGCTCCTTTGCTTTTAAATCAAACCATAGCAAATACATTTTTTTTCTCTTATTATGGTAGCCTTGGCAAAAACTGAGACTATGAGCTAGTCCCAGAATTTTCATTATACCTTAGTAGTAGATTTCATTTAAAACTAAGTAGGAATAATAGTTTTGTTACAAAGAAATGAATATAATTGACCATTTTGTGAACAACTTCCCAGGGCTAAAAAATTAAAACTTGATTTTTCTTTTACTGAGGAGGATAATGAATCCTTTTTAATTTTTCAAACTAGCTTTATTGTTTTTCACTTTTTTATATTTCCAATTCCTAACCCAAATGTCCCCACCCATAACTCCTACTGACCCTGTCTCACTCTTCACTTGTAATCCACTATCTCTTCAGAGGAGGGACATGTATTTCATCATCAGCCCTCCTGAGTCATGACTTAAATATGGCATTGCTTCAAATTCTGATGTCTTTAAGTATTAGTTTCCTCTAGGTGGTGATGTGTATACTGTTCTTTTGCTTCTGCTTCTTCTAACTTGCCCTGTTTCTTAGGTCTTCCCAAGTTTCTGAGAGTTCTTCATATTCATCATTTATTATGGTACAGTAATAAATGAAAAGGATTACTGATGTGATCCTCCTTGATTAGCTGTTTTATGAGCAACTTGATAATGTTATCATTCCTGTTCCTTTACAAAGTACGTTTCCAGATTTTAATTGGGCACTGATCATTATTTTCAATTGCCTGTGTGTTTTGCCCAGAAAAAGTAAGCATGACATTTACTACTTTTCTGACTTATTATTGCACCCCCGTCTCCAACATACCCTCCCCCTGATCCCGAGTGTTCTTGTTTTGTGGGGAGTCAGTTCCTATTTTCTATTATTCTATAAACTGTATGTGTAGTCCTTTTGGGCATGGTGAGTCATGTGCTTGATGTCCTCAAAAACTTGTCAAAGTTGAACAAGCCAACCAATCATGTCAGATCTTCACAAAGGATTGGAAAGAAATATGCTCATGATTCTGACGGCTTATAGCTGTCACTGTTGGTAGTTATGGGGTAGTTAGTGATCGAATAAACATTGTCTTAATAGCCTGAATGGTAGTCTATCTCCACAAGTGTTAGGAACTTAAAAGTGTGTGTATTTCATTTGACTTAGTAGATTGTCTGTTGTTTTCTGTGTTAACAAGTGGATAATTGGGAGAAAGTTGCTGTTTGTCCCCATGATAATAAGCTCCATTCTAGGGCAGCTAGGTGGCTCAGTGGATAGAACATTGGGCTTGGAATCAGGAAGACTCATGTTCCATGAGTTCAAATCCAGCCTCAGAAACATACTAGCTGTGTGACTCTGGATAAATCACTTAACCTTGTTTGCTGCCTCAATTCTTATCTGTAAAATGAGTTGGAGAAGAAAATGACAAACCACTCTAGTATCTTTGACAAGAAACCCCAAATGGGGTCACAAAGAGTCAGATGTGACTGAAGTGACTGAACAACAAGTTTCATTCTAAGATTTTTTAAGCCTACATTTGCACAGAGATGACATATCTGTAGAATTTTAAGAACATTTTTCTCAAGCAAAGTTTGAAAGCTTTTCAAATTCCCCTTTCATAGATTGACCAATATTTGAGGTCTAGAAATTTTATGTGGCATTCGGGAATGAAGGCTAGGGATCTGGATCATTTTATCTTGATTTCTATAATATATACAAACTAAAATTGTTGGAACCAGATTCACTAATTAAAATAAGACCCATCTAAGTTTCAGGGGTCATGAAGAGTTGGACACAACTGAAACACTAAACAACAGCAACTTCAAATTCCTAGTTTCTAAATTCATTTGTTCAAAAATATTTTGTTATCTATTGCCTACAGGGTACTGTGAAAAATATGGTTGATTACAGCCTTCAAGTAGCACATAATCTATTAGGGTAGATAAGAAAATTATACAAATAGCTATAATGCAAGGTAGAATGTGACAAATACATTAAAGGAGATACTAAGTGCTGTTTATGGGATCTCAGTAGAGTGAGAGCACATTTAGCTGGAAGTAGAGTAGAGGAAGGAATTGGGCATAGATTCATTAAGGAGTTGTTATTTGAGGTGGGTCTTGAATGGGTTCAACTTCAGCCTGTAGGGTTTGGGGAAAATGGGTACCACAAGCCAGAGGAACAAATCATTTCTAAGTTTTGACAAAGGCTTAGGTATCACCTTCCTGGTGAGGGTACCTGGTAAAGTGAGGAAGGGAGGATTTTGGTGTGGTGGAACCAGGAGGCCGGAATATTAGATCTTAAATGCCATTGTTGAAGTACAGTTGAGGATGATGTCAAGTTTGGGTTCCTATCTCGAATTCTCATATACCGTTCAGGGAGGTATCTCTAACATCCCATAATGTGACTTTGTGTTGGTAAGCAACAGTGTTGGAGATAACCACAAATGGAAGCTATATCAGAGCTCCCAGGGAAGGAGAAGAGTTATCCCCTGCATCTCTTTCACTCTTCCATGAAAAGATAGCTCCATGGGAATTTTGTGAAAAGAGAAGGCAAGTTAAACAGAAGACAAGCACTGCTGTTGGAACATAGTGTCAGGCCCTCCTTGAGAAGAGGAGTTGGAGAGCAAGCATTTTGCCTGTGAGAGTTTCCTGTGGACTAAATTAGGTAAACGTTCATCCCTCTATTTAATAGTTATGATATATTTTTGAAAGAATATTGGCTTTAAGTCATGATGTAGGAATTTTAGAAGTCTTCTTTTGATGGGCCTATAAATAACTGAATCAAGTTTTGACCATTTGATTGGGGAGGACCAGTGAATGAGACCTACTGAGTGGCTTGTTCACACTAAGATGTAAACTTATGACCGTGGTGATCTTCTCCCATCTCAAATAAGTGGACAAGATTCTATTTGGAAGCAGATGAACTCTTCTCTGGATATTTCTGCAGTCTTCACTTTAAGAGTATTGAAAGACTGTGTAGCTCTTAGATTGTGAGGGATCTGAAATTTGAAGTCTGTAAGATATTAACAAAGATTGCAAAATGGGCCAAAGGGCTTGTTATCCAGTGGTTTAACATTGCATGTTGTCTTGTCACAATGTCTTGTGACACAGTGTCATGTCTTGTTTTGTGTTGTGGTTGTCTTTTATTCCTAGACTAGATTCTGTAGTGGGGCCATTTTGTAGGGATTATCCATAAAGTATTAGAGAAAGTAAAAGGATACTTAGCTTTAAACTGAAGACTAATTAAATCATTAGATTGTGAACCCTTTGAGGGCAGGGGCTGTCTTTTGCCTCTTTTTGTATCCCTGATGCTTAGCATAGCACCTGGCACATAGTAATTGTTATCCCTTGTGCTTAGCATAGTGCCTGGCGGATTCAAAGTAAAAGAGACAGAGAACACAGGAAGTGTTTTAACACAAAACAAAACAAAACAAACAAACAAAAAAAACCACCATTGGGTCAAAATTGCACTGGTTTGATCATTTCCCTCCTAAGTCCACAACAGGAGACAAGAGTACCTCTCATGAGTAAATAGAGTTTTCATATTGTGTGCCATATTTAAACGTTAGATAGCATTAAAACATTTTTATCTTGAAACAAAATTGCATACCAAATTTGACTAAACTTGAATTTTGGGAATGTTTGGCAGATGGGTCAAGTCAAACATAAGTTTTAAGGAAGGCCTGTGGCAAATGAAAGATAGAATGATTAAGGAAACAAAGGTCTGAGCTCCCAAGTCTATTGATTTATTGAGCAATTCTTGCCAATTGCCCAACAAAACGGGATCATTACCCTTCCTCAGCTTTGGTATTATAGCCTGAATACAGGGGGAGACAGATTTAAATAAAAGAAAACAATAAACCAAGATACAATATTAGATCATCTGATTTTTAATTGGAGGAAAGATTAGGGACTTTCCAAGTTGGGAGGGGGAGAGTGAACAGGGGCAATTTTCTGAAATCATAAAAAAGATGTCTCATTCTCCCCAAGTGTCTGTATACTTGTATACATGTTCAAAAGAACATGGAAACAGTAACTGATCAGTAATGGGGTCACTTTTCAGATAAGACCTATGGGTTGCTTGAGATGTACAATTGTGAGAAAACTCCTTGCATCAATCTTAGGATCTGACTGAGTTCCTAGTCAGCATAACCTAGGTCTTTAGTTAAGGGTCTAAGAAGCAGGTAGGTCCTATTTCCCAACCATGTAGGGTTAAGTTCAAACAATGTAATAAAGTCCTCTCACAATTCCCAGAATTGAATAAAGTTTTCTCACAGGACAGAAATTGGACTAAACCCATAATTGAATAGGAAGGGAATTGAGCTAGATCCAGAATTGAGTCACAAAGATGGCATCACAGTAGTTCACTCAATTCCCACCACCACTGGCTGCTCCGCTCCCCTTAATTCCCTCAGACTGAGTATATCCCAGGCTATTGAGTTTCTTTAGATATTACATATAAGATGCCTTTGTTGCCAAGAGAAACGATGGAGCTTTTATAGAGATCCAGCTGTGACATGCACTTTTGTAATCTGATTACTAGTTAGTGGTTTAATAATTAATGGTTGTTTAGGTACATGTTCTATGTGTCATTCACAACTCCCAAGGATGTAACCCAGTGCATAATTGTTAATAACAAATCCACCTTGCATAGTATTATCCTCCCTCACAGCTGGTTTCCTTGTGAAATTACTATGGAGTAATGGAAAAACAAAGAGCTAAAAGTGACTGGATGGGGCTGTCCTACTATATATATATTTGTTTTCCACCTGTGATTCCATTGGTGTTTTCAACCTGTGATTCCATTGGGAACTCTTAGTGATGAAACTTCCTCTACCAATGGAGATCAGCATTTGTCCAGCAATCAACAAGAGGATAAGAGGCTTATCCAGAATATGTCAGAAGTCAGATTTGAATCCAGACCTTCCTGACTTCAAGCTTGGCTCTCAATCCAGTATACCATGCTGCCCTATCATATAGATATAATAAATTGTGCCCCCTATTCCTAAGAGTCAAAGTTAGTCATTATGTGCCAGGCTTTATGCTAGTTAAGCACTGAGGATACAAAGAAAACCATGATAGTCTCTACAATAAAGGAGCTCACAATCTAATGGGGGAGACAATAAGTAAAAAGAAGGTGAAAAGGAGGGGGAGAGTATCCTGGGCAGGGCTGAGGGGGCGGGGATGATGAAGTCCTACAGCCCAGTGGAGAAATGATGTAAGGAGGTAACATTTTCATCTCACAGAATGATGAGTTTTTGGAGATCGTTGAAGTCAAGGAGAGCATCCAGGTAGGAAATGATGATGTGAATTCCCTGGGGAACCCCTGCTCTTAAATTGTGTAGAATCTGGCATGAGCTCACCAATGTTCACCCTCTTCATCCTGGAGCAAGGGGCTTTGAGGAAGTGTGAGTTTCAGAGCTGATTTCATCTTGCAGAATGACGAGTTTCTGGACAATAAGCAGGAAAAGAGAAAGATGAAACAGACATTAATATCCCCTTTCATTTAACTAAACAAGCATTGATTTAAGTGCCTACTGTGGGTCATGCTCCATGATAAATACTGGGGACACAAATACAAAAGCAGAACAGTCCCTATCCTCAATGATATTACATTCTACTTTAAGAGCTTATATTCTATTAGATCTTAGGATTCTATAGATCAGGGGTTCTTAGCCTAGGTCTTTGAACTTGGGTATTTTTTTTTAAGTATTTTGATAATGGTACCTTTAGCAATATTTTTAATATTTTACTAACTTTTGGTGTCCCCAAAGTCTTAGTGCTTAGTGTACTAAGACTTTTGGGACACTTTGTATTACAGCAAAATTGGTTACCTTTGTAATTGTATGTAGTTTGTTTTATGCATCTAAATATATTATTCTGAGGTGTCTATAGACTGCATCAGCCTGCCAAAAGGGATCCTTAGCACAAAAAAAAGTTAAAAATCTTTAGTTGATTTTTGTTCAGATGAAATAGATTTCAGAAGAGTCCTAGTTTTAAAAGCACTCATCTTTGAGTGAACACAGAAAAAGTCCAATACTGATGCTATGCTATTTGTTGGTCTGGATATATAAACCTGAGCACAGTTTTAAGTCTGTATAAGGTCACAGTTAGAATGTAGCCTTGTAAACCACAATAATTATTATCTCTTGCAATCCAGTCTAAGTTAGTGTTCTGTGTCCACCTGAAAGGTGACTGTCTCCTAGATGATGTGGTGATTAGGAAAGAATTCTAAGTATGTGGTCAGGTTTGGGAGGACAGACAAATTTAACACATCTTAAATCCAGTTTTCGTAATGTTACTTCATTTGGGGGGAGATAGCAGAGCATTAGACAGACCCATGACCAAGCATAAATAACCTCATCCCTCCAGATTTTCTAAACAGCTGCCTTGGAGGTAGTGGGTTCCCCATCATTCATTAGATGGGAAATTCAAGCAAAGGTTGTTCATCATTTGGTTGGGGTGTTGTAAAGAGATTTTTCTTCAGAGACAAATTGAACTAGATGGTTCCTGAAGTCCCTTTCACCTCAAGTTGGCTCTTAGCTCTTGCTCATTTTGGATTGGGCAGCTAGGTGGCACAATGGATAGAGCATCAAGCCTGGAGTCAGGAAGAACTGAATTCAAATCTGGTCTCAGACACCTCCTAGCTGTGTGACCCTGGGCAAGTCACTTTACTCTATTTTCCTCTGTTTTTCCATAAGTCAAATGAGCTGGAGAAACAAATGGGAAAGTACTCCAGTATCTTTTTTTTTTTTTTTTTTGGCAGTTGGGGTTAAGTGACTTGCCCAGGTTCATACAACTAGTAAATGTCACGTATTTGGTCTGAGGCTGCATTTGTACTCAAGTCCTCCTGATTTCAGGGTCGGTGCTCTATCCACTGCACCACTTAGCTGCCCCTACTCCAGTATCTTTGCAAAGAAAACACCAAATAGATTCATGTAGAGTTGGACACAGTTGAACAACAACAACAGCATTTTGGATTATATGCACCCTTGGGCTTATTCGCTATTGAGAGTAGATGATCAAAAGTTTCCTGCTCAGGGAAGGTACTCTTTAAACTTGCAGAGACAGCTAAAAAGTTGGATGACAATAAGGATCCAAAAAGATTTTGACAGGTTAAAACATTGGACTGAAGGTGAAATTATAACATTTAACAGGGACAAATGTAAAACTTGATACTTGGGTTCAAAAAATCAATCTCATAAATACAAAATGATGGTATGTAATGGCTAGACAGCATTTTACCTGAAAAAGAGCTGGGGACTGCAGCCTCAGGATGAGTTGGCAGGTTGCTGTGGCAGCTAAAAAGTTATTGGGTTATTTGATTGCACTGAGAATTCTAGTGTCCATAATGAGGAAGGTGACAGAAAGCTCATTGTACTCTGCTCTGGTCACATAAATCTGGAGCATTCAGTTCTGAGTGCCACATTTTAGGAGGAAAATTGATAATCTGAAAAGCATTCAGAAGAGAGTGATTAGTATTGAAGGGCTAGAGGATGAAGTTATATAAGGGTCTATTTAGGCTGATGGGATTAGGGGCAAGGGGGCACATTGAGGAGGCCCAGGGGAGGAGCATCATGATAGTTATCTTAAAATATTTGAAGACTCGTCTTGTGATGTAGAAGAGGGACTAGATTTATTCTGCTTGACCTCAGAGGGCAAAATTGGTACCAGAGGAACAACTGATACGTGTTATATAGGAGCAGATTTTGGTAAGATATAAGGAAAAATTTCCTAACAGATTTGTCCAAAGATGAAATGAGCTACTTTGGGTTCCCTTTCATGAGATTCCCCCCTTCCCAGTTACCATAATTCTACAATCACTTCTTACCCCTTTGGGCACGCACATATTCTTCCCTGAAACAAAGAATGACAGTTAAGCAAAATCAACTGAGAAAGCAAGCACATCTCACAGCACACGCACCACTCTCCTCCTTTAGTCGTCCGCCTCTCCACATGTGGTTCATTGTCTGTTCACCATGACCGAGACTATTTGTTGAAATTAATGTTTGACTGCTTTTTAGTTTTGTTTTTGTTTGTTATTGAAGTCATTGTATACACTTGAGTCTGTGTTCTTTGCATGACTTCATATAGATCTTTCCATGTTTCTATGAATTCTCTATATTTGTCACTTTTTTATAGCACAGTAACATTATATTACATTCTCACTTTGGCAATTTCCCAGTTAGTAATCACAAACTTAGTTTTTAGCTTTTTGGCATCACAAACAGTGCTACTGTGAATATTTTGGTATCTACTATCTATGACCTTTCTGTCATTGGTGTCCATGGTATATATACCTAGTATTAAGACCACTAGGCCCAAGGGCAGAAAGACTTTTCACAAGAAAAGGCCAGCTGGTGGGGATGTTCAGAGTGGATTTTTGTTCAAGTTCAAGTGGACTAGACCAGGGCTTCTTGAACTTTTTTAAACTTAATTTTTTATTTAATTTAGAAATTTAATTATTTATAATTAATTAATACAATAATAATTAAAAATTTAAACTAAATTTAAATTGAAACTTTTAAAAGCTTTCTTTAAACTCAAACTTGGGACCCCATCAAGTGCTTCTTAAACTGTGGGTTCCGACCCACAGTTTAAGAAATGCTGTACTAGACAACATCTGAGGGTCCTTCATACTCTGAGAATTGGGAATGCCTGAATAAAAGGCAAGATTTTCATTCTGTGACTTCAGTAGTAAAATGAGTGATAGATGGGTTCAACAGTAAAACCAACTTGAAAAGAAATAAACAAATAATAATAATACTAACATAGGGCCTGGTGTGTGTAGGCACTGTGCTAAGTGCTTTACAAAGATTATCTCATCTGAGCCTCACAACAACCATGGGAGGTTGGTGCTCGTATTATCAACATTTTACAAAGTTGAGGACACGGAATATTCTAATTGTTTACTTGGAGATACTTAAGAGGCATAAAAGTTTATTATAGCTGCAAGTTTTAGAATTTAAAGGGAACAAAGGTGGAAAGTAGATTGTCAGAGAATCATCAATATTTATCATGTAACCTATGCTATATGAAAGGTGAAGGGAGTCAGAAAATAGCATGACTTTCTCTTTAATGTCATTTCCTCTTAGCCAAAAGCACAGGGCTAAGAGTAGCATAAATTCTTTATCAAAAAAACCTTTTAACACTTCCATTTTTTTTTTCTAATGTGATAAGCTTTAAGAGGCATAGAGAGTAGGTTTGCAGCATTTTGTACCATATAAACAATGATCAAATCCTCATGGCCAACCTCTTCATCCTTGCTTCAATTCTATTAAATGTAATAAGTACTATTTATATAGTGTTTTAAGTTTGCAAGGCAAGTCACAGATATTGTTTCATTTTATTGTCACCACAACTGGGAGATGGGTGTTTTTGTTATTATGCCCATTTTATAGATGTGGAAACGGAGGCAAACAAAACCTAGGTGACTTTGCCTAGGGTTACTCATTGAATAAGTATTTGACTCAGAATTTGACCTCAGGTCTTCCTGACTCCACATCCAGTGCTATCTCTATTGTGCCACATATAAGGTATAGAGAAGAAAAAATTGCCTTATAGAATTAGTGTTAGTTTTTCTTTCTCATAGCAGATGTTCTTAAATTTTTCCATGTCATAACCCCTTTGACAATCTGAAGCCTATTGTACCCCTTTTCAGAATAATGTTTTTTAAAAATCATTAGAATTATTACAAATAATAGGAAGGAATGTTAAATTTCAATTGGAGGTTAGTGAAAATAAAAATATAACTTTTTTCCCGATTTGATTCATGAAGCCTTGCAAAACTTTCCATGAATTCCTTTCAGGTCCATGGACATCCGCTTAAGAACCACTGGTCTATAGGCTTTACTCTTTAAAAATATTGCCATTAACCACAAATAAATCAGGCCAAGCCTTTTATAAATCTTGTGCCTCCATTGAGACTTATTGCTTATTTTCCAGTTTATCTGTTGGTTAATTGAATTTCTTATTCAATTGAAGGGAATTCTGTTTGGTGTGTGTGCACACGTATAGTTAAAAACAGCAGGAGAGGCAGGGTGGGGTAGTGGCTAGTTGGCCTTGGCTGAAATCCTCCTTCTGACACTTACCAGCTGTATGATCCTGGGCAAGTCATTTTACTTTTAGGTGCTGATCATCTGTGATAGAAGAAGTTTGCCGGTCGATAGTTTTCTGTACAAATGAAATCACAGGTCCAGATCAAAATCCAGAGGAAAAAAATCCAAACATTTTATCCAAAAAGTTTCCTGCTTTATCGAAGAGTAGGGCACTGAAGGTAGTCTTAAGATTCTCTACCCTCTCCCCTAAAGCACAGGGTAATCACAGACAAGTTACTCCCTTTTGAACAGTGAAATTATTGAAACATTGTTTGAATGTGGATAGCAAAATATTCCTTACCTGGTTAATGGCAAAGCTAGAGCTCAAACCCAGTTTTCCTGGCTTCTAGTCTATTGCAGCTGTTTGGGGAGAGAGAAACTTTCACAGGACAATCTAGTGATGGTAAGAGTACAAGTGCTTCATTAGGATAGGAAATGGACTTGTGATTTTATTGATAGAGGAGATTCCAGGGTGAGAAAAACTCCTTTTCCCAGTGCTGACTGGTACCTTCTCTGCTATAGAAAGTGAAGTTGGTGACTTTGCACAGCCCTCCCTCACTTAAATATAATTCACTTGCATGTCATGGCATCACCTCCCTGATGTCATGGTCCTCTTTGAAATTGAAGGCCCAACATCAAAAACAACAACAGCCTAGAGAACAATGGTGTCAAAAACAAATTGAAATTAGAGCCATAAAATCATACATAAAGATCCCTGCAAGCCTGATATTGACTTAGAAAACCACATATTAATATTATCTATTTTTTATTTATTTTGTTAAATATTTCCCAATTATATTTTTTTTTATCTGGTTTAAATCTTACTGGGGAATGATATGAGACACATTTGACACCTTTGTTCTAGAGTACTTAGAGGTTAAGTGACATGTTCAGGGTCACACAACCAATATTTGTGGAAGGCTGGGCTCAAATTCAGGTCTTCTTGGCTCTGACACTGGCTCTCCATCTACTGTCTCTCTCAATTTGAAGGCATAAAGGCCACTCAAAACTGCAGGTTGGCTAGGTCTGGGCAAGGTAGATAAATGATACAACTAAGAAGCTTGTGACAGCCTTGAACTCACTGTAGGAGGTGGAAAGGAGTTGTCCCCTTCTAGGCCAAATCAAGCTTCTATCACCCCTTCTTGGTTTGGTGGGTAGAACTCTGGGTCCTTTGTCACTTCATTCACCAGAGCAGCTTGGAGATACCAGGAAGGGTCATGGGTTCTTGTTTTGGTCAGGGCTGGGTCTCCAGCAGGTGTGACTGCTTAGTATCTTTCACTTGATGTCACAGATGGGAAACTAGGCAGTGTCCTGGGGAGGGTAGATTCTGAGAAGGGAGGGGGGAGGGTCCCTTGAAGTAGGAAAGTGTCTAGGGGAGAGGTAGCTTATGTCATATGAGCCTTATGGGTCTTAGAGACCCAAGAAACCAGTGGGTTCTTAGACTACCACATACTGCAAAGTTTTTTTTTTCTTCTTCTGTCTAAACCATAATGATAGGATTATCAGAGATTTGAGCTGAACTCAAAATGAAATGAACAATGCCGTTTATGTACTGCCACGGTGACTTCTGCCAAGAATGCCTTTGGAACTGTGTTTCTTTCACCTTGGGAGGCAGAAAGGGAAATCATTCCTTTCTAGTTCCACTACCATCAGCATGTGGTATGGGCCACCTGTTCCTTTAACCCAGGCCCTGGGTCCCTGCCAGTCTGTACCTTGTAATCATGCCTCCCTGCCTTCTTTGTTGAGTAAGATCCCAGGAGCAAAACGACATGGCCTTACTTTGGCAGATATTTCTTGAGCATTCAATGTGTGCCTGATACATATGGAGAATACAAGAAAGGATAGGGCATTACCCCTACTCTCTTTGAATTTATGATCTAGAATTGGAAGTGCTAGGGCAGGAGTGGGGAACCTGTTGTCTCAAGGCCACACGTCGCCGTCTAGGTCCTCAAGTGCAGTCCTTTGACTGAATCCAAACTTCACAGAACAAATCCCTTTAATAAAAGGATTTGTTCTGTAAAACTTGGACTCAGTCAAAAGGCTACACCCAAGGACCTAGAAGGCCATGTGTGACTTCAGGGCTGCAAGTTCCCCACCCCTGTTACAGAATGGACAGAAATCATTATTATGTGACAAACTCTAAGAACCCTAAGAGATAGGTAGCAAGTGTTGTGGCTATTCAGAGGAGGGAGATTGATCTGTCTTCTGTTTGGGGTCAGGATTAGCAGAGCCTTAAAAGAAAAGGTGATATTTGAGCTTCAGGTGGAAAGATGGGTTAGAATTGGGAGAGGAGCTGGGGTGGAGCATTCCAGGTGGAATGAACTGGATATGTCCTGGGAGCATTGATTTAATCTTTACTTGACTGGACACTTCAGTGCATGAAGCAAGAAGTAGGGGAGGATAACGCTGAAACATAGGCTGGGGATAAATTGTGGGGGTATTTACATGCCAGATAATAACTGCATAAGGTCTCCAGTAATGGACAAGGAAGGTCACCTTCATCCCAAACATTCTGTGGCTAGCAGAGCCCTATTTTTTAAACTGGTCTAAGTTATAGTCCTCCCAACTCCCCTTTCCACCAAAAATAAATAAATAAATAAAAATCCTTTTTCGTTCAACTTGAGTTCAAATTTTGCCCTAAGAAACTTACCCAATGTGACCCTCAGCAGGACATTCAACTCTCTGAGCTTCATTTCCCTCACCTGTTAAATGGAAGTAAAGTAACATCTACCTTCCCAGGTTTTTTGCAAGAATCAATGGGATAACATATGTAAAACACATTGTAAGTAATATGTAAGTGCCAGTTGTCATCATCTCATTCCTTGTCACTTTTTCATTTCAAGAAGGAATCTATATTAATGTAGCTCTCCTTAGTAAATAACAATATTGTTTAATACAGTTTCTGTCTTCCCCACCACAAAGACAAAACACATAAACTTTAAATAAAACTGGCAACTAGACTTTTTGAATTCTTTTAAGTTGCTGATTTGAAGAGTAATTTTTTTTTCTCACTCATTCTCTCCATTATTTGGCTACAATTATTTCTTGATGTATTTGACTGAAAGAAAACCGGCAGCCAGCCATTGTTGTTTTTATTATTAATAATGAATAATTAAAATCAATAAAAAATAAAAACAATCATGTAATGATCATACAAATGAAAACAATTCATGACTAACTATTGTTGTTTTAGCAATAATATATTATCATGAAATAGATGAATAGATGATTTTGAAGCTACTAAACACAGCAAGATATGACCTGTTGACTGAAACTAGACATAAGGAATTTGCTATATCTTTAGTGGGTTGAAGGATGACAGCTCTCCATAGCACAATTATTGACCTCAAAATATCCTGCAGAACACGATCAATAAACTGAATTAGCTCTCGAGCATTAGCACAGACTGAACGGTTGTCCCCAATCTCCCAGATGTGACACTGATTCATAAGAACAACATTTTTAATCAATATCACCATCCCAAATGCTCATCCAGGCTGTGTGGAATAAAAAGATTTCAAAATATAGAAACCTAGTGGAAGAGACTAAATCCATATGGGAACAAGATGGGAGCATATCCCCATCATTCTGTCTGCTCCCTGACTGGTACCCAGGATGTTTTCAGTGAGCCTAACAGGGATTACCTTACATCTACAAAGAGCAAGTTCCTTTATCTCTTGTGCAATAATCCATAGAACATTAAATATAAAATAAAATAGAATAGTGACTGCTTCATGTACTATTTCTATCTGAACTCATTGAAAATGATAAATAATAATAGATAATAATTATGATGATTTTAAGGTTTACAAAGCACTATACAGATGTCTTGCTTGCTCCTTACAACTATCCTGTGTGAAATACAGTTTTTATCCCAGTTTTGTGAATGAGAAAACTCTGGCTTAGCAAGATTTAAGTGACTTGCTTAAGGTCACACAAATAGGATGTGTGGGAAGCAGGATTTGAACCTACAACTTTCTCAACTCTAAATCTAGTAGATCCATGTGCCTGTTAGGTAAATTCTGTTATGCATATATGCTTCAGAATTTAATGTCAAAACTAAAAATAGTAATCTAGGGGCAGCTAGGTGGCACAGTGGATAGAGCTCTGGCCTTGGAGTCAGGAGGACCTGAGTTCAAATCTGGCCTCAGACACTTGACACTTATTAGCTGTGTGACCCTAGGCAAGTCACTTAACCCCAATTGCCTCACCAAAAAGCAAAAAAAAAATAGTAATACATTATGTTCATACATTATTCTTTTATTGAAGTATAAGGTACTTTATTCACATTCTTATTAACCCTCGCCAAATTCATACAGAAAATACAACAGTTATCTTGTAGAGTTCAGAAGTAAAATAATGAACTAACATCATCTTTTTGTTAATCCATAGCATCTATTAATCTTTCAAAAAAAGAGGGGGGAGGTAAATCCCACTACCACCATTTACTAATGATATGATCTAGGACAAATCACTTAACCTCTTTGGGACTGGATTTCCTCATTTATAAAAGGAAAGTATTAGACTAGATGACCTTTGAGGTTTCCTTCTGCCTCTAAAGCAATGCTCCTGTGAATTAATTTCTCAACTATTTTGAAGCATATGTATCTGTGTGTATTAGCAGACAATATAGACATGTTCAGAAATTTCTCAGGTATGGTTTTACCGATGAGGGGGACAAATAAGTTATTAGATTCATATTAAATCTTATTTTGTAAGATTGTCTCTGCATGAGGATTCCAGTCTTTTAGGTCTATCAGATGACCATTTAAATGTAAATGCCTCTAAGTGAAAAAGAAGCCAATACTTATTATTGAGACATATTATTCCAACACCAAACCAAAACTGGCCTTGACCTGAAGGAGTATATTACATTACACTGTAGGAGAAACAGTAGGTAGACAAATGAATAAAGACAACTGTATATAAAATAAATACAGAGTAATTTGTTGGGATGAGGAGCAGAGCACAAATAATATATAGAACTAGAAGGAAGGAAAAAATAAACATTTATTAAGGGTCTACTATACATCCAGCACTATGCTAAGAGATTAAGTGACTTGCCTAGGGTAAACTAGTAAGTGTCTGGAGCTGAATTTGAACTCAGGTTTTCTTGACTGGGACCTTCCTGACTAGGCAAAGCTAGTTGGTTCAGTGGATAGAGCCAGTCTGGAGTCAGGAAGATCTGAATTAAAATATGAACTCACTTACTAACTGTATGACCCTGGCTAAGTCATTTAACCCTGCTTGCCTCAGTTCCTCATCCCCATAGCCTGTGGGGCCAAGTAAAGTTGGACATGACTCAACAACAACAACAACAAAAGAACAACAACTTCCTGACTTGAGGTCTAGTGTACATCTGCTGTGCAACCTAGATGCTTTGAAGGGAACCAGTCATTCTAAAAGGGAAGAGAGAAAGCATTCCAGGACTGGGGTCAATCAGTCAATAAACATTTATCAGTCTCCTAGTAGGAGCCAGGCACTGTGCCAAGGGCTGAGGATGCAAAAAGAAGCAAAAGACAGTCCCTGCCCTCAAGGAGCTTATGATCTAATGATGGACATAGCAAGCAAATATGTACAAACAGGCTATATACAGAATAAATGGTAAATAATTAGCAGAGGGAAGGCACTAGAATTAAGATGGGTTGGGAAGGGCTTCCTGTAGAAGGTGGGATTTAAGTTGGGACTTGAAGAAAGCCTGGAGGCAGAGATGAGGAGGGAGAGCATTGCAGGCATGAGGGACAGCCAGAGAAAATGGAATGTCTTGTTTGTGAAGCCGCAAAGAGGTCACCATCACTGAATCTAAGAGTACAAAGCAGGGAGTAAGGTGTAAGAAGACTAGAAAGATAGGAGGGGATCAGGTTATGAAGGGCTTTGAATGCCAAACAGAAGCTTTGTATTTGATCCTGAAGGTGATAGGGAGCCACTGGAGTGGAATGGTCAGACCTGCACTTCAGGAAAATCACTTTGAAGGTTGAGTGGAGGATGGATTTGAGCGGGGAGAGACTTGAGGCAGAAAGACCCACCAGTGGCTATTGTAGTCAATCAAATATGAGGTGACAGTGTCAGGGGAGAGGAGGGTATTTGAGGGATGCTGAAAAGGTGACATCAATAGACCTTGGCAACAATTTGGAGGGGAGAGATAGTGAGGAATCCAGGATAACTGCTAGGTTGCAAGTTTGAGGGACTGGGAGGATAGTGTTGTTCTCCATAGTAATACAGAAGTTGAGGGTAGGAGATGCTTTAAAGGGAAAGATGAGTTCAGTTTTGGACATGTTGAATTTAAGATGTCTACTGGACATCCAGTTTAAGATGTCTGAGAGATAGTTGGAGATGTAAGATTGGAGGTTAACCACTAGGTTGGGGCAGGATAGGTAGATTTGAAAATCATCAGCACGGAAATGGTAATTAAATCCATGGGAGTTGAGGAGATGACCCAGTGAAGTGATAACTAAGGAGAAGAAAGGAGGGTCCCTGAGAGACACTATAGGGACAAGCAGACTTGGGAAAAGTCTATAATAATAAGACAAGATCAGTTAAATCCTACAGAATTGAGATCTCATATAACAAAACATCTGGACTTATAAGGGGTATGGAAGTACAACAACAAATGGATGAGATATTAGCATAATCACTACTCACTATAGTGCCCTAGACAAAAATTCAGCTTGAAGCATAGCAAAAGGTACAAAGAAATTGCCAGAGAGAGAGAGAGAGAGAGAGAGAGAGAGAATGAGAATCT
>NW_020954550.1:1384963-1462122 GCF_900497805.2 Vombatus ursinus
AGAGAGAGAGAGAGAGAGAGAGAGAGAGAGAATGAGAATCTTTGTTGAGCTTAGGGAAGGTTTTTTGTTTTGTTTTGTTTTAATGGCCAGTAAAGCACTCTGTAAATCGTAAATCACTGTGGGAGACTTCTGCACAATGCTGCTTTCTTCTTCTTTTGACATTTAAACATTACCATAAAAAAGTACTGTTTGGTCAGTGTTGCAGAATATTTTTAAGATGAACAGATTACTTGAAGAAGGTTCTGTGACCAAAGGGTTGGATATTTTTCTTTAAGTATACTAGTTGGGGAAAAAAAAAACCTAACCTGCCTCTAAGCTTAAAAAGGGGAGCCCAGGAGAATGAGTAAGGTGCCCCTCTATCTGTATAATTCTAGCTTTTCATTTTTTTTCTTTGAAGATATTTGAAAGGTGTTAAGCTCTTGGGAACATCCTGTGTGGTATCTGTTTAAAACTCATTCATAGAGTAGTGATTAGCATGTATGCAAGGAAGTCCATTAGGAAAAAAAAAGTTTTTGCCATGTTGCATGTCTATGCATGTTGGCATTTACTACTCCGTGTGTTCATGTCATGTATAGAAAGGTCAAAGATTCCGGTGAGTGGACTTTTACCTGGTTTTATTTGTTGTTAAGCTTTGACACCTTGACATTCTGAAGGATCACTAAGGAAACTATAATATAACAGGGAGTGGGTTGTTTAATCTTTATTTCCCTAGTTAGAAAAAATTCTGAAACCATTAAATATAATTTTGTTTTGTGTAAGAAAATAGATGGAACTAAATTGTGATGGTGAGCCAAATTTAAAGTGTTGAACTGAGTCTCAGACTGAGAAAGTACTCCCAAGAGATAATCCCTTGGTCCTTTCTTCCAGTTTGTCCAATTTCAGTTCTTCATTTTTCTTCGGCCTGTAAGATTTAGAGTAGGGGAAACTGCCTCCCTTTCTGTCCCTTGTCCATACTAGGGAATGTGGCACAGGAAAATATTAAATATTTTTTAAAGTATGTGTACATGTAATACATATACATACATGTTTGTGGAGGGGGAGGGGAAAAGAAAGAGGAATGGAGGAGGAAAGGGAGACAGGCAGAAAGATGCACAGAGGTCAAGAGAGGGATCAATTGGATACCACTATCCTCAAGGCTTTTTATCTCCTTGGGGAAAATAATGTGTTCCACTCTCCCCCCTTCCCCCCAGCCTCCCCCCCCCCGAAAGAATTACAAGGGTAATGTACACAGATGTGATTATAAAGTAATTGGATTGATTGTGCAAGCCATGGGAAAGCTAATCCTAATGTTTTATAGTCACGTTGTATCATTGAGTCAATAGATAAGTTTATTTAATAGATAATGGATAAATTTATTGAGTACCTAGGTATCATCCTCTGCTCTATGTGCTGTGGGGATACCAAAGAACAGAGAAATACCATAGGAATTTGGGAGGAGAGATTACTTGGGACTGGGATGGTTGAGGAATGTTTTTGGAGGAGTTCAGAGTTGAGGCTAAAGTTGGAGGATGGGTAGGATTTCTGTGATTAGAATGTTTTCCTTCCAATTCTTGACTGGAGGCTGGAAGGCATTAAAACATGTGAAGAGAATGACCTGGACCAGTCTGGTTGTGGGAGAAGGTGCAAAGAGTGAAGTGCTGGGAGACAAAGTTGCAGAGGGAGAGATTCTAGCAAAGAAAATTTGATTTTATATGTTAGACAATTGGGGGGGAGTAGGGAAATTGAAGCTGTTTGAGCCCCCTCCAGTGATGTAAAAACATTTGTAATAAATGATCTGGGAATGATGTCTGGGTGGATTTAGAGAGGAATATAGATAGAGAGTTTAGTTGTGAAAGAGTGGAGCTGAGTACAAAAAAAAAAGAGTTGAATAAGAAAAGGGTGCTAGGAGTGATTATCCCGATTTCCGTGTTGATAACAAGAGTTAGTTTCTACCTAAGTTCCTGGTTAGTAGAATGGTATTAGTAAATTGAGATGAGCACCTGCATGCTTGCAGGATCCTCATCACAAGGGCCAAGATCTGGGCTTTGTTCAAAACCAAATGGGCAATACACTTTGTGTGCTACCCTGGTGGCTTCTGCCAAGAGTGCCCCTTCAGTTATGTTCTTAATGTTGTATTGGAAGCTTTGATTCTTGGAAATAATTCATCAGCTGTTGCGTTGGGGAGAGGTTCCACTGAACATTTTTACATTGCTTGCCATAAAAGAAAGTAATGCTGATGAGGAATTTTACGGCACCATTATGTCCTATAAATGATATATCCTTTCTGGGTGCTTATTGTCCAGGAAGGTTTACTTTTTACTTGGGATTTTTATGACAAACTTTATTTGAAGCACTTAAGCATTTGGAGACTGAAATATTCATGCACTGGTGGTTTACAACTGAAAAAAAAAGTTTGAATGTAAGGTTCATAAGTTAGAATGTGTTAATTGAGCAATGCAATGATGAAATGGAATTAGCTGAATCAGTCTAGTAGGCATAACATCCTCTGGAATATAATATACCACAGCCACAGGCTGCATTTCCATGGATCTACTCTGGTTTTCCCCTGACAGTGATAACAGCTTTCCTTATGATTGCTACTTGGAGGCATTCTGGTTTGAATTCACAATTGCCAACCCTTCTCAGCATTCCATTGCCCTAGAATTCTGGAATTCATAAAACTGGATGGGGTAAAGCATGAACAAAGAAAGACCAACACTTCTGTTAGTCTGAATAGACCCTTTAAAATAAATAATAGACCCTTTAAAATGCAGATTGGAGAAATGAACTAATACACACTTCATAGGAACATAGATTTAGTGCTGGAAGAGACTCTTAAAAGAATTTCATTCATTAGGTATTTGAGTGCCTGCTTTGGGAAAAGAGTCAGGTAGAAATAAAAAGGAGACCAGGAAAAACTATAAAGAAGGGAAGCGAGTTTAGATTGGTCAGTGTAGCCTGACATTGTGTGGTCAGTTCCCTGGGAGGAATTCAGTGTGCTTTTAAACTGGTAGGACTCTCCTTTTTAGCAACCTTGAGTCCTAAATGGGCACTTGTTGTTCCAAGGGTTTAGTGAAGCTTTGAAGTGCCAAAGCTTGCTCAAAAAAGCATTTTATTAATAGTTAGTTTAGGATTGAGGCTAGAAAATGTACTGCTTATCCCAAGCAGGCTTGCCCTTGGCTATCATGGGCTCATGCACAGGCAGTTCCTGTTGGTTTTGAAATTTGATTCCTGCATTTTAATCATGAAATTGTTTTGATGATGTTTTGGTAGCATAAGCAGCACCCAAAGGTGCAAATCTGTCCAAGAGGAAAATGAAAGCTTCTGAAGATAATCGTAATTGTTCAGATTTTAAGAAATGCTTTGGTTTACAAAGCACCCTCCAAGATACAACAATCTCTGTGAGATAAGTAGTGGGTATCTAAGTGTCCCAGTGGGTACAGTGCTGGGCCTGGAGTCAGGTAGACCTGAGTTCAAATTTGACCACCAACACTTACTACCTGTGTGACCTTAGGCAAGTCACAATCTCTGTTGCCTCAAGTTTCCTGATCTGTAAAATAGGGATAATAATAGCACCTACCTTCCAGATTTGTTGTGAGGATCAAATGAGATAATGATTCTAAAGAACGTAGTGCCTGGCACACTATATAAATATTAGCTATTCTACTAGTATAAATGTAATTATCTCCATCTTACAAATGAGGAAGCTAAACTTCACCATCATTAATATCTCCATCTTACAGGTGAGGAAACTGAGGTATAGACAGTAAGGTCCATGTTCATATGATCAGCAAATGATGGAGCTACAATTAGAAACCATGTTTGTCTGATGTCAATACCAGTGTTCTTTCTGTAGTACTACACTGTCTCAAAATGTTAGATTTCACATATTTGTCACATGGATGGATAGTCTTTATTGAGAGTTCTTTTCCCCTCTACTTTGTGTTTATTTTTACAAAATTATTCAAGGTATTTGTCCTATGAAGCATTTAAAATCTTGGTTGCCGTTGGAAGAAGGGGCTGGAGGGAAAAACACCAATCCAGCTACTGGTTTGCTGGATGTGCTGCAAAATTTCTTGTTAGTTATTGCAGAGATAAAGTAAAATTCATAAATAGTTTAATTTAATATAAATTTTATTTACTCAGCTTATATACTGCGATAAATATGGCATTTGCCAAATAAACAAAACTTGCCCCTTACACATTCACACTGACTTCAGATCTTGACTTCACAAAGAACAAACATACCAGAACTTGACTTCTGAAAGAACTCAACAACAATGGCTATTCTTTTTTTTTCCTTTTTTTGGTAAGGCAATTGGGGTTGAGTGACTTGCCCAGGGTGACACAGCTAATAAGTGTCAAGTATCTGAGGTCGGATTTGAACGCAGATTCTCCTGACTCCAAGGCCAGAGCTCTATCCACTGCACCAGCTAGCTGCCCCCAGCGATGGCTGTTCTTTTTAACGGGAAAACTGGCTTTGAGAATATCCCTACTCTCCTCAATCGCTCAGTGTGTCACAGTCCCCCATGAGAAAGGATAACTGCAACTGAGAGCAAAACTGATTTAAGAGCCTTTGCTCTATGTGTACAAAAAAGTAAAATTTATGTGGAGTCCTTTTGGTTACAGCAGAGATGTCACTGCAATAGACAGCAAATTCTGATGATGGATGACTTCTGTTGCAATAAGACTTTTATCATGTAGCCTGTGTAAATAGGCCTCCCTGATTTATTCATTACATCCTATTAGTTTGAATTTTGAAAGAGGAGCATTTTGGGGTGGGTACACTTCCTCCACTGGAATTCTGGTCTAAGGAAGCTGGATTTCACCATTCATCTAATTCTTCAGGCTCAAAGAATCATAGGATTTAAGAGCTGGAAGAGGCTTTTGAGGTCTAGTCTTCTCATTTTATAGATGAGGATGTCTCCACAAGGAAGAGACTTATTTTTATAGTTTGACTTTATAGAGGGTGTGCAGAGGTCCCTATAGCTGCTTGTAAAAACATTAAAGCTGTAAAGGGACAAACATCATGAGCTATTTTTTTTAATTTTGCCTTACAGTGGAAAACTTGTTCCTTTTCAGCTTTTTGTGTCCAAGTCCCACATTTAATTTGTGTTGTGACTTTTAAAAGTTATTTTTATTTAAAAATAAATTCAATAGGATTCAATTAACATTTATTAAATGCTTACTATGTGCCTGGCACTGTCCGAAGTGCTGGGGATACAAATAAGGAAAAGAAAGACAGTTCTTGCTCTCAAGGAGTTTACAATCTAATGAGGGGAGATGACACACAAAAGCTGAAGGGAGGGTGGGGTGTAACATGAAACCAGGCTGAGCTGCTGATGGAAAATGGAGAGTTACCTGGAAAGCTCTGGTCTGAGCCTTCTCTAATGGAAAGTTTTGGGAGGAATTTATTGTTCCATCCTCCAATCCTCCAATCAGAGAGGAGAGATAACTGAAGGAGTTGAGGTGTCTCAACACCTGTATTGACTCAGTCAGCATGGTAATGAGATTTCTGGGCATCAGCTTATCCTGGAGGGGAGACATGATGTTGCAAGCAGAGCTGCAGGTGGAAAATGGAAAGTTACCATTTAAATTAATTACAATTTAGGTAAGTGGAAGAGAGCAAGAGTCAGTGTGATCTAGTGAATAGAGAGTCGCCCTCATAGCCATGAAGACCTGGATTCGAGTCTTGCCCTGACACATACTGCCTTTGTGATGCTGGGAAGTCACTTACTTTTTCAGTGCCCCACTCTCTCTTGAAGCAGTTAGGTATATAGTGCTAAGCCTAGAGTCGGGAAGACTTGAGTTCAAATGCTGCCTAACTGTATGACCCTAGCTAGGCAAATCACTTAATCTCTGTCTGCCTCAGTTTCCTCAACTATAAAATGGGGATAATAATAACACCTACATCCCGTAGTGGTTGTGAGAATCAAATGAGATAATATTTGCAAAGTTCATAGCACAGGTGCTAAATAAATGCTGGTTTTCTTCCCTTAGGCATCTCTAAGAGCAGAGAAAATGCCAAGTTTCCTTCCTGGGAAAAAGGGAATTTCCTCATGTGGAACATCTTATGTCAATAAAACAGGTTTATACCTGTTATGCCTATACCTGTCCCCATGTTGAAGAGATCACAAAGGTCTTCAGAAGTTAATTGGCAGTGAACCCAGCATACTGTACCCGCCACTCATTGCTTCAGGATGATGCGACTTCTGAAACCCCCTTGGACAGAGTAGAAAGGTAGTAATATAATAATAATGATAATAAAATAATGATGACACATTATTATTATTATTATTATTATTCTTATAGCTAGTAATTATATAGTGGTTTAAGATTTGCAAAATGTTTTACACACATCTCATTTTATCCTTACAACCACCCTGGAAGGTAGGTGCTATTATTGCCCTTATTTTAAAGATGAGGAAACTGAAGCAGTGATGAAATGACTTGCCCAGGGTCACACAGTTAGGAAGGGCCTAAAACTGGATTTGAACTCTGGTCTTCCTGATTCCAGATCTCTATCCACCATGCCACCTTGTTGCCTGTATTTTGAACATCAGAATCTAGCCTAGCAAGAGCCCTCTATTTACAAATATCATTTCTCCTGAGTAGTCTCCATTCTCTGTCAGTGGATGGCATAGCATATGTGTACCCCCTTAAATTAGGGGTTAAAAGATCAAGATAAAAAATAAATGATTTCTTTGTAAAGCAAAAAAAGAGTCATAGGTTTCTCTTTTAAATGGCCTGGTACATTCAGAGTATGAGATGAATTATAAGAATTCCATTTATATTTTTCCAGTATAACACTCTTATCCAAAATGTGGCTCTATAGATACTGTCCCCTATGCTCAGGAACAAATGATTTTATTTAGTTCAGGGTTGTTTTTCTTGAGTCTAGAAATTCGAAGGGTATGGATCTGGGTGCTGTGTTTTTCATAAAGAGATATGTGATCTTGTTATGTTAAATGTTATTACTCTTTTCTAAAAAGCCTGATTTTGAGAGTATTTGTTTTGGTTTGAGATAAACACGTTTTGTTTTGTTTTTTAACTCAGATTGTTAAACTTTTATTCTCTAGATTGTACACAATGATTCCCACCAAGTAGGAATGATGGAAACACTCAGTGTTCCCTACTTTATTCTCCATTTGGATGTACTTTGGATCACAGCACTCTTTGAAACAATGGATTAATCCTGAGCTTTGCAAGAAATCTTAAAATGTTCTGAGATCCAGAAAGAGATTACAGTTTAGGATGGATATAATGAAATATGGCATTGGAAAAAGTTGCCTTTTGGGGGAAGTGATTTGCTTTGAGATTTTATTAGGATAGAAAGATCATCCTGTCCACCTCCCCTCAATTTTATAGATGTACATCTAAGGTCACAAAAATAGTAAAGGTGAGAGGCAGGATTTAAACCCAGCTTCTCTGACTCCAGACCTGATGTTCTTTTTACTAAACCAAGCTGCAAAATAGATCATATATAATTGAAGACAGGAACTCTTGATGTTCTATCTCTCTCTCTCTCTCTCTCATCCTCAGTGTCTTTTGATCTTAGAGAGTTTGGTTTGTCTGAGAGGCTGGTCCCAGTCAGTATGTTAGAAGCTGGACTAGTATGGAGGTCTCTGAGTTAAGGTTGTTTCCTCCCCTACCCCCCCCCCCCCCTTTTTTAAAAGAATTTAGCTTTATTGCTTCAGAGGACAGAGAGCAGGGAACAGATTGGATGAAGTGAATATCGAGAGGCTCAGGTGAAGATTTTAGAACTTTTTGGGAGGTTCACAGAGCTTTGTTCAAGGGGTTCAGTCTTGTCTGCCTGTTCCCCAAACTCCTTCTTTAAATTCCTCTGAAATACTGAAAAGCATAAGTTTCTGTGGAATGGTACAGGTAGTTGAGAATACAAAAGCATTGTTAATGTAGCTTTTTGTTGATTGGAGCTACTTCTAACCATCCCCAGGGCTGGAATAAATTTTTGTCAATCCAGATGGATGTTCCTAAGGTTAACTATTTAGAGCAATACCCACTATTCTGAGATAGAGCTGTTTCTGCAGGATTATGTTGACTTTGCTGTTATGAGGGTGGTTCTGTACCAAATAAACAATTCAGTTCTGGGTTTCTGAATTAATATGTTTGGTTTTTTTTCTTTCCCTTTTTTTTTGTGGTTTAAAACTTTTGCTTATGTAAGACTAAATATTTCAATGTGTATTACAAATAATTCCCTTTAGACAAAATTTCTGAAACATTGGCTGATAAAAAAAAATGGACAGTTTTGCTATTGATTTGAATGATCATTTCCCGGACACTTTCTCTTCTTTGACTCTATTTGTCTTGCTTTTTAAGTAGGTTTTTTTAGTCTCAGCCTCTCTTACCATCTAACCTCTGGATTACTGCAGTTGCCTTCTAATTGGTTGCCTTGTCTGAGTCTCGCCCCTCCCCAATTTTCCTCTACCCAGTCATCAAAAAGTGATTTTCCTAAAGTGTAGGTTTACTCATGCCACCTCACTACTAAATAAATTCCACTTGTTCCGTGTTACCTCTGGGATCAAATATAAAGTCTTTTGTTTGTTTTTTAAAGCTCTTTACAACCTGGCCACTTCTTCCTACCTTTCCAGTCTTTTTTCACTTTCAGGAGGCACTCCCCTCTCCACTGACTACTATATAGAATGCTGTCAAGTTCACTCCTCCTTCAGTTACCCTGTTTCCTTCAAGTATTGGTTCAAATCTTAGCTTCTGCAGGAGGTCTTTCCAGAGCTCCCCCAGCTGCTTATGCTTTCCTCTCCCAAACTATGTACCAGATTGTACGTGCTATATGTATCTTGTATGTACTATATGTATGTTGTACATACCTAGTTGTATCCCTCGATAGTATGTGACCTCCTTCAGAGCAGATTCTGTTTTTGCCTGCCAGCTGCAAAGTACAGTTAGTACCTGGCACATAGTAATAAATGTTTCTGTTTGATTGTCCTTTTTGATATAAAGTAAGACATTTAATATTTAGGTCTATTTGACATAAAATAAGACATTTAAGATTTAATTCTATTTGATGTAAAATAAGACATTTAATATTTTAGTCCATTTGATATAAATTAAAACATTTAAAGAAATTTTTGTAAAGTAATTTTGTTATTCTTAAAACAAATTCTACCTGTAGAGTCAGATTCCTTTTGCAGCATTTCTTTTTGTTTGTCTTTATAAATAATATAAATTATTGTCTGATGAACTGTTTAGTCGATCCCTGGCTTAAAAGGGAGAATTCACATTTCTGGGTTTCCTTTTGTAAAATTCAGTGATTTGTTGGTAATGCCTGATTAATACCTCTCCCCTCCTCCCCCCACCCTGCAAGATTGAATGGATCCAAACCTTTTTGGTATCCAAACTTACTTTAATATTAGTCTATTTGAGTGTAACAGGGCTCTACAATGACAAAATGACAGGATCTGTCTGTATTCTTTGCGAGAAACTCAATTCTAGTTAAAAGCACAATGCCACAGGGGATGGCTTCACTATAACTTGAGTATGTGTGTAGCCTCATCTGAGATCTGGGAACATATACTCCTTAGCTGAAGAGTATAAATGACATCATAAATCTGTGCTATGTTGATCCTTTTTCATTTGCAAATGTAGTTTAAAATTTTTTTCTTTTTTTATGAACATCTTCTATTCCCCCAAATGGCAATGGATATAAACTTGAACAGTGCATGCTTGGGATTTTGTCTGGGGAAGGTTTTGGTAAGGAAGAGGTCACCTCTTTTAGGTGGGTGTTGGAAAAAAAGTCTGAATGATTTTTTGTTTCCTTCTGTTTTTCCAAAGTTGTGATTCAGGACTTAGGACGTGACTTGGGAGTCAGACAAGACAGTATTCCCTCCTTCCTTTCCACTGAAACTTTGTAATGTTGGTTCGTCATGACTAAAATAGTTGCCATGGTATTGCTGCAGTGCTAACTAAAAATTATCATTTTTGGGCGATTTTTTTAAAAACAGAGTGAGTTAAAAGTCATCTTTAAGAAGACAAAGAGGAATAGTTATCACTTGTGTATTTGTCACTGCATAGTTGGTAAATAGTAAATGTTATTTCAATCAATTTGAATTCCAAAGACAAATGAATGAGAAGAAATTAAAACCAACAATAACAGTAGCAACTGGTTGGTGATTAAGGGAGCAGTTCCATTTGTTTCTTCCCTGATGGCACCTGGTCACCTTGCCCAGCACTGGTTTCGTTTTCACTCATATCTCACATCCACATATACCTCTACCTCATGGTGGAAGAGTTGGATTTCTCCTTGCTTCCCCCTAGCCACTTCCAGGTTGTCCTTCTGCAATCATTATTCAATATCTTCTCCTTTTGAGGTTCACTCAATCCCTAGTTATCACCCAGTCAATATTCTCATGTACTGATCTCCAAGACACTCATTCTTTCATCAGCAAATTCAGTTCCTAGCTGACAGTCTTTCTCTTCTCTCCAATTCCTTCCTTCATACTAAGGAAATTCAACATGCATATTGATACTCAGTCCAATACTTGAACCTTCTAATGACCTATTCTTCTACCTCACTTCAACTACAGAGATCTTACCATCACTCAGAGGGAAGTGTTCTACTTCTATGTTTATGAACCATGAACTTCCCTTATCTGATCACAATCTATTGTCATGCCACCTTTTCCTATGGCAACTCTAAACTCTGTTCTTCATCCTTATTGTGATCTTCAATCCCTCCACCTCTCAGTTCTTTCACTGGCTATTATCCGTGCAGTGGCAACACTCATGTCCCTTTTCCATTTTCATCCCTTGGTTAACCAGTTAAAATCTACACTGTACTCTTCTTAAGACCCTTAACCCCTTATCCTGTTGCCAATCTTGCTCTGTTAAACTGTAGCCTTAGATAACTCCCAATACCTCAGCCTCTGCTCCTACTTATGTATTGCTGAGCAAAGCTGGAGAAAATTACAAAATCATGACTGCTGTGTCCACTACAAATTTGTTACATAATTTAGACTGGGCCCTCACTGCCACACGGTACTCTTTTTCTTTTGGCTAGGCATTGGAGTTAAGTGACTTGCCCAGGTCACACAGCTAGTGAGTGTTATGTGTCTGAGGACAGATTTGAGCTCAGGACCTCCTGACTCCAAGGCTGGAACTTATCCACCGAGCCACCCAGCTGCCCGAAGGTACTCTTTTTTTTACAGCTTCCTAATTAATTCACTCTTCAACTCACTGCAGAAGCTTTTTCAAAGTCTTTTTGTCCCTCCCATGATCTCCACCCTACCCTCACTGTTTGTTGAAAATTATAATTTATATTTTACTGAAAAATTGAGATCATTTGTCTAGAGCTCTTTCTTCTCCCCTTCTCTTCATCTCACATCACTCATGTCTTCTGTCACTAAATCCTTCTTCATTCTTATCTCATATGAAGAAGTCTCCTTTTTCCTTGACAAATACATTCCTCTTCATGCACGAGTGATCCCATTCTATCCTGTCCTCTCCAGGAGATCATGCCTTTTATCATCTCTACTTTTTCACTAATCTTCAATCTTTCCCTCTCTGCTTACAAACATTTGAATGTCTCCTCTACCTCAAAAAACTGTCACTTAACTTGCCTGTTCCTGCTAGCTACCATCATTATTTTTCTTCCTTTTTTGTGGCTAAACTCTTTAAGAAGACCATATACAATTAGTATTTCCTTTCCTCTCCTTTTAACTCCTTGTATTCTGGCTTTCATTCTCATCATTCAACTGAAATTATTCTTTCCAGTTATTAATTATTTCTTAATTGATAAATCCAATGGTCTTTTCTCAGTCTTCATCCTTCTTGACTTCTTTGTAGCCTTTGACACTGTCACCCCCCCTGTTCTCTTTGATACCCTTTTCTTTTTGGGTTTTCATGATATTGCTCTCTCCTGGTTCTTCTACTTGTCAGACCATTTCTTCTTAGTCTTTTGCTGGCACTTCATCCATGTTGACCATTGACCATGGGTCTCCTGTAAGATTGTTGTGAGCTCTCTTGTTTTCTCCCTCTATGTTCTTTCACCTGGCAATCATCATCAGCTCTAATGAATTCAGTTCTCATCTTTATGCTGATGGTTTTCAGATCAATTTATCTAGTCTTTACCTGCTTCCTGACCTCCAATCTCACATCTCCAACTGCCTATTGAACATCTTGAATTGGATGTCTTATAGACGTCTTAACCTCAGTATGTCAAAAACTTAGTTGATTATCTTTTCCCCTCCTCTCATACCCTCCTTTCTTCCAAACTTTCTTATTGTTGTTAAGGGCACCAGTACTCTCCCAGTAATCTAGGCTCAAAACCTAGGTCTGGATTAAGGGAGAAAAAAAAAACCAACCAAGTAACATGAGTGCCCCCAGAGTAATCTCTGAATAGTAAAACACAGGAGTGTAATTTTCACAGAAGCTTAGTGTTGGAAGCATAGGTTCCCAAAGTGGCCCATACCACCCCCTGGGGGGCACTGGAACAATGGAAGGGGCATTGATAGCCTTGGGTGTAATTGGGGGTATTGAATAAAAATAAGAGGGCGGTGGAAACATTAGGAAGGAAGAGAAGAAAATTTTGAAAAAAACATTCAAACATGTTTCATCTGTTGTGTAACAGAGTTAAAGTTGTAGTGATTATATTATTTTCCAAATAAACACACAAAATGCTTGAGTTTTAATAAATCAATGGTCAAGTCCTCCAACAGGTCTTAAAAAGCAAATGTTGACAGGTGAGTATATCGCACACATTGTTGGGAAATCTAGCATGCATTGGCAGGAATTTGTGTAATGACTTGTTTACAATATACTATACAGTTATATGATGCAATATTGCATCATCAAAATTTCAATGCAGGAAAAACCCCCACAAATTTATAATAAATTATTAAATTTAAGAGGCATTATTTAAAAATTATATAGTTTTTGAAATGATGCAAATTTAAAAAATCAAACAAACCATTAAAGGGTTAAAGAAGGTAGGTTTCCAGGGGGGCACTGAGTGATTTTTTTTTTTAAAGGGACCACTAGGCCAAATAAGTTTGGGAACCTCTGGTTGGAAGGGACATTAGAGGAGATCCTATAGCCTGTTGAATGAATACGGAGTTTCCCTGAAAGCTCTTTTGACTTAAGCACTGAAGACTAGCATCATCTGTATGTTTTCTGGTATTTTCCTTTTGACCATCAAAAGTTTTTGGTAAAATGCCAATTTTTTTTTGTGGTAGCATCTTAAGATGTATCTAAGTTATTAAGTCTTGTAGTTACAAGGTCACTCTAGCTAGACTTGATTTTGCTTTTGGGTTGAGTGAACCTCAGGCTTCTCTGTGTTTTTTCTTTGAAGAGGCCATTCTTTTTTTTTTTTTAATATGAACAACTAACTTTATTTCAAAATTTTGCCATCTACAAATAAAAAGCATACCCTTTTTGGTATTATTCCTCTCTATAATGCCTAGCCTACTGCCCACATCATGCCATAAGCATAGTTAATTTTTTTTTTGTTTTATGGAATAGCCTGGCAAGCTAACATTAATTTATAGCATTGCTTTTATTAAGTTTCTTTTTTTAATTTAGCATTTAATTTTTCCCCAGTTACATGTTAAAAACAATTTTTAACATTTGTTTGTAAAACTTTGAGTTCCAAATTCTCTTCTTCTCTCCCTCCCCACACCCTCCTCATTGAGAGAGCAAGCAGTTTGATACAGGTTATACATGTGTAGTCATGCAAAACATATCCATAATAGTCCTGTTGTGAAAGAACACATAGACAGAAAAAAAAAAAACTCAAGAAAAATAAAGAAAAAAAGTAGTATGCTTCAATCTGTATTCAGACACCATCAATTCCTTCTCTGGGGATGGATAGCATTTTTCAACCTAAGTCTTTCAGAATGGTCTTAGATCATTGTATTGCTGAGAATAGCTAAGTTGTTCATAGCTGGTCATCTTACAATATTGCTGTTACTTTGTACACAGTACATTTCACTTTGTATCAGTCCATGTAAGTCTTTCCAGGTTTTTCTGAGAGCATACTGCTCATTATTTCTTATAGCACAATAATATTACATCATAATCACATACCACAACTTGTTGAGTCATTCCCCAATTGATAGGCATCCCCTCAATTGAAGAGGCCATTCTTGAGTCTTAAATCCTGTAATTGATCATCTGTGATTTCTTTCTAGAAACTTCTGCCAGATATTGGCTCTCCTCAGGCAGCATCATATCTTTTCCAGATGTCACTACAGAGATTGTTAAATTTAGTCCTGGCAAGAACAACATTTCCCCTCTCTCATTTCACATTTCATTTGGTATTTCTAATTGTTCTGTGTTCCTGTATGAAATACCAGTTTAGAGTGTTTGACTCACAGGCTGGTCAAAGCTAGTACTGATTTTGGCAGTGATCTTGAATTTCAGACCATTGTGTACCTTATAAAGAGCATCTTGCCTTACAAAAATAGTTTCTAGATGATCTTTGGGCTCTTCTGCCCAGTCTTTCACATTCTTCTGACTTTTGTTGTTTCTTTGCCACTATTCCAGTTTTTCCATTATTATTGCATCGTGTTGAAGCTGGCAGAAAACTGAAGACATCATTCCCTATTATGACTATATGTTATCAGTGTGAAAACGAGAAAAGGGTCTATTCCTTTAGAGAAATTCTCAAAAATAATACTTCTATTTAATGCTTTATAATTGCTAATAATTGGGAGCAGTTAGGTTGCGCGGTGGATAGAGTGCCAGGCCTGGAGTCAAAAGACCCATCTTCTCCAAATCTGGCCTCAGAAACTTACTGGCTGTGTGACCCTGGGCAAGTTACTTACCCCTGTTTGCCTCAGTTTCCTCATATGTAAAATGAACTGCAGAAGGAAATGTCCAACCATTCTAGTATCTCTGCCAAGAAAACCTCAGATGGGGTCATGAAGAGTTAGACACACTGAAAACAACTGAACAACAACAATTCTCTTTAAGGGTGAATTATTTCTCATACACACTTTAAATAAACAAACTGTTGCCCTTCATTTTGTTAATAAGAAAGAAGCTGTCTATCTAGAAGTATAATTTGGGAATATCTAGATCTTTGGAATCCTGACCATTTTGTTCCGTATCTGAGTTCCATATCATTGCCTCCCTGGAAATTTCATGGTCAAGTCTTTCCATAGTCTCAGCTCAATTTATCTTTCCAACCCTAGCTCTCATGTATTATCCCTTTTTTAAAAAAAAAAATTCCCCAATTACATGTGTAAGGACAATTTTTAGCATTCAATTTTTAAAAATTTTTGAGTCCTCAATCTTCTCCCTCCATTCCTAAGATGGTAAACAATTTGATATAGGTTATATGTGTTCAATCATGTAAAATATATTTCCATATTAGTCATACTGTGAAAGAAGAAACAGACCAAAAGGGAAAAAAAATGAAAAATAATTACAGAAAGTGAAAAATAGTATGCTTTGATCTTCATTCAGAATCCAAAAGTTCTTCCTTGGGATGTGAATAGTATTTTTCATCATGAGTCCTTTGGGATTGTCTTGGATCATTGTATTACTGAGAATAGCTAAGTCATTCTCTCATATACTATTCTCCTATGTGAAAACTCTCCTGTAGCCAAATTAGTCTACTCACTCTGTCCTCACTATTTTTATACCTACCCTTCCTTTAGGTATTGTCCCTCTGGTCCTTAGTTACCATTAATTGGTAGGTTTTCTTCAAGGCTCACCTCTTTCTAAGATGTACTGTGGTTTCTACCTTATTTCATCTGTATAGTGTTTGTACTTCTTATGATATAGAAGAATATTATTACATTTTTACTAATTTATGTCTTGTATCATTATCTACATTTAATTTTAAAATTCACCATCTAGATTATATGCTTCTTAAGTCATTGACCTTGTTATATATTAATTTATATTTCTCACAATGTCTTGCACTTAGTAGGTATTTAATTAATACCTGTTGGAAGAGTTCATTGATTTAGCTTACACCTGCTGATAATCTGTCATGTGTTTATAACACCTGGTAGAGATGTATGAAGCTTAGAACCCTGAATATGTGCAGAACCTCATCATTGCAATCATTCAATCAGATTAAAAACAAATGCAATAGTTGTGATGTCCTTTTTCATTGCTTTAGTTCTTTGCTTGACTTTATGCAGTATTGTCACATATTGGAGCTTAGATACTCTAAGCTCTCTTTCCCTGTCCAAGCTACTGTCAATCCAGATATTTAAAGTGAATCCTCTTTTACATTTTTCCTTGAAAATAAAAATTCTGTAATGGGACATAGGGTAGCTACTCTTTTGTAATCTGAAACAATTTTCAATTCAAGAGATAGCCTATTTTGGTACAAAGAGCAAAGAACTGGAAGTCCAGGGAAAGCAGGAATGCAATCTTGCCTCTTATACTCACTAGCTGGACAAGCCACTTAACCTCTCTGACCCTCAATTTCTTCATCTGTGAAATATTACCTATAGCAACAACCTCGTAGCATTCTTTTTAGTAAGGGTCAGATGGGATAATGTTTGTAAAAATGCTTTTTAAGCCTTATACCACTGCATAGATATTAAATGCTATTTTTGTTTAATAAGCATTTATTAAGTACATACAGTTATCCCTCCCACATCAGGGGGGTTAGGAGCATGGTGCCCCCACTATTTGGAAAAATCCGTGTAAAAATTTTTGGACTTCACTTGGTACCAGAGAAGAAGTCTGAATTATTGTGGTATTAAAAGATAAAATATATTGACATTATATAATACTATACATATATTTTATGCATTTCTGAGTTTCTAAACTTTTTCTGTGTTGTCTCCTGGTCTTCTTTTCTGTGCTTCCACCAAACTCTCCAAAAATTCACATTTAATTTCTTGTGCCAACCCGTGATATGTCAAAACAATGATGGGGAAAGTCACAATGTAAAAGAGATAACTGTATACTAGCACTTTTGGCCACTGGGGATATGAAGATTGATAAAATATAGACCCTGCTTTCAAGGAACTTACCGTCTCATTTTAAAAAGAGACATATGTCTAAATTGCTGTGATATAAGGGAAAATGTGATGAAGTGCAAAAGTGAGGTCTGCAAAAGGGAGAATGAGGGACTTTTGAGCTGCGGGCCACTAGGAAGGACTGTTTGGAGGAGTCAGCACTTGCAAGGAGATGTGTTGAATGAATATAGGGAGGTGAAAATCAGTCTGGTATGATTGAAATATAGAGTCTACCTATGAGGATAATATTCTGGAAAGGTAGATTTAAACTAAATAATGAAGATTTGGCATAGAAGATGGCTTGACTTTCAGGATAAAGGGTGTATAATTTATCTAATAGGAAATTGGGAGCCTCAGACAGTTTTTGAGTAATGGAGCATGGTGGTGAGAATTAGCTTTTACGAAGCTTGGGTAGCATCATGAAGGATAGATTGAACAGTGAGATAGTGAGAGACTGGAGACAAGAAACTATTACCATAAACTAGGCCCGAATTTGAATGTTTTCGGTATGATTTATTTAAGTTTCTGGGGCTAAAAAGTGAAAGAAACAAAAAAAAAACCCTATAAATGTTTAGGTCAAGACTGGAGATTAGAGGAAAGTCTTGGTCTCTGGATTTTGATCTGCTATACTTAGCTTGATCAGTTATTAAGCTCCATAGACCTTAGGAGAGGTTAGGGAGTTACAGACAGTTTGCAATTGCTTGGTCTATTTAGGGCAGTGAAAGACTCTTTTATTCCATGGCATGTTTATACATTCCTGAGTTTCTTAATTATTCCTTAATTTCCTTTAACTGGATTCTTATGTCCATTGACAACCATCATCATAGAGGTAAAGGGGGGTAGGAGGGATAGACCTTTAGAGAGGAAGATGTTTAACTAGAGGAGCTCTGTGAGTGAGGATTGAGATGAGTTCTGAGCAGGATTCTGATTTGAAAGGTTGGAGAAAAAGTCATTCATTGATCTGAGAGAGGACTGAAGGAGGAACAGGACAAAAAAATAGGAGCAACAGTCTGTATTAAAGAGGCAAGAATGCTAGAAAAATCTAACTGGTAATAGCATAATAATGAGGGCTTCTTGATTTTTATTTTCAAGGCATTTAAAAATACATATATATAAAGATTTTGCTTAAAGATAAGCAAAGCATTTGGAGCTGAAGGATACCCCAAAGGTCATCCAGAACTATTCCTTCAATTTAAAAAATATAGGCTTAATTTTTTTAATTAAACGTTTATTTTTTCCCTGCCTCCTACCTCTGCCTTCCCTATGAGCAGGGGCAGGGGGAGAGGGGAAGGAGAAAAACAAAACCTTCTTAACAAATACGTATGATCCAGGAAAAAAAAGTACATTGACCATGATCAAAAAATTATTTCATTCTGCATATTTAGTTAATTGCCTTTCTATCAGAAAATGAGGAGCATTCTTCATCAGTCCCTTGGAGTCATGGTTGGTCATTGTGTTAACTGGAGTTCTCCAATCTTTCAAATTTGGGGTATAAATTGTTCTTCTGGTTCACTTCACTCTGCATCAGTTCATACAAGTCTTCCCAGGTCTCTCTTAAATCACCTCCATCATTATTTTATATGGCATGATAGTTTTCCATTACACTCACATACCCTAATTTATTTAGTCATTCCCCAATTGATGAGGATCCTCTTAATTTCCAGTTCTTTGCAGTCACAAAAAGAGTTCTTATAAATATATTTGTGCATATAAATCCTTTTCCTCTTTCTTTGATTTCTTTGGGGGTACATACATAGTAATTCTATCACTGGGTCAAAGGATATACACAATTTGGTAACTTTTTGGACATAATTCCAAATTGCCTTTTCTAGAATGAACAGCTTCTTCATTTTACAGATGGGGAAACTCAATTCAAGAAGTGAAGGTACTTGCTTGAGGTCACATGGGTCAGCTGGGATGAAATCCATGTTCTCTGGCTTCAAATTAAGTGTTCTTTCTAGGGTTCTTTACTTATGTACCTCCCATTGTTGATTTGGAGTGTGTATGTATCCATGTTCCTTATGGGAGGAAGGATGAGGGAACAGAGTTGGAAGGAACCTTTGCAGCCTTCTAATCTAACATGGACCTAGGTGGGGATCCCTCCTACAACATCCCAACAAATGGTTGTTCAGCATTCCTTGAGGACCTCAGATAATGAGAAAAAAAACCACTACTTCCCTAATGGATACTTCCTTCTTTGAAGAAGATAAAATTGTGGTAGCTCTTCCAATATTTGAAGATCGTTATTATATCTCCTGCCCCACCCCACCGCAAGTTTTCTCTCTTCCAGGTTAAAGGTACCCAATTCTTTCAACTGATCTGTTATAGTATGATCTTAAAACATGTATGACCAGGGCCAGTGATAGATGAAACTGTAAAGGTAGGTAGCTTATCCTTTGGACTTCCTTCTTTTCTCCTCCTATCCTGAACTGTACTTCTAGATTCCTCTCTTCTACCCCTTTTCCTTTCTACCAAGTGAATGTGCTGGTTCTCACATGAGTCCAGACTAGTCTTATTTACCCATCAAAAGTTAAACATCCTGTGTTCCATTGAGGAAGGGGGAAAGGGAGAAAGAATGGTTTTACTCTTTATTTTAAAAAAAAAGTATTCTAAACCTAAATGTCAAAGAAAGGAGCATTTCTTTAGAGCAGAACAGAAAAAGAAGATTCTATATGAAACCATGAATATTATGTTGTTTACCTTTTTTGTTTAATGAATTCTCACATTACTTTGATTACCCTGTATGTTTTTGCTTCTTTCTGAACTTCTCTTACCTTCTGTGCATTTAAATGTTGCATTTGTCTTCCTGTCATCACTATTATTAATCCTCTCACCTTAAATTAAAAATCAAGAGAAAGATACGGAAAGATGGGAAAACACTTTGTGAGCAACAAACAGTCAATCTAATGAATCCCCACAGTAGTCATGTCAAAAAAAAAAAAAAAAAGCAAAACCAACCATAGATCTCTTACTGAACCTTCCTCCTTTCTGTCAGGAAGTAGATAACATGCTTCATCATAGGTTCTCTGGAGACATGATTGTGCCTTGCATTGATCAGGGTTCTTTCCCCCCCTTTTTTTTCTTTATAATTTTATTGTTCCTGTACAATTATTCTCCTGGTTTTGTTTACTTTGTGCTTCATTTCTCTGAAAAGATTGTCTCTTTTCTCAGGTTAGATTTGGCTAACCCATTCTGAAATGTTAATGGATACTAATGATGCTGGGTTATTCTATTCTGGAATCATATTTGCACTTTCATAAAAGCCCTTCTGAAAATGAGTTTAATCTTAAAGCCAAAGAATAACTCTGGTGGTGGAAATTATAGGCAGGTGAGAGATGATGAAACAGGTGGGTCATTTTCAGAGTTAGGCAGCACCTACCACCATCCATACATAATTACAGAGTTAGAAGGGATTGCAAGGTCTTCAAGTGAGTGCTTGGAAAAATGTTGTAAAGGAGATTCCTAAACTGGTGTGTCAGAAGTACAACCTAAGTCCAAAAATTAATCTCTAATGCAATGGTTTTTAACAAAGGGTCACTCAGATGCTGCTTGAGAAGAGTAGGACTTTGCTACCTGATAAAATGGTTCCTTTCACTTACAGATAGATCTGTAATCTCATCATTGTAGATACTCATCCATTGCAACAAAGCTTTCAACTCTCTTCAAAAGTTGTTATAACCAAAAAATGTATTATTCTGTAGTCAACCTGCTTGTGAATACATAGGAACTGAGCTAGGCTAGTAGACAAAATATTCAGTATCGTACAGTCTATGTTCACAGAATGTCTAGTTTGGAAGGACCTGTCAGAGCTTGCATTCTGTTTTCACTGCCTTCTAGACCCCACAATTATTTTCAGACCATGAATAAAGTATAAGTGTGGAGTCTTCCTATTGCTCCAAATTCATACATGCACACTTATGGACACACACAAATACTGTAGAGTATAAACTCCTTGAGGGCAGGAATTATTTCATTTTTGTCTTTGTATTCCCAGTGCCTAGCATTAAGTGAGTGCTTAATAAATTCTCATTGAATCAAAACATACAAATTAAAAGTAAAGAAACATCAGAGGTGCACACATTTAACCCACATGGACACTATTTGTTACTTGGCATTCCTTTTAACTGGCCTTTCTTGGGATCTTAACTGGTTTTAGAACCTCAAAGCTAATGGGATCTTTGCTTTTGGCACAAGCTGCCAAACTATTAATGCTTTGAAAACTGAATGGAGGTTTTCTGTGGAAGTTTTTTGATCATTTATGGCAGTTGCTAGGTGGATTTGTAAATGATATGTCACCTGATTAAGGTTTTGTTCAGTCACTTTTAGATGAGGAAACTGAAGCCTAGCAAAGAAGTTAGGGGACTTGCTCAAAGCCACTTTGGTCCTAAGTACTATTGTGTGAAGATTTGAACCCAGGCCCTCTGGTTCTAATTCTGTTGTTCCTCACTAAAAAAAGAAAGTTTAGATCTTTTCTGAGTACATAGAGAAATTCAAAAGTGGTTTGGGGAAATGCAGCTAATTAATAGATTGATGATTAGATTCTGATTGGTTTCCTACTGTCTCCAGCATCAAATACAAAATGTTCTGTTTGACATTCAAAGCCCTTCATAACCTAGCCCCTCCTACTGGTCCAGTCTTCTCACACCTAACTCCCCGACATATCCTCTTGAGTCTAGTGACACTGGCCTCCTGGCTGTTCATGAACAAGACACCCTGTATCTTACTTCAAGCATTTTCTCTGGCTATTCTCTGTGCGGGGGATATTTTCTCTCCTCCACTCCAACTGACTTCCTTAGTTTCCTTCCAGTCTTAACTAAAATCCTACCTTCTACCGGAAGCCTTCCTCAACTCTTCTTGAATTCCAGTGCTTACCATCTCTTAACTACTTGCTCTCTGTCCTGTATATAGCTTGCTTTGCATATAATAGTTTGCATGTTTTCTTCCCAATTAGATTGTAAGTCCCTTCAGGGCAGGGACTGTCTTTTGCCTCTTTTTGTATCCCCAGTGCTTACTGTAGTACCTAGCACCTAGGAAATGCTTAATAAATGTTTGAGAGATTGATTGATGTTCTATGACTGACACATGCTAGTCTATGTGACTGTGGGTAAGTCATTTAACTTCTTAGGACCCAGGACAACTTTCAAAAGAGTGTAAATTGTAGAAAAGTTGCTGATCTGCGCTTTCATCTGTGAAAAAAGTCCCCCACCCTGATCAAATCATAGTTCTGGAACAAAATAGTATTTGGGAAATATATTCTTCAAATTCTTATTCTCATTGTCCATGAAAAAAGAAGCCTACCTCTATCAGTCTGAAAAACTATTTTCATACCAAAGACCACATGATGGAATTTGGTGCTCTGTTATTTGCCTTTGGATAGAACTTCGTGTAAGGATAGAATCTGGTTTTATACCTCATTTGTTGGGTTTAGTATTGGGGTGAGGAACTCATCATTTGGATTTAGTCAAAAGGCCACACTTGAGGACCGAGAGGACCACATGTGGCCTTAAGGCTGAAGGTTCCCCACCTCTGATTTAGTTACTAGAGTAGCTAAAGAATATGGTTATGAGATAGTTTTAATGCAGCTCTGGAATAATAAGAACCACTTTGGATATTCCTTGTGGATTAAAAGTACCCTTTCCCACTGAGGCCAATGATATTACAAAATGCCAGCCTTTCCTATCTAGTAGCCAAACTTTTGGTTCCCTGTAATTGAAACCTTTGAACTGACTGCATGTTGTGACCTTTTTTTATAGATAACTTGTACTTGCCACTATCAGTCTCCAGTAGAAACTAAACTGTTAGAAGTAATATAATCTATTGAATCATGCAAGCAAAAGCTAATTAGACCTACTCAGAGATGGTGTCTAGCCTCTCAAATGTTATCTAACTGCAAATGAGTAGTGTATGTTTGAGCTAATAGCTTTTCACATTCTTCATCTAGTAGCCTTAAGAGAAACTAATTGCCCAACCTGTTCAATCCTTTTCTTCTGGCTGGGATTTGTTTTGTTTAAAGAATGTGGTAACATTCATGCTCAGGATGCAGATTAAACCATATTTTCTTCCCTTTAAAAAAAAAGAATAAGATAACATAGACTATCCTATTTTATTAGGCAGTTATAATGCAACCTTATTTGTAGAAAATTTATATGTTAGGATGGAACAAGTATTGAAATGTGAAAATAAGTTTTTTAGCATTATTTTCTTAATCCCTCTATTCCTAGGTTCTTTCATAAAACATGTTGATGAAACAAAATTGCTATAATCTCCCACATTTCAAGTTCTACATAGTGCTCAGATGTGTCTGAAATATCTAAAATAACAAGAGGTTGATATCATGCTGAGTATATGTATGAGCTTTTTAAATCCATTTAAGATCACCTGTCCTACTGGGGGGAAATCCCAAGGCTTATGTGGATATTTCCGTTCTTTTATGGATAGAGCTTTGCAATATGTTAGGTTGGGATGGAGTATACCACCATTATTTAACTTTTTGTCTGATATAGCAACTGGCAAACAATGGGATGCTTTTGTTGAATTTTAGATAAAATCCCATTTCCTACAAAGAAGACTTTCTGGACTACCCTTAATACTAGTGCTTTCCTTTTACATAGCCTGGTTGTGCATAGTTATATCCCCCATTAGACTGAGAATTCCTTGAGAGTAGGGCCTGTTTATTTTTGTTGTTCATTTTTCTTTTTCCATTTTTTTTGTGTCCTCAGTGCTTAGCACAATGCCTGGCACGTAGTAAACATACTTAATACATGCTTGTTGACTATGTTGTTGTGAAATATTTTAATATTATATTTGTACATTTGTAGTATCTAGCACTGGAAGTGACCTTAGATTCCTTAACCTTTAAATGATAAAGTTGGCCGAGTTCACTTAGGTTGTTTTTAAAAATAGCTGAGATTTTTCAACTACACCATCTCTTCTTTTCCTCTATGCCCAAGATTTGGTATTGGATTGTCTAGTACAGGGCCTTTTAAATTTTTTCCACTTGCAACCCCTTCAGTGCTTCTTAATCTGTGGGTTGAGACTGACTTGGGTAGAGGGATTTTTAATTGTTGCTTTGTTTTTTTCCTGTTGAGTCTTGCCACTCAGGAAGTTTGAACTGTGTCACAATTACATTTAGATACAAACTCTCACAATCATAATCATTTTGGCTTTGTAAACTAATCATTTTATCAAAACTTCGTCATTTTTCCTATTAGAAGAGAATCAAAGGTAATTAGAACATTCATTTTAAAAAATTTTGTCCATGATGAAGATTTAGGAGTTTTAAATTGTCATGGAACAGCTCTTCACCTCAATTTAATTTGTTTAATCTCTTCCAGTTGTAAATATATGGTCATTATTTATACTCAGGGAAAAAAAAAAACCCAACAAAAAAGTAAAGTCCCTTCTAGCTTTAGATATATAAGCCACTTCTACATATTTTATTTATTCCACCCTAGCAAAAGGTAACATGCATACTTTGCAGCGAGTTACTGCATGATATATGTAATTTAACTTTTTTCTTTCTCCAGGACATACATACATTCATTCTCTCTCTCTCTCTCTCTCTCTCTCTCTCTCTCTCTCTCTCTCTCCAGGATTGGGGTTGAATTGTAGAAGGGGAAGGACAGAGAAAGAGTTGAGGATATAGGGAAGGCAATAAGGACATCTTCATCTCCTTGATTATTGTCACTCAGGATTGTTTAAACTAAGCCTCTTCTGCAGTTGAATTTTAGCTTGGGGGTTGTCCAGATGCAATGTGGCCAGTATCCAAAATGCTGAGTATGCTGTACTGTTAGAATGGAGCAGTTTTTGTTTTGTTTTTCTTAAAATAAAGGTCAAAAAAGATGTATGTGCCAGCAGGAAAGTAAGAGGTAGATAGAGGAATAGAAACTTTATCATTGAAAAGAAGAGGAAAGCAATAGAGTTTAAAATGGCATCTCTTGTTGAAATATTTACAGGCATATGACTAATAAAGGCCATAAAATCATATCAAAATCTTCTCAAACTTTAGAAGATGTAGTGGTTATCCTTCCCCAGCAGTTGGCAGCTGTATTTCTTGAGTTCACTGCTAGATCTCAACTTGAGAAAGAACCATTCCTTACTGCTGGAGCATGATAGAGGTATTATTTGGGCCTAAGAGTTTATGATGTGAAGAACATTCTGGACGTGATGATGCAGAGAAAAATGTGCAAAGTGATCTAGTCTAAAACATACTTCAGTTGTCTAAAACATCACAGAAAAATGGCTCTGAAAAAAATATTAAGCAGGCTAGTTGACTCACAGAATTTCAGAACGGAGACAGATTTTAGCGTATGTCTCTTTCAAACACTTTTTTTTTTGAGATGGGGAAGACCTCTAAATTAGTTTTATATATGTTCATTATTAGATTTACTATTATGGATGCCTTTTGTCTTGAAATCACAAATTGTATTACTTCAATCCAAATTGAACCTTTTCTTGTGACAAAAACAATAAAACAAAAACATACTTTGCAGTGACCACATTTGCCGGTGTAATCAATGTTCTGCACTGTTAGTCCACTACCTATCTGCTGTGAAGGGGATTGATGATGAAAAGACTTTTGAGCATGGTATTGGTGGCAGGCATGATATTTAGTTATTTCAGTCATGTCTGACTCTTCATGACCGCATTTGGGGTTTTCTTGGCAAAGATACTGGAGTAGTTTGTCATTTCTTTTCTCTAGCTCATTTTACATCCAAGGAAACTGAGACAATAGGGTTAGGTGACTTGCCCAGGGTCACACAGTAGGTATCTAAGGACAAATTTGAACTCAAGAAGATGAGTCTTCCTCCAGGCCCAGCACTTTTATCTACTGTACCACCTAGCTGGTGGTGTAAGGGTAGAAAAAGTAGAATGGTTGATTTTGCACCATCAAGTTGATTTATAGCTCCTTTTAGGGACTCCATTTACTTTTAATTGAAGGATTAATTTTTTACTTTTATAATGGCTTTGAAAACAAAGTAATAGATTGAAGTATTTAAAAATAAAGCAATTACGTCTTTATCTCATAACGCACAAACTTTACCTAGGATAGAAAGAGAAGGAAGTGTTGTGATTTGAATTCCACATCAGGGAAACCATAGATTATTCAAAGAAATCAAGTTTTCTCTCTCTTTTTTAAATGTTATATTCTAGATTAAATACTGTGAGCTCCATAGAGAGAAAAAGCCAGTATCTTCTCCACCATAAGTCTGTGCTCTTTGTCAACCTGAGAATAATAAAAGGAATAGAAATCAGTAAGAAAAATACTGAGAAGTCAGATCAGATAAGTGAGTAGTCAGATTGTAACCAGTGGTGGCCAAATGTGGTTTTGAATTTTCTCTTTTACCTGAAGAAATAAGCAGGTAATTTTTCTTTTGTTTGCATAAAAAGATTAAAGAACAAAGTAGAAAGCATCATTATGAGATCTTAAGAGAATCCTGTATCCCATTGAATGAGAAATTTTATGCTTCCTGCCTCACAGCTAAAAAGTGGTAGATTGTAGGTGTAGAACTGATGTTCCCAAACTTATTTGACCTACTGCCCCTTTTCAAAAAAAAAAAAATTACTCAGTACCACCTTGGAAATCTACTTTCTTTAACCCTTTCTTTTTTAAATTTGCATCATTTCAAAAAAATATAAAATATTTTTTAAAAGATACATCTTAAATTTAATGATTTATTATAAATTTGTGGTTTTTTCCAGCATTGAAATTTTGATGATGCAATATTGCATCATGTAACCATATAGTATCATACTGTAAACAAGTCATTACACACACATATTCTTGCCGATGCATGCTGAACTTCCTGACAATGCGACACACTCACCTGCCAACACTTGCTTGTTAAGACCTGTTAGTGGACTTGACCACTGATTGGTTATAACTTGCATTTTGTGTGTTTTATTTGGAAAATAATGTAATCACTACAATTTTAACTTTGTTACACAACAGATGAAATATGTATGAATGTTTTTTTCAAAATTTTTTTCTCTTCTTTCCTTATGCTTCTACCACCCCCTTATTTTTATTCAACACCCCCCAATTGCACCTGAGGCTACTATCGCCCCCTTAAATTGTTCAGGGCGCCCCCCCCAGGGGTGGTATTGCTCACTTTGAGAACCTCTGGACTGTAGAATAAAGTATACACTTTCAGGTGGGATTAATGTGTTGATTTATTTTGGCTTATTTTTTTTTTGTAAGGGAGACTTCTATTTGGAGAGTGGGATGAGTCATTGGGAAATGATAATGATATTTTAAAAAGTGTATCCAAGAATCTAAACAGAATAAGGAATGAAATTGATTCTTGATTTTTGTATATGGAGACAAATTTTCCATTGGGAGTTTTCAGTCATGTTCTGGTAGTTGTCACACCAGGTGGTTGGTCAGCTATGTGATAGGTTTTCAGGGACAGGCAACTCCCTGCTCACTGAGAATTTAAGTCATCTGCTTGAGGATGAAAACTTTTATTCTACTACTAGAATTAAGGCCTAAACTACAAATATTTCTGGAAGATATACTGTAATATTAGGGTTTTTTCCCATCCACAAGGACTTCCAAAAAGAGTTTTTAAAATAACTTGCTTTTTAAGAACTAATGCTAAATTATTTGTTAAAATTGGTTGGATGCGGTTTTTTGTCTCGGGAGTCAGGAGAAGAGATCACATCACAGAATGACAAAGCAGTGTGAGAAGAGAGAAAAGACAAGAAAGAGGAGACAGGATGTCAAGATTGCTCTGTGTGTGAGAGAGGACAGGGAGGTAGAAAGGGTAAGGGGGAGATATAAGGCAGGGTGAGACAAGAAATACTGGTGGTTTTTATTCATGATATTCTGCTCCATGGCCTTGTGTTATCTCCTCAGCTCTCTGGGTCTGAGTTCCTTCTCCATAAAATGCAAAATGAGGTGATTGAATTAGATGAACTCCAGTGGTCCTTCTAGCTCTGAAAGCTGTATCATCTTGTGTATGTTAGACAAACCTGGGCATAAAATTTTGTCTAGTAACTGCCACTAAACCCTTCTGCAGAAATTGGCATCATGATTGAGACACAGTATTTTGAATTCAAGATTGCTTTGGTTGGAGTATATTCTGAAGACCTAGTTTACAAATTTGAGAATTATAATAGCTAGCATTATTAGAATTATACAGATTTGGTCTACAAAGGTTACTAACTGGATTTTTGTGGTTTGTTTGAAGCTTAGCAAATAAGTGTGCTTTATTCAAATTTTCATTTCACATACTTCTCTGAGTCCTTTCTGGAGACCAGGACTTGAAAGTGGAAATAGATCCTTCCTGAGAGGCATGTGATGCAGTGGAAAGAAAGCCCACTGGCTCTGGAGTTTGAATTCCTGCATTCACATCCTGTCTTGATCACTTATCTATGTGATCTTGGGCAAGTCATTTATTAACCCCCTTTGGTCTCAGTTTCCTCATCTGTAAAATGGGGAGGGAGGGTTAATGGTGGCTTTTAAGAGAAAGTCCTTTCCCAGTTGTGATAGTGAAATTATGATGATGGAAAAAGTTTCCCAACTAATAAGAAAGTCTTGGTACCAGTAATGACAGAAGAGCCTCATTGGCTCAAGTTAATCTATGCAGTTTTCTTGATCAAACTTTGGCTTGATTTTTAGAGATAGCATAATGCAGCAGATGGAGTTAGAGGCGTTGTATTTTTTTGTTTTTTACTGTTCGCTTTTCTTTCTGATTAATCTTTATTTTCTCTAGAATTAGCTTTTAAACCGATTTGGTCTCAGACTCTATTTTGATCACGTTTTAATTTACAGTATCTTCTCTTTGGAGAAGATCAGGACAAAAAAAATCCAATTTTGTAATGGAGGGAACTAGTTGTCTACACAATAGAAAACTTTTGAGTCATAAATTCTATCTTCATAAAAGTCTCCTTCATAATTTTGGAAAATGACTCACTTTTATAAACTGTGCCTGCCATAAAGAGTTGCCAGAAAATGATCTAACTTGGATAAGCATGTTGCTTTGTGCAAATTTTCAGATGTACATACAGTAACTATTAGGAGCTAGCAAGAGTAAGAAAGATGGGGTGAGGGGAGCTGGTATGAATAGGGTAGGGTGTCTGGCATCCCAAATAATTATTCAAATTTTTCATCAGTTTTATTTGTGCAAAATGACAATTTAAAAATTTTAGAGTCAAGAAACCCTATATGAAGTTTTGTTGTTGTTGTTTTTTTCTTGAAGGAATTAGTATAACAGGTGACTTAGAGATGAGTCTGTTGGCATCATGATATATTGAACAGGACCACGAACTAGTCAGATGGGGAAACTTGTGCTCTGTTAAATCAGGGGAGGACAGAAATCTGTGTTGCATTGCTCTCTGTCCTCCCCTTTTGTCAAACTAAAACAGAAATAGAATAGCTCATTATTATCTTTAGCTCAGGTGCTTTTATATGTAGGAGGCATCAGAGACATTTTCTTATAAAAACTGTGTCTTTTAAAATCTTTTATTAATTTATAAGGAATTTTATAACATAATAGGAACCACACTTGGATGTGAAAAGAATTTAAAAGGAATTTATAGGTCAATTTCTGTGATTCTTTCTAAAATTCCTATCATCGAATAAAATTCCTGTTGACCTTTCAGAAAGGAGCATGGTAAGTGCACACGTGCATGCATATACATACATACACACACACACACATATATTCCTCCATACATAAACGTATACTTATATGTAGATTTTCTGACTTGGAAGTGGGAACCACAGGGTTCTTCTATTCATGATTAACCAACTTCATGACTTTAGGCAAGACACTACCTGTCAGTTTTCTGAGATGCAGTGCTCTAATGTCCACAGCAGGGAAGAACAATTAGCCATTTTGGGGTCAGTTTAAGCTTTAAATTAAAAAGTTAGTGGTAGTCTAAATCATGTCTCAGGCTTTGTGTGGGAGTGTCAGAGGTGCTTCCTTTATGAAAGTATTCATCAAGCTTAGTGGTTAGAAATGGGAAAATTGTAGATTCTTTTGAAACAAATGTAGTGTCATTTATTAGTCACTGGAGTTTGGCTCTCAAGGAGTAGCTCAGAAGGGAAAAAATTTAATTTTGAAGCATAATAAAGGACTTTTCTAATTGTTTCCTATTGGGCTACATATCCATAATTGTTCATTGCTTAAGCAGTTATGAATGGAACATGGAATGGGAGGTGGGACGGGGAGAAATGATTAGTCATCAGTCTGTTTTAGGATGTAATATTAAAACATTTTTGAAAAATATGTTCTCACTCATACGATGAATTAGTAAAGATCTCTTGAATCATTATCGATTCCTTAGGTGTAAAAGGGAGGTAAGGAACTATGATCTTTCTTTTCATGGGCTTTACATTTGGAATTCTGATATTCACAGGAGTGATATTCTGATATTCACAATAGTGTTGCTATTGTCAGAGGATATAATGTATGCAAAGAGTTTTACAAACCTTACAGTGTTAAGGAAATGACAGCTGCTTCTGTCATTATTATTAGTATTAATAGTCATTTCTGCCTTTCCTGCTGCTCTTGTTCTAGTTTTTTGTTTTGTTTTGTTTTTTTAAACATTTGTCTTTCTAGTAGGGGAATGGGGAAAAGAAAGGAACATTTATATAGCACCCACGATACATCAGGCACTGTGCTACACTTTTTACAAATATTATTTCATTTGATCCTCACAAACAACCCTGCGAATTGATGTTATTATCCCCATTTGACAGTTAAAGAAACTGAGGCAGAGGTTAAATGACTTGTCATGGGCACGGTCCCCTGGCTAGTAAGCATTTGAGGGGTGGATTTGAAATCAGGTCTTCCTGACTCCAGGCTCAGCACTCTATCCACTGAGTGGATAGGCTGCAGCTGCCTGTGTAGGAAGGAGTCGGTTGGTTACAGGACTATCTTTGTCTTCCTACCTCAGTGCCATGGGCTCAAGAAAAGCTAACATGAATTAGAATTCTCCCCAAGCCCATGAGCAACCTCAAGATAGGCATAGCACCAATCTGATCTCCCCAGAACAAGTCAGAACCCCTGAGGCTTTCCTGAGCCCCTTTGGTTACTGTTGCTAGGAAAGGACTCCTGGGGAAAACATTAGCCAGGCCAGACCATTTCAAATCAAACTTAAGGGGGTCAACAAAAGTCAGATTTGCCTTGGTGATGCCTTGAATTAAACAGCCATTTGGATTTGCTACATTTGGCTGTATTAGCCTACAAATCTGAAGTCGGATAAGCCTTCCTTCTGCCAAAAAGTTTTATTCCCTACACTTGACTTTTTTACATACTACAATTTTACGACATTACTATTAGTGCCACAGGGCATATGCATATTTAAAAAATGTGATTTCTTAAGTTTGTTAAAGCTGAATTCGAAACTTAATTACCTGATCTGTGGTTGGGTGGATGTGAGTATAGATTGCAGGCATGTTTGATCATTTTTCAAAACCAACCAAACTATCTAGAATTTTATATTTATAAGCCCTCCTTTGTAAAAGGCCCTATGCTCTCAGAAACCAACCAATAATGCTAAAATGACTCTCTGAAGAACTATCTGATCATGGAAAAACTGAATCAAATGATCTTGCTTGTCCAGCCTTGTTTCTGCTGTAATGGGAGGTCATCTGTTCTAACTTTCTTCTCCTTAGAATTACAGAGTATTTCTTTGTGAGGGACCAGAAAATATCAGGGTTGAACTGTCTAGGGGAAGAAATGCAATCATGACCCAGCCAAATCAGTCCACCAAGAATTTTTTTTAAATGTTAGCTAAGAAGAACTTATACTTTTACCTTTAAAATTGCAGTTTTCATATTCACTAGTGTACACATCCTAATGTGTCTGTTACTTATTGCTGAAATTAATATAAGTAGACCTTTATTAGGGGTTTAGGGTAATTTATGCATATAAGAATGGCTATTAAAATCCAAAATATCCCCTTCCACCTTTTTCCTATCCATAGTCACGTCAGAACAATAGCATTCTGCCCTATTGCACTATAACCCTTTCTTTTCCTATCACAAATGTGTTCCTCTTGCCAGTCTACTCAGCAGGGAACTATCTTTTCTTCTTTCTCATTTTAATTCAGAGAACCAACACCTATACATTATGCATGTGGGTCTGGTATGTTCATTTAGGGGGCAGTCCCCAAGAGACTGCTCAGAGTCTGGATTTGGGCGTGATCTGTGGTCTTTGCTTTTTGAAATACAAGAAGGGGATGTTACCTGACACTCAGAGAATCTTGGCTGGAGTTTTTGCTACACTCTCACTCTGGATTAGTTTACCATTATTTTATAACACCGCATTCATTTTTTTATACCAATTGTACCATTGTTTGCAGATGGAAATTTCTTTATGCTGGCAGGCTATTCATTACACAGTACATAGTGTTTCCAATAAATAGAATATTCATGTCATTCTGCATGTCAGCAGACATCAAATTTGAGTCTTTTTTTTCTTTTTATCCAAAATATTCAGAAAACTCAATTGAATTTAAAAATTATATTATTCTAGACATTATAAAATATTTCCCAATAAATTGCACCTAGTCCCTAGTTGTAAGGCTATTAAGATTTAAATCTAGAATGAGTTTTTTTGGGTTCTGAGTATGTACTAACTTTTTATAATATTCTGGGAATGGCCACACAAGATGAGAGCGAGGAAGGGAAGGAGTAGGGGGTCGAGGGAGCATATGGAGGGAATTTACTATAGGAAATTGAGCATTTAAAAAAATAACAAAATGCGGTCAACAAAATGAATGAAAATAACAAAAGTAACAAAATGAAGTCAGATAACTAGGCTAGGGCATCTAGGAAACTAGGGAACCCTAGAGAACAAAATTTTCCAATTCTCTTGCCATTGCTTTTCCTTCTGCCCCCTCCCCCCCCCAAAAAAACATCTTCATACACAGGAGATTAGACTATTGTATTAGCCTCCTGATTGGTCTGTCTCAAGGCTCTCTCCAGTCTAGTCCTCCACAGTTACTAAAGTGATCTTCCAGATCACATTTCTGACCATAAAGCTCCTTATTCTCAATAAGCTCTATTGGTTTCTTACTTATTGTAGTATAAAATGTGATTTCCTCTGTTTGGCTTTGACAACTTGACTCCAATCTATTTTTTCAGACTGATTATACATTATTCCCCTTTCTCTATCCTCCAGTCCAATCAAACTTGCCTTTTTGTTGTTCCGCACATGAGGTGGACACTTCATCTCCCATCTCAGTACCTTTGTCTATACTGTCTATCTGCCATGCCTGGAGTGTACTCCCTGCTTACCTTCCTTCACCTTTGTTTTTTTTCAAATTTCAGCTCTATCACTACCTCCTAATGCCTTCAGCTGCTAGAATTCTTGTTCTAGCAAATAACTTTGTATTCATTCTATGTATATTTATATGTGTATATGTAGTCTCTCTTGATAGAATGCAAGCTTTTTGAGGGCGGAGTCAGTTTTTTTTCCTTTATCCTCAGTGCCTGGCATATAATAGAAGCTTAAAAAATGCTTATTGGTTGGTTGATTGATTGGAATACACTAGAAATATTCTATGGATCTGTACAACTTTTGTGTTTGCATACAAACACCTTTTACTTAACCTCTAAAATAATAAAAAATAGTTTTCACACTCAACCTCTTATGGTCACCTGTTTCCATTTGTAAAATGAGGACATAGGTGGAGACCAATAGATGCAGAATGACTTAGCGTTAGCTAAATGACTGACTTTCAGGGTAACTGAAATGTCCCTTCCTAAGGGGATTTTGTTGCTTCTCAGAGCACCACTAAGACATATGAGATCCTGAAAAGCCTTGTGGATTATTTTATTTAGTGTACTTTAGTTTTGTTACTTGGGGCAGCGAGATGGTACAGTGGATAGAGCACTTGGCTTGGAATCAGGAAGACTCATCTTCCTGAGTTCTAATCCAATCTCAGACACTAGCTGTGTGATCCTGGGCAAGTCAATTAAATCTGTTTGCCTCAATTACTCCTCTGTAAAAATGAACTGGAGAAGGAAATGGCAAAGCACTCCATTATCTTTGCCAAGAAAACCCCAAATGGGGTTACAGAGAGTTGGACACGACTGGAAATGACTGAACAACAACCACTACAAAGTTTTGTTGCTTGATTTTTGACCCAGAGTTATTATTTGACTTAAGGGGAAGTTAATTTAAAGGGATAGATGGACACTTGAGCATCAGCATCATTCTCATGTCCATCCTTCCTCCCCAAATGGGCCACAGACACTTCATCTTGGTATAGAAAACCAACCAAAAAGTAATCTGAGCACAGAGGGCTATGAAAGGATCAGAGTAATCCTTCATTCTTTCTAGAGGTTCTCAAGGACAAGTTGTAGTGTTTTTTCCATTCCCACTGAAGAATGTAGACATATAAAGTCAAGGACACTTAGGAGAGAATTGAGGGATCCCAGCCCCTTGTGCCGTGATTGCCATTTCATCCTAATGTCTCACTTTTTTTTTTTTAAATCCAAATCAGATTCTGTAGACTCACTTATTTCCCAATGTCTGGCCAAGATAGATATCTTTATGAAAACAAACCGGCTGTAATGTTAGCCAGATAAGATGAGAAAGATTCTTATTGGCAGAGGGAAGCTATTAAGAGGAACAGATGGAGACGGTGTCTAAACAACGTGGTGAAGGTGTGAGGTTGCTTTTCTCAGTGTTGCTTCCTGGCTCCCCAAAGGCTGCTGGATCAAGCATTGCTGATAGACTTTTTTTTTTTTTTAAACAGGATGTTTCACCAAGCAGACTTTTTCCTAGGCTATTTGAAACCCATGATAGACACCCTGCCTTATGAATCCCTTCCAATTAGAAATTCAGAAATCAGAGTGAGAAGTGGAAAGCAAATGCAATAAACTCCTATGTGGTTGGAGTTATATAGGCTATCCTGGTTAATAAAACTACCATATGTCATGCATTTTACAAGGTGTCCTCATGTCTTTCCTCCTTGTTCCTTGAACAAGATGCTACGCCCCCAATTGCAGGCATTTTCATTGGCTGTCTCTGTGGGATTCTGTCCTTCCTCATCCTTGCCTCTTGGCTTCTCTGGTTTCCCTCAAGTCCTGGCTACAGGAAACCTTTCCTTGACCCTCTTGTTTTTAGTGCCTTTCCTCTGTTGATTATTTCCAATTTATACTGTACATCATACCTTGTTTGTACATAGCTATTTGCATGTTGTTTCCTCCATTAAGAGGAGATATCAAGTTGCCTGCTAGACCATTAGTTCCTTGAGGGTAGGGACTGTCTTTTGCCTTTCTTTTTATCCCAAGTGCTTAGTACAGCGCCTGGCATATAATAGATGATAAGTGCTTGTGGACTGATGGAAACCCTGTGAGACTGAGTAGTACATTTGTGTTGTTGTTGTGTCATTTAGTCATATCCAACTCTTCATGACCCCCTTTGAGATTTTCTTGGCAAAGCTACTGCAGCAGTTTGCCATTTTGTTCTCATTTTGCAGATGAGTTAACTGAGACAAATAAGTTTAAGTGACTTGCCCAGGGTCACACAGCTAGTAAGTGTCCAAGACCAGACTTAAACTCAGGAAGAAGAGTCCTTCCTGACTTTCAGCCTGGCACGCATCATCTTTGGAATAGGCCATGTTCACCTCAGCTTATATATTATGTGCTGTTTTCCTGCAAACTGAAATGCATCTGTGTGTGTGTGTGTGTGATGAGCTTAATAAAGATTGTGGATTAGGTGGGTTGATTGTACAGTGCTTTTTAGATCCTTTTGATTTGCTGAAATGAAACACATAGATATATGTAGTAATAGATGTGTGAAAATGTCTTATTTCAGAGAAGTGACAAGGCCAGCTCTGGAGAGTTGACATTAAACACTGCAGATTTCCAAAAGTGCAAACAGCCCAGCAAGTCTGAGTTCTGGGGCATTCTGTTTAGAACTTGATTTTTTTTTTCAATAGTGCTTTTGTCTTCTTGTTAAAGGTCAGACTATAGCAGTTTGGTAACGATATTTTTCCTCCCTACAAATTACTTGGCGGGGAATGGAGGGGAGAGAAGGAGAGGGAGGAGAGGAGGGAATTGCCAGGAAAACAAGCAGGGAATCCATGTTATGATAGTCCATTACAATGCTGGTTTTTCTAGATTTATGGTTCATAGCAAAGGAACTTGGCAAACTGTCTTTTGAACTTTTTTTTTTAAATGCAATGTGTGTAATCCTCCCTATTCAGCAGGAAAGAACTTTGAATATTTATAACTTTTTTATTTGGTTTCAATTTTTGACCCTCTGGGCCTGACGTGGGAAGATCTGAGTTCAAATCCAGACTCAGACATTTACTAGCTATATGACCCAGGGCAAGTCACTTAACTGTTTGCCTCAGTTCTTCATCGGTAAAATGAGTTAGAGAAAGACATGGCAAACCACTTCATCATCTTTGCAAAGAAAACTCCAAATGGGGTCACAAAGAGTTGGACATGACTGAAAAATCACCAAACAACAACAATAATTTAAGGGAAGAATAGAGATTTCTGAAGACACTCAACTTTGGTTGTCAGGAGAGTGAAAGATAACTTTCTGACTTCACTCCTTGTCTTCTCTGTTACTGAACACAACTGACTGATTCTCAGAATGATCTTTCCCATCCTTCCACATGTAGGCATTCCACCAGCAAAAGCCAGACAGGTTTCCCCAAGTCCTCTTCTTTCTCCTTCTCTACCATTTCATTTGCTGTTCTCATCAGCCCCACGATGTGTCCATAATCTCTATACAAATGATCCCTGGATCTTTATATCCATCTCTAACCTCACTCCTCACCTCCAGTTTCATCACCTCTTAGACATTTTACATGTCAGAAACAACTCAGTATCATCCTTCTGTTCTCTCAACTTCCCTCTTCACTATCAAGAGCATCATCTAGGCTCACAGTTTTGGTGTTATCCTCAACTTCTCATTTGTACTCACCCCATATATATATAGATATAGATATAGATATATAGATATAGATATAGATATATAGATATAGATATATAGATACAGATATATATCTATACATATATATCTATATCTATATATATCTTTTTTTTTTTTTAGGAAATTGGGGTTAAGTGACTTGCCCAGGGTCACATAGCTAGTAAGTGTCAAGTGTTTGGTCTGAGGCTGGATTTGAGCTCAGGGCCTCCTGACTTCAGGACTGGTACTCTATCCACCCCATATATTTGGAAAGAAGAAAACAAGCATTTATTACTCTGTGCCAGACACTGTGCCAAGTCCTTTACAAATATCTCATTTGATTCTCACAACAACTCTGTGAGGATAGGTGCTATTATCTCCATTTTACAGTTGAGGAAACCAAGGCAGACAGCAGTCAAGTGACTTGCCCAGGATCATATAGCTAGTAAGTGTCTGAGACTGGATTTGAACTCAGGACTTCCTGACTTCAAGACCAGCACTTTATCCTCTGTACCACTTCTAACATATATAATCAGTTGCTGAGTCTTGTCATTTCTGCCTTATCATCCCTCCCATGTTTCTCCTTCTCTCTACTCACACAGCTGTCACCTCATGCCTGAACTACTCCCATAGTTTTCTGGTTTGTCTTCCTGTCTCAACTGGTCCCCCACTCCAATCCATCATCCACCAAGCTGCCAAAGTGATCTAGCTAAAAAACACAAGTCTGACTGTGTCATTCCACAGCTTCCCCCCACATTCCCCACTCACTTCATAAACTCCAGGATCAAACATAAAATTCTCTATTTGACTTTCAAAGTCCTTCACAATCGGGCCCCTTTTTACCTTTCCCGCATTCTTATGCTTTACTCCCTTCCACAAACTAGGATATCGTGAACTGGCCTTCCTGCTATAACTAGAACATGATACTGCCTTTCCTGACTCTGTTCCTTTCTGTCCCTCATTCCTGGCTTCTCTGGCTTCCTTCATGACTCAGCCCATATCTCCCCTTTTATAGGAGTCCTTTCCCAGTGCCCACACCCTGACCACGCTGCCATTGCCTTTCCCTTGACATTAACTTCCATTCATACTCAGTGTGTGTGTGTGTATGTATGTATGTATATATGTGTGTGTGTGCATATATGTATATATGTATGTGTGTTTGTGTGTGTATCCTTTTCTGGTTTTTGCATGTTGTTTACCCACCTTTAGAATGTGAGCTCTTTTACATCAGGGTCCACAGTTTTGCCTTAATTTGTATTGCTAGTCTTTAGTACAGTGCCTGGCACATGGTAGGGGCTTCATAAATCTCTTTGACTTAACTGACTGACTTTGGTTTATCACTTAGGCTGTAGAACAATTCAGTGGATTTCCACCCATCCTTTCCATAGGATAAATAAGACAAGTAATATCCAAAACAATAACAGTGACTATCCTGGTCACTGTAATTAGTGTCTTGGGAGTTGTGTATTTTGGTCAATTCAATTTAGCCAACCTTTATTAGCTATCTACTTTGCAATAGTACTGTGTTGGGAATATAAAGATTTTTAGAAAATGATATTTCTAAATGTTTTACATGACTACACATGTATAACATATATCAAATTGTTTGCCTTCCCAGTGAAGGGGGGAGGGGAGAGAAGGAGCGAATTTAGAACTCAAAATGTGGAAAAAGAAAAAGAAGGTTAAAATTGTTTTTACATGTAATTGAGAAAACCTAAAATATTAAATTTAAAAAAGATATTCCTATCCTCAAGGATCTCACATTCTTCTGGTGGGGTGGGATTGGGTGGAAATAAGTACAATATGTATAGAGAAGGATATTACAAAATGGACAGTAATGCAGGCAAAAGAGAGAGCCAAGTAAAGTGCTTTTAAAAAAAAGGAGCCCCTAGATCAAAGGTATTCAAACAAGAGGCATATTTTTAGAAAATGTTATTTCTTAGGCATTTTCTGAGGTGAATTCTCTATTTCTGTATTGTTGTTTTCACTTTAAAGTTGCATATTTGCCCTGGTTCTGTCCTCAACCTCTCTCTCTCTCTCTCTCTCTGTCTCTCTCTCACATTTCATTTACTTCCTTGAATTCTACTTCAATCTACTTGATTTCCAAATCTCTACTTCAGCCCTCTCAAGCTCTAGACCCAGACTTTTTCACTTGCTCTTACCTCAAACTAAACACATCTAAAACCAAGGTCAGTATTTTTTCTACATTCTCTTCTTCTGAGTTCATTATTTTTGTCAATGGTGCTTTCATTCATCTATCTTATGTTTGATCTCTGGTATTATGTTGGAACCTTCCCTCTTTCTCATCTTTTATTTCCAGTTTGTTGCCAAGTCCTATCAATTCTGTCTTCACAATACTTTCTACATCCACCCCCTCCTCTCTATTTCCACTATCAACACCCTCATTACCACCTAACTTTTGTAATTTCTTTTTTTAAGAAAATAGTTTTTATTGACCTGTTATTCTTTTTTACATCATCAGAATATCTCCCAGTATATTCCCATCTTCCCCCTCCTAGAGAGATATCTCATATGACAAATAAAAATCAGCAAGACCAATTAATATATTGAGTGTCTGATAATATGTACAATGTACCATTTTTTTCACTTCTGTAAAGGAGTGTCTTTTCAGATCTCTTCTTTGGAAATATGCTTATTTGCTATAATTTTGTAACATTCATTTTTAATTCTTTGGCTGTTCTTTCAGCTTATTTTGTTGTAGTCATTGTGTATATTGCTTTCTTGTTTCTACTTCACTTTTTTTTTTTAGGCGAGGCAATCTGAGTCAAGTGACTTGCCTAGAGTTAGACAGCTAGTAAGTGTCAATTGTCTGAGGCTGGATTTGAACTCAGGTCCTCCTGAATCCAGGGCTACTTACCTCACTTCATATCAGATCATGTTAATCTTTCCATGCTTCCCTGTATTTATCATATTTGTTTTTTCTTATAGCACAGTAATATTGTATTCATGTGCCACAATTTATTTAGCCATTTTCCAGTTGATGGGCATCTACTTTGTTTTTAATAGGTTATCATGCTTCTGCAATATGGACTTTTCAATCTCTCCTTAATCTAATTTATTTTCCTTATGCGTAGGTTTTAGTTATGTCACTCAGATCAAAACATTTCACTGGTTCCCCATTGTCTACTGAGCCAAATCGAAACTCCTTTACCTGGCATTACAAACCCTCTGTAATTTTGTGTCAGCCTTATCTTATCCTATTTCCCTGACCATAATCTGTGTTTAAGCATAAACATCCTGTTCTTTACCACCTTCATGCCTGTGTTTATACTATTTAATTCCTATTCATCCTTTAAACCCAAACTCAAATGTTCCTTCTTTCTGAGAGCCTTCCCTATGCTCTCTATCTTCATCCCTTCCCCAAGATGATAATGAACTCTTCCCTCCTGTCTTTTCTGAAAAGTTTAGTTGGTATCATTTTGCATTACACGTGTGTGCATAGTTCTTAGAACTAGAAAAGATTGGGCACTTCAAAAGGAATTTGTATCTTTTTTCATTGCTATGAAGTCAGATTAAAAAAAAAATTCTACCCATCTATCTATTCTGAGTGGTCAGAGTGGTGCTTTGAAATGACTCAACTGCCTTATTTCCTTTGCATCTTATTGTCATGACAACAAAATATACAAATATGAAAACTCCTTTGGGTTTTTTTATCCAATTTGAAATGACTACTACTACCAGGTAAAATTCTCTGAGAAATTGGTTAAGTTTTGCTTAACTTGGTTTAGTTAAATTATTCTGCTCTTTAAATAGGAAAGTTGGTGAGATGGTTTGGCAATGTACTTAGGTGTACAGCAGGGTCACTGCCCCCAGGTCCTGTTGCAGGGATGACAGTAACTTAACTCCTAAGCAATAAGTCATGTCCAATCGCAAATTCAGTTGAGAAAGTTATTTTAAGGACTTTTGAATATAGATGATTAGGCTGGCGTGCTCAGCCACATTTGTTCCTCCGTTCTGTGCTGATCATTGTAAAAATAAAATTGTGTTTGTATTCCTAAAGCCTCCTTTTGGAATTTAGATCCTCTTCATTTCAAAATTTGGGCTGCAGAATTGTGTGGTATAGTTGAAAAAACGATTAGCTCTGCATCCAGAAGGCCTAGGTACGATTGACCGTCTGTGAAGTTTAATATTTGGTAATGTTAGGCAAATCACTTTCCCTTCTAGAACCTGTTTCCCCTCCTAAAATGAGAGGTTTGGACTAATGATCTCCGAGGTCCCTTCTTGCTCAAGACCTATACTCCTATGATGCAGGCACCTAGCCAGTGATGCATATGGACTGACTCATGTAGCATGAGTTCAGGTATAAAAAATTGTCATGCTTCTGAGAGAATAAACATAGTTTTAAAATGGTTTGGCATAGATCTGATACTGGAACTATATGCTAAAGTCTTAATGTTATGTGTGGCAGATTTACTGAAATAACCGACATTGTACATGGCTGGCTTTTGTTGCCCGCCTGAGATTTCCACCAGAAGTTAGTGGTAGTTCAGTTGACTTTATCTATTCATCTATTTACTCATTTGTTTATACATATATTCATTTATTCATCTATTCATTCATTTATTTATTGGGGGGGAGGGGTTATCATCTGAAAATCCTGTTTTCCGTGTCCTTGTATGTCCTTCCATCTATATTAATTTGAGATTTGGTAAATGAATGACTGTCCCTGTCCTGCAACCTTACTGGCTAAAACTGCTTTATCTTTGAGTAACCAGTTTTACCAGGAACAATGACATTCTAAAAAGAGTCAGTCATATCTAGAACTTCCCACTAATTCTGCCATGAACCTGCTCAGTAATTAAAAAAAAATAAGTTTTTATTGTCGTTAGGTTTTTAACCATCATCATAGTTTCCCCCAGTATCCCTCTTTATCCCAGAGAGCCATTCCATTTAACAAATAGTATTTAGAGAGGAGAGGAGAGGGAGAGGGAGGGGGGGAGAGAGAGAGAAGAGGAAAAAAATCAGCCTGAGCAATACATTGAAAAAATCTGTGCAATGCACAACACCTGTCGATCTCTCTCACCTCTACATAGGGTTGGGCTGAGACTATCTTCTCATCTCTTCTGTCATGCTATTCTTGTTCTTTATACTTTTGCATTACATTTTGAGAAGCAAATCTTCATATCTAGAACTTCCCACCAGTTCTGTCATGAGCTTGCTCAGTGATTAAAAAAAAAAAATCATTGTCCCTACGTAGTCTAATAGATGGCAACACTCAGTGTGTTTCTACATATGCGTGTATCGCTGGCACATGTTTTTCCACATGTGTAAGGTTGCTTTGAAGGTTATATTCTTAGTCACATATCTGTGAGTAAAAATTCCCCAGTTTACATACACTGTTAGGAAAGCACAGTTAGCAAATTGTGTTTTGCAACTTTCATATAGTGGAATGAATGTAGAATGTGGAGTCAGAGGACTTGTTTCTGCTGCTTGTACTGTCCGTATGATGTCAAGAAAGTTACCTAAGTCACTCTGATTTTGTTTCCTCACCTTTAAAATGAAGGGGTGAAAAGACCAAGAAGCCATTTTTTTTTGTTTTGGTTTTTTTTTTCCCAATAAGCATTTATTAAGCATCTGTTATGTGCCAGGCATTGCACTAGGCATCAGTTGGGGATTTTTATTGTTGTTGTTGTTTAGTCATTTCATTTATATTCGACTCTTTGTGATCACGAATCAGACTCTCAGATTCATTTGCTTTTGCTGTTGTTCAGTTGTTTTCCCATTTGGGATTTTCTTGGCAGAGATACTGAAGTGGTTGCCATTTCCTTTTCCAGATCATTTTTTACAGATAAGAAAGCTGAGGCAAACAGGGTGAAGTGACTTGCCCAGGATCACACAGCTATTAAATGTCTGAGGTCAGATTTGAACTCAGGAAGGATCTTCTTGACTCTAAGCCCTGTGTTCTATTTACTGTGCCACTTAGCTGCCCCCCTCAAATGTGGATACAAAAACAGAAATGACACAATTCCTGCTCTCAAGGAGATTACTTGCCCTTGGGGTAGATAACATGTATACATATTTACAAGATAAATGGGATAGGAACAGGATCTATGATTTTACTGGCATCCATAACTTCTAAATGTGGATATTCCCTCTACCATTGCAGATCAGCAAATAATAGGCAACATATAGCTGTAGAGAGTTGTTAACAGAAATTTAGTATTTCCTTTAGTTACTTAAAAACATTATTCCGAGAAGTCCACAGACATCACCAGCTTACCAAAGGCGTCTATAACACAAAAAAGGTTAACATTGTCCTCTCTTAAGTTACCAAGGAAGTGTCCTAGGGATCTATGCTTCTTGGCCCTAAGCCAAGAGATGAAACAAATAATGTATGCTTATCTAATTGCAATATAAAGCAAGCCTGAGAGGAATAACTTCCACATTGGGTTTAGAGTCAGGATTTGAAAAGATCTCAATAGACTAGAACTCTAGGGAAAACCAAATCAGAAGAAATTTAATATGGGTACAATGTAAAGTCTTAAGCTTGAATTAAAAAAATCAGTTTTATAAGTAAGTTTAAGATGAGGGAAATGTACCCAGATAACAGTTGATTTGGAAGTTTTAGCGTATTGCAAGCTTAATGTGGGGCGGTTCGATGGCACCATAGTGCACAGAGCTGTGTGCCTGGAATCAGGAGTTCAAATTTGGCCTCAGACACTGACCCTGAGCAAGTCACTTAACCCTCTTTGCCTCAGTTTCCTCACCTGTCAAATGAACTGGAGAAGGAAATGGCAAACCACTCCAGTGTTTCTGCCAAGAAAATCCTGGGGTCACAGAGTCGGACACGACTGGAAAATAACTGAACAACAAAAACAGCAAGCTTAATATGAGTAAACATTGTGATATGGCAGCTAAGAAGGCACATATAATCTCATGGGTAATTCAGAAAGGCATACTCTAAGTCTAGGGAGATGATGCTCTGCCTGCTCATGCCACATTTGTGGCATCGTATTCGGTTTTAAGTACTGCATTTTAGGAAAGATTGATAAGCCATTGAGTGTCTAGTGGAGGAGTGATCAGGATGTGAGCTCATGCCATATAGGGATTGATTGATGGAAATGGAGATGTTTTCCCAGGACAAGTCTTAGGAATATGAGAGCTGTCATCTCATATTTGGACCGTTGTCATGTGGAAGAGAGAGTAAATAAACATTCTCTGTTTGGCTCAAAGGAAAGACCTAGGAACAATGATTAAAATTGCAAAGAGGCAAATGTAAACTTTGATGTAAGGGGCAAATTCCTAAAAATCAAAGCTATCCAGAAGTGATAAGACCTACCTCAGGAAACAATGAACCTCACCTCCTTGGGGGTCTTCAAGCAAAGACTGAGTGACCACTTGACCAATGTGTTGTTCAAAGGCATTATTGCTAAGGGCTTGGGCTGTGCAAGATGGTACATGAGATTCCTTTCACCTCTCAGATTTTGTGATTCTGTGTGTGTGTGTGTCTGTGTGTGTCTGTGTATACACTTAGAGGGTTCACCTGTTGTGTCCATCAGGTTTCTCTATCTATTGGTATATAAAATGGTGAGTAGGGGAAAAGATTTATTTAACTAACACCTCCTTGATGGTCTATAGTAGGGTGGGGTTGTGAAATCCACCAGGATTGCCTACAGCACTAATAAAAATTGGTCTCTTGAAAGCTTTACTGTGGCTATTTCTGAGAGAGTCTGTCTCTGTCTCTGTCTCTGTCTCTTTTAGTTTCTCTGTATCTGTCTGCCTTTGTCTCTGTCTCTCTCTCTCCATTGTAATGGAATCTCTAGTGAAAAGAATGATGTCCCTATTTTTGCTTATCATTACAAAGGGAGACTTAAACAATGCTTTGTTTGGAGGACACAAATGATGTTCTTCCATGAAACACCCTCCCTGTTAGTCTTGAGTCTTTCTCTGCTTCCCTCTGGTTCTATTTGGAACTGTCAATGTCTCTCTTCCTTTAATTGACCATGATATAAAATGGGAGGAAGGGGACAGAATAAAATTAGCTTTATTATGTTTAATTTTATTTTCTCTGGCAATTATTTTTTAAAATAGGCACATGAAATTTTATTTTTCCCTCCAAAAGATACAAATACTCAATACCACTAAGAGTAAATTAAAACAATTAGAAGGTTTCACCTCATACCCACTAAACGAGCAAAGATGATGATAGAAATTGTCAGCATTGTTGTTGTTCATTCTTCATTCTTTTTTTTTAATAAATTTTTTATTATTTTATTTTTAACATGTGTTTTTAAAGCTTTGGGTTGCAAATTTTCTCCCTTCCTCCCTCCCCACCCACCCTCATTGAAAAGGCAAGCATCTCCGTACAGGTTATAGATGTGTAGTCATGCAAAACATTTCCATAGTAGTCCTGTTGTGAAAAACTAAGTATATTTCCCTTCATCCTATCCTATCCCCCATTTATTCTACTCTCTCTTTTGACCCTGTCCCTCCTCAGGAGTGTTTGCTTCGAATTATCCCCTCCCCCAATCTGCCCTCCCCTCTATCAACCCCCTGCTCTCTTGTCCCATTCCCCCTTATTTTCCTGTAGGGTAAAATAGATTTCCATACCCCCTTGTGTATGTTATTCCCTCCTTAAGCCAAATCCTATGAGAATAAGATTCACTCATTCCCTCTCACCTTCCCCCATTTCCCCTCCACTGTAAAAGCCTTTTCTTGTCTGTTTCTTGTGCGATATTTTACCTTATTCTACTTCTCCCTTTCTCCTTCTCCCAGTATAATCCTCTCTCACCCCTTAATTTTATTTTCCAGATATCACTCCTTCATCTTCAACTCACCCTGTGCCCTCTATCTAACTATCTATATATACATATAATTTTTTCCCTCCCACTACCCTAATACTTACAAAGGACTCATGAGTTACAAATATCATCTTTCCCTACAGGAATGTAAACAGTTCAACCTTAATAAGTCTCTTATGATTTCTCTTTCCTGTTTATGTCTTCCATATTTCACTTAAGTCTTGTATTTGAAGGTCACATTTTCTATTCGGCTCTGGTCTTTTTCACAGGAGTGTTTGAAAGTCCCCTATTTCATTGAATGACCATTTTTTACCCTGAAGGATTATACTCAGTTTTACTGGGTAGGTGATTCTAGGTTGTAGTCCTAACTCCTTTGCCCTTCAGAATATCATACTCCATGCCCTCCGGACCCTTAATGTAGAAGCTGCTAAATCTTGTGTTATCCTGATTGTGTTTCCATAGTACTTGAATTGTTTCCTTCTGGCTGCTTGCAATATCTTCTCCTTGACCTGGGAATTCTGGAATTTGGCTAAAACATTCCTAGGAGTTTTCCTTTGGGGATCTCTTTCAGGAGGTGATCGGTGGATTCTTTCAATTTCTATTTTGCCCTCTGGTTCTAAAATATCAGGGCAGTTTTCCTTGATGATTTCTTGAAAGACGATGTATTAGGCTCTTTTTTTGATCATGGCTTTCAGGTAGTCAAATAATTTTGAAGTTCTCTCTCCTGCATCTATTTTCTAGGTCAGTTTTTTCAATGAGATATTTCACATCCTCTTCTATTTTTTAATTCCTTTGGATTAGTGTTACAGTGCCGTGATTTTTGAAATTGTCCCTAGTTTCTAATTTCTCCATTCTAATTTTTAAGGAAGTATTTTCTTCAGTAAGCTTTTGGACTTCCTTTTCCATTTGTCCAATTTTGCTTTTTAGGGCATTCTTCTCCTCATTGGCTTTTTGGACCTCTTTTGCCATTTGGGTTATGCTGTTTTTTAAGGTGTTATTTTCTTCAGTATTTTTTTGGGTCTCCTTTAGCATCACTTTCAGTTTTTCCTCTACTTCTCTTACTTGCTTCTCAGAATCCTTTTTGAGCTCTACCATGGCCTGGGACCAATTCATATTTTTCTTGGAGGCTTTGGATGTAGGAGCTTTGGCTTTGTTTTCTTCTAGTTGTATGTTTTGATCTTCTTTGTCATCAAAGTAAGATAATATAGTCTGACTACTCTTTTTGTGCTGGTTGCTCATGATCTCAGCCAATTACTTGAGTTATAGACTCTTTGTTAAGGTAGGAGTCTGTTTCCAGTGTGGAGAATGTACTGTCCCAAGCTTCAGGGGTTTTGTGCAGCTGTTTTCAGAGATACTTCTAGAGACCTATAAATTTTCAGTTCTTCCAAGGTGCTATGATGAAGGGAGAGGTGTTTACTCCTTTCCTGGCCTGTGCTCTGGTCTATGAGCACTCTTTTCTTCTTAGAACTGTGAGGAGGATTTCCTCTCCACAGTCACTATAAGCTCCATCATGCCAGCGCTCCTCCTCGCCCCAGGACCAATACCCAGAACTGTGACCCAGATCCAAGCATGGGCAAAGCAAGAGAATCCTGCACCAGCAGAGAGATCCCTGCAATCCCCCTCTGATCAGCCACTCAATTACCCCTCAGTGTGTGGGCCAGAAGCTCAGGAAGCAGCTGGATCCTGTGCTCCTCTCTCACCACTGCAGTCACAGACTTTTCCCGCTGACCTAAGTTGTCTTTGGCATCCTCTGAGGCCTGCTCTGGGATCTCTGCGGCCTGTGCGCCCACCCTGAACTGTGCTCCTCTCCCAGCCCGGCATGATATACCTTTCTGATCAACCATCCAGGCTGTCTTTTTGTGGGTTCTGCTGCTTTAGAATTTGTTTAGAGCCATTTTTTACAGGTATTTGGGGGGGTTTGGGGGAGAGCTCAAGCAAGTCACTGCTTTTACTCTGCCATCTTGGCTCCGCACCCTCATTCTTCATTCTTGAAGAGGACCAATGACATCAGGAGAGTGATGCCTTGACTCGCAAGTGATTCGGATTTAAGTGAGGCAAAGCTGTACAAAGTCATCAGTCCCACTCTCTCCTCCAAAGTCATCAGAGGATGGACAGTGGCCCAAGAGGTAGTGGGAGACCTTGGCCTTTTTAAACTAAGGTCTTTCCCCACCTGTTTTCTGACTGAGTTGAAGAGGGTGTGGAAAGACAGGCACACAAATGATTGCTGATGGAAATTGTGAATTGGTCTCATCATTTTATAAAATGGTTTGGAATTATGTAGCAAAAAAAGTTACTAATCTGTTCATCCCCTTTAACCCAGTGACATTGCTACTAGGCATTTATTCAAGGAGATCAAAGACAAAAAAAAGTCTCAAATATGCCAAAATATCTATAGTTTCAGTTTCAGTGGTGGCAAAAAACAAAACAAAACAAAGTGGGTGACCATTGACTGGGAGGGATGGTAAAACAAATTGTATTATATGATTTTAATAAAATATTTATCTCCTAGAAGAAACAGCAAATGTGAGGAATTCAGAGAAAATTTCATATGAATTGAGTCAGAATGAAGAAAGCAGATGGAAGAAATAATAGTAACAGTGACCAAATAATGTATATGAGGCATTAAACTAAAAGGCAGCTGACCTAAGACTAAATGTAATTACCATTATTCCTCCAAAGTATAGAACTCATCCTGTCAAGTATCTGTGAGAGTCTGACTTGAGAAATGAGGGATTGGTCATAGAAATGAAGAGTCACCAGGCTGCCTAGGGAGGGGGCAAACTGGTCCAGGTCTGAAAAATGGATCAGGATAAACTTTCCAGTACTGCTCAGTTTAAGAACAGAGCTGTGAGGGGCTGCTATGCTTCCAGCTTGGGTGAGATAGGGAGAACCTGTCCTTCCACCTGCCTCACCCAACCTCACAGGGTTGTTGTAAAGATCAAATGAGATAATATTTGTAAAGTACCTAGAATGTTGCCTGGCACATAGTAGGCACTAAATAAATGCCTCTCTTCCTTCCTCTCTTCTATGTCCTACCCACACCCTTCTCTCCCCACCAAATTCATTACTGAACACAGTTGAGGAAACCCACCCTCCCTCCTAGTAATTCTCGTACTCATACTCCTCAAGTCAGTGACTGTCAATAGGGAGGGGGGAGATCCTTTTGATTCATAGCACTTGCTGATTATTTACATTGTAAAGCAAAGGAAATCTGAGCCAGCATCTTTAGATGTCAATATTTGAAGATCCTCATGAAATAAAAGCTGTCTAATGATTGATACCCATATTTTAAAATGGGTAATACTGCTCATAATCTTCCATCATCCTTCTAAGATTTTAGAAATGAGTTTCTGTTCTAAATTTGTGCTGCCTTTGCCTATCATCTCTTTTGCTTGGCAAGTAGATCAAGTGCTGACTGAAAAGGACACTTAATTAATTAATCTCTAATTAATTCTGTTTGTGTATAGTCATTTTGGTGTCCTATTCCTTTTCCCATTAGATTGTGAACACTTGGAGGTTCAAGATTCTTTTTGTCTTTCTTTTAATCCTCAGTTTTTAGCCTAGTGCCTGGCATACAGAAGGTGCTTAATAAATATTTATTAAATATTAATATTTATTGACTTGAAAAAAAAAAGCAAAGATCCTCATTACTTGAGCCCTGGTTTTCTCAATCTTGAATGGCTCCTATAAGCATGCCTTTTGGACAGATGTGTTCTGTGTGTCTTCTCTCTTTCTTCCTGGTATCTTCCCTGCCTAGTCACTCCAGACCCCTAAGGCACTGAAGTTCTGATTAGCTGGAAGGCTTTAAAACAAAGTGATTTCTAAGAAAAGGAACTTTTTTTTTTTAAGTGGTTTCTGTAGGGTGGCATTTGAGTTAGTTGGCACACAGAAGTTCCAGAGATTTGTGTGCCAGGTGCTCTTTGCTTTGATTGGGGCTGGGGACAGATTCTCAAAGAGGTCTTTTAACTTTGGGGAATTCAGGTGCTGAGTCAACAAGCATCTTGTTTGATCTGGGAGTTGAGACAGCAAGCCCTAAATCTATCTTGGAAATATTTTGTTTGCTGGTTTTTTTTCCCCCAGCAGAGTTTACTTATTAAGATACATGTGATCTCCAAAGAATTGCAACAGATTACAGTTTAAAAAAAAAAAAAAGCTTCTCTGCTGCCACCTTGTGAAATGGTTTAGCAGCTTTTACTTCACGGTGAAAGTTCAACATAATTTAATGAGAGGGTCCAGGATGAAAGGTGACCAGCTCTGTGAAGCCAAGGCATAGTAAATTTGACCTGGGTTCAAATCCTAACTCAGATATAGACTTAGTTGTATGGTCTTCAGCCACTCTTGGCTTCACTTACCTCATCTGTATAATGGATATAACAATAGCTCCTTCCTCACAGGGTTTTTGGGAGGAAAAATGAAAAAATATATATAAAACATTTTGGAAACATTTAATATATATCTTCAAGGTATATATATGGCTATATTTGTAGCATATATAATATAGTTATAGATTTATATATGACTGTGTATATAGCTTAAAGATACAGAAATGTTAGGTGCTGATATTGTTATTTTGTCACTTGAGTACAATTGGGTTTTATCTTTAGAGATTCTGGCATAATTGTGAAATTGTAATTCTTACACTGGTTCGTTATGCACCTAGTCTACTTAAGTGTTTCATGACAGCGACAATGATTTCCTGCTCTTTTTCAGTTGATTATGAATCTGAGAGGCACAATTAGGTGGTGCCAGTGGATAGAATACTGGACCCAGTCAGGAAGACCTGAGTTCAAATCCAGTCTCAGATACTTACTAGCTGTGTGACCCTGGGCAAGTCACTTAACCCTGTTTGCCCCAGTTTCCTGAGGCAAATGAGCTGGAGAAGGAAATGGCAAAACACTCCAGTATCTTTGCCAAGAAAATTCCAAATGGGGTCACAGAGAGTCGGACATGACTGAAAATGACTGAACAACAAAAACAAATGAATCTGAGAGAAACGTATTATCATGATATGTAGATCTTAGAATCAGAGAATGTTAGAACTGGATACAATCTTAGGGATTAGGGATTTAACACTTCAAAGCATCTCAGAAATGATGTAATTCAACTCCCTTGTTTCATAGATGAGGAAATAGGCCTCCTATCAAGATAGTAAAATAATAAACGAGCATGAATTAATTATCGCCCAAATCTCTCCCTCCTGCCCCTCAGTCTTGTATTTCCAACTACCTATTGCATATTTATGCCCTGATGTCCCTTTGGTCCTTCAAATTCAACAGCTTTACAATTAATTAATCATTTTACCTTTGAGCAAGACTTAACCCCTCATTCTGTTAGTGTTACAGCCCTCTGTCACCTGGGCTTGAAGCATTGGACTGATCTTTAACCTTTTCCTCTCACTCAACCCCCACATAATTAAAAACATTTTGTATTGGTCTTTAACTGGGAAGGTATTCTGGTAGAAGATGGAACTTTAGCTGAAACTTGTAGGAAGCCAGGGATAGCAGTAGAAGTAGAAGTAGAAGGAGGAGGGAGAGAATTACAGGCATGGGAGATAGCCAATGCAAATACTTGCAGTCGAAATGGAGTATTGTGTGTTTGTACTAATAGGTGATTATTAAAAGTTTGTTAAATTGAATTTTTTGTGTTCTGTTGTCAATATTAGTTTGTTTTTTTAATCAGGGAGTACCACCTTCAAAATAACATTTTGGTTAATTGTTTATTTTTTTTAAATCATGAATAATATGGCATTTCTGTTGGAGTTGGAGAAACCACAACAGTCCTTCTCAAAAGTGCTTAGTCACACCACTGCATAACAGAAGACATGTGAAACAAAGACCTGATGACAGTTGCCTTGCCAGAAATGAATTTAATTACTTTTCTTCCCCTGAAAACATCCTCCTTTAAGACACAATCATTCCTCATACTAAGCAGAGAATGAAAAAAGTTAAATCATATATTCTTTCAAATAAAATAAAAAATAAGTAAGACCATCGAATCAGTCACAGTCCCTTACTGTACAGCTGATCCCAGACATGATATGGGAAAAGAAACATCAAGCTGGATTTCTATTCATGATGAAGGATTTGCAGAAGAGAGAACCCTGGATATCCTTCATTATGCTCTATTTTCAAGGATACTTAAATAATTCCAGTGATAATTTCTCCTCCATTTTCCTTAAGGACTGACTGAGGTAGTTGGGGGTGTAGTGATAAGAGTGTGGGACTTGGGTTTGGTGAGACCTGGCTTTAAATCCTTCCTTGGATTTGCTGTGTGACCCTGGGACCCTCCCTCTGCCTCTGGTTCATCATTTAAAAAATAGAGCTAATAATAGCACTTACCTCATAGGGTTACTACAAGCTAAGATATATAAAGTACTTTACAAAACTTAAAACACTGTATAAATGCTACTTCTTGTTGCTGTTACTGCTGCTACAGCTGCTGCTGCTGCTGCTGCTGCCACTACTATTGCTACTACTACCTTCTTTTAAAAATGAGTCTATGTCTTGCCAGATGAATATCCTAACTGTCCCTCCTCCCACCCACCCCCACAAAACTTTTGGTGTGAGATTAAGATTGTTCAGCTTTACTTCAAACTATTTCCCTTTTGTAATATGTTCTACCCAAATTGAATTAGTGGTTGTTTCAGAAACTCTATACTGCACCTCCTGCTTCTTGTATTTTCCCCAAGTCTTTTTCTGAGCCTGTAACATACTCAGTCTTTGCATCATTGCATCTCAAAGTGCTTATCCTTCTAGTTGAATGCTTAACTCCTAGCTTCCATGAAGGTTTTCCTGACCATTCCCATCACCACCATTTGTTAGTGTATTCTCTCTCTTGGTCTCTGTCTATGTGTCTTTTGCTGTCTCTGTCTCTCTATGTCTGTATCTATTTCTCTAGTCCTGTTTCTGTCTTGTCTATCTCTGTCTCTCCTCCTCCCTTCCTCCTCCCCTTCTTTTCCTCTCTTCCCTCCTCCCCTCTCCCTCCCCATTCTGACCTTCCTCCCTCTCTCCATCCTCCCCCAATAGAATGTTAAGGTCCTGGAGGAGAGGGACTGTTTTATACCTTTGTCCCCCCAGCACCTACTAAGCACACTGCCTTGAAAATAAATAGGTGCTTCTTGAATTAATGGGCTGGAGGAGAAAGGTGGGGTGGGAGAGAACCTCCTGCTCTAATCTACAATTCATGTCTGGTTGTTTTTTTTTTCCCTTTAAAAATTGTCTCCCTATTGCCACAATCACAGGATTGTTTGGAGTTCTAGGTTGAGCACCATTTTCTTAGTAATTATATTTTTAAAAATCTGCCTCTAAATGGGGGTGGAGAGAGGAAGAATGATGAGAAAGGCAGAGTAATGCTAAGAGCCTAAATTTTCAGTACCTACCGGGGCCATCTCTCCCCTACCGTCTTCTATTAAAAGCATAAACATTGTGACTTATTTTGCAGTTAGAATTGTGTGTACGGTATGGATTAACCTAGGAATGGGAATATATTTCACTGTGTTATAAATTGTTATTTAGGCCAAACTCCATGAAGAAAGTCAGACAAACAATGTTAGTCATTCTAGGAATTGACTACCTGGTGCTTGCTTTTTCTTGTTCTTTCTGGCCAGGGTTCTGTTATCTTGAAAAAAGAAAAAGCTTTGTGCTGCCAGTGGAAATTATAGCCCTGGACTTACTTTTAGCTAGTTTCGTGATACTGAAAAGTATTAGATTAAAAGTTTCAAGCTACCAACCCAAATACTTTTTTTTTTCTTGGATTGCTTTCTATTTGGAACTCATGACTGAGTAACATAATTCAAGATGGCTAATGAGGTGGCAATTTTACTTGACTAGGAGAGTTGAATATTGGCAGATTTATTTAAGTTGCTTTGGTTTAGAGAAAATAAGCAGTGGCTGGATTGATGTTTTCTGTCTGGTTGAATCCTATAGCATATCTGAGTTTAGACTGAAGCACATAAAGGTGTTTGCCCAAGCTTGCTATAGGGGAAACAATCAGGGACCTAGGTTCAAATCATGGCTGTACAACTCAATATCTTCTCTTGTCTCTACTCTGTCTTCCATGAGATCATTATCATCTCTCTGCAGATGATGGATTCATCTCCTAGATCCATCCCCAGTCCTTCTTCTGAGCCCTAGTCCTATGTCACCATATGCATATTTGACATTTTGAATTGGATGTTGGACAAGAACATCCAACTCGACATGTCTCAAAGAAAAGTCATGATCTTTTCTCTCTATTTCTGCCAAGGACACCACCAGTCTTCTAATCACCCAGATTTACAACCTTGGTGTCACCCTTGACTTCTTAATTTGACTCCATATAGCCTATCATTTGCCAACTGTGATGTATTAAAGTTTGAGAGGCTATTTTCTGGGTAATTAATCACTTTATTAATTATGCTAATGATTAGAGTAATTAATAGAAGGGGTCAGTGGCACTCTCAAATGTCAAAGACCACTCATGAAACCCACTCAGTGCCTTTGGAAGAGTGGGTATTTCTGATTGGTTAACAAGTAATGAGAGAATGAATATTATAATGAACGGTAGACCTATTCTAATGAAAGACTAGGGGAATGTGACTTTGATCATTCTTGTTCTCAGACTACCCCCAGCCTTGGGCAATCTAGACAAAGGATCTGTCCCCTTACCTCCCCTATCCTGCCCAGACTGAGCGGAACACAATCTCATTATCAGAAATGTCCTGCAGATACTGGCTTAATCTAGTAGAGAATGAAGGTATGGGAAGGGAAAAAACCCTGGATCTCCCCAATAATTTGTTATTTAGTAATTATTTCTCTCACAAATTTTATAATTTCTATCTCCAAATTTTCTCTTATATTTCTATTTTTCTCTCTCTGTAGTTACACCTCAAGGAGCCTCTTAACTGGACTCCCTACTTCATGTATCTTCCAATTTTAACCCATTCTCTACTCCATGCTGAAGTGGTTCTCATAAAGCATAAGCCTGACCATGTTACTCTCATGCTCAAAGTCCTGTGGTTCATATGAAATATAAACTTTTCATATTCTTACTCCAACCTTTTTTTCTTCTTCAGTCATTTCAGTCTTGTCTGACTCTCTATGACCCCATTTAGGGTTTTCTTGGCAAAGATATAGGAGTGGTTTGCCATTTCCTTTCTCTAGTTTATTTTACTGCCAAGGAAACTGAGGCAAATGAGGTTAGGTGACTTGTCCAGGGTCACACAGCTAGAGTGTCTGAGGCTAGGTTTGAACCCCGGTCTTCCTGACTCCAGGCCCACTGCCCTATCCGCTGAGCCACACAGCTGCCCACTACTGCTACTGGCCCCAACTACTGCTTCCCAATTTTATAATTAATTATTCTTCTTTACATGTCTTATGATCCAGCCAAACTTGTTTTTCTCATGAGACATTTTTTCTTTCCTCTTCACGCTTTTGCACTTACTGTCTGTCCATCAAGCTTCTTAGAATCTTTCATCTCCTTCAAAGTTGTATTCAGAAACCACCTTCTACATGAAGCCCTTCTCATCCCCCCCAGATGCCAATGACTCCTTCCCAAGTAACCTGTTAGTTATTTTGTAACTTTTTTACATGCTTATATATACAGAAAAGTGCCATGGTATAATGTGGACAGTGTCTTGGTCTTGGAACCAGGAAGACCTTGATTGAAATTCTTCTTGAGGCTCTTACCCACATAACTCTGTGATCCTGTGCAAGTCTGCACATCTGTAAAATGGGGGTTAGACTCAGTGGCTCTAGGGTGCTTCTTAGCTCTAAGACTATGATATGGAGACATTTTTTTCCCAAACTCCTTATGTGCACAGACTACTTTTTCTTTTTTCTTCACATCCCTAGCACCTTACCCAACGTTTGGCACATAGTTGGTGCTTGTCAATTGTTTGATTATTATATATATGGTGGCTACAAAGAGGAGAGCACCTTGGGTTTCAGAGGATGAAGGAATGAGTAAGAATATTGAGAGGTTTTGGGAGGGAGTGACAGAGGAGGGAAAAGGAGAAAATGTCTTGAGAATGAAGAGGGGTTGGGATGTGAGTGGGTGGAGTAGTAGCGAGTTTAAACAAGAAAATATGAAATAGCCATTTTTGGGAAAGTGACTGACAATAATTGGTGAAGAAAAGGATTGCCATGTATCTTTGAGGGTCTAGTTGAGTTAAGATTGCTTAAGTGTGTAGTGTACCCAGTAATTTTGTGATTTTCTTACAGCAGTAATCAGAAGACTATTTTAGAAATAGGGTTATACTGTATTGGCTGTTGAGAGCCAATTGTTATATTTTCAGCATGAGCAGTTACGCTGACATTCAGTTACAAATTAGGGTTTAATTTATTGTTTTGTCAGATGTCTAGCTTTAAGAAAGTAATGGAGAAAATTTTATGTTAATAATGTTAAAAATGTCACATTTATGTGTGTGTATATATGTACATATATGTATATATACACACACTTTTCTCCTCTCTCTCTGTGAGCTGGTTATTCAAAATTTACCAATACACAACTTCCCAGAACTATCTTAACTTTTGATACCAGGCAAAAGACTCTCGGTGAAATAGATTTACCCAACAGTTGATTGTTGGGTTTTCTTATGAGTTCTGACTTTCCTCCCTCTTCTAACTGAGAGTCTACTTCTCAGATTGTCCCTCCCCACCAAAAGTAACCAAATCTGAGCTCTTGTGTAGATCCATCTGAATTAACCCCCCCCATTTTAACAACATCTTGCTTTTAAAGTAGAATAGTTTCTATATTAGAAAATTGTCTATAAAGTCCAAGTATTTTATAGTTGTCTCTTCAGTTCTTCACAGATGGGGAGTTAAGAATTTTATTTCCATTTCAGTACAATTCTAATTCAGTACAAGGCATACAGTACGATTAGGAATCAAATTGAGCTGTTTCCCTCTTCAGCTGAGTTCATTATAGAAATACTTATTATTTGAGCCATGTTCTTTAAAATTAAGTTATTACAGAGGTCTGTACCTTTTGTTTACTCAGGAGTACATTGCATGAAGTAATTATTTGAAGCATGTTAGAGAGAATGTTTTCTGACTAGGACTGAGGTGTTGCTAGGAATACACATGTGTCTTAATATAGTGCAATAGACTAATCCCTTTACAGATGAGATGAGCATTTCATGAAAAAGGGAGCATCTGATGTGGTTTGTGATGTTAGTCACAAATATATATATATATATATATATATATATGTATATATATGTATATTTTAGAAAAAATTTTATTTTGGTAAATACTTCCCAATTACATTAAAAAAAATTTAACATTCATTTAAAAAAAAATGAGTTCTAAATTCTCTCCCCCCCAACCCTTTGAGGATGCGAGCAATATGATCAATTATACTTTGAAGTCATGCAAAACATTTCCATATCAGTCATCAACAAGTATTTATTGATCAAAATGGCCTGACCATAAGAGATTGAGCTACCCTCGTGTGGTCTTTTAAATGAATGAGCATCTCTCGGTTCCCAACGATCCTGGTCCTTGGAAATCCACACACAGATTTAAACTCTCTTGTTTATACTGCTCATAGCTCTTCTTTATTGTTTTTGTTTTTGTTTTTGGTTTTTTTAAATTGACAACCTACTAAACTAAAATCTATTACAAAAACAAATATTATAAAATACTCTGCTTTTTTTTTTTTAAAGCCTCAGTCTGACTGTTTTAGTTCAGTTGTTTTGATTGTGTCCAACTCTTTGTTGACTCTGTTTGCGGTTTTCTTAGCAAAGGTGCTAGAGTGGTTTGCCATTTCCTTCTCAGCTCATTTTACAAATGAGGAACTGAGGCAAACACTGTAAAGTGACTTGCTGAAGGTCACACAGATAGTAAGTGTCTGAGATCAGATTTGAACTCAGTAAAATGGGTCTTTCTGACTTCAGGTCTGGCACTCTATCCACTGGGCCACCTAGCTGCCCTGAGAATGATTGTTACAGGGGTTCTTAACCTGGGGTTCATATATGTCTGAGGGAATGATAAATAAATTTTGGGGGATCTATGACTCTGTTCTTTTAAAAATATTTTCTAACTATAATTCAATGTAATTAGTTTCCTATATGATATTATACATTTCATTTTATGCCTCTAAAACCATTCTGAAAAAGGGTTTACAGACTTCACCAGAATACCAAAGTGGTCTATGACACAAAGAAAAGATTAAGAAAGCTTATTTTAAAAGTTAAATGTATTTTGTAAACATATTAAAGTAATATTTTAAAAGTTATTACTTATTCCATGAAGTCAGAAATAATCATGTTTTGAGTAAAGACCTGACTAGTTAAGGTAAACAGTGAGAGAAACAGCAAATGTATATACTTTGCCTCTATTTTGCTTTAAAGCCAATTATTTTATTTTGTTTCAAATTACTCCCCATCACGTACTCAGCTTTCTACTCAAACTGGTCTACTAGGTCTTTCCTGTACATATTCCATCTTCCCTCTCCATGCCCATCTGGTTTGGCTCAGACTCCCTCCTCATCTCCCTCAGCCTCTTAGAATCCATGGTTTCTTTCCAAGCACAGCTCATGTGTCACCTTTTCCTGACACACCTCCCCCCTCTCAAATCGGTAGTAGTTTCAAAAGATATTTGTATTACTTATATACTTGGTGTTTCTCTTATCTGAGCGTATCTTAAGATAATACATTTAAAGCTGGAATGGCCCAGTCATTTCATTTTACCAGTAAGGAACATGGAACCCATCTGGGCTAAGTGACTGGCCCCAAGCTCACGCAGATAGGAAGAAGAAGAGATACAATTCAAGCCCTAGGACTCTAACTTCAAATTCAGCATCCGTATCACTACCACATTTTATTCCCCAGTAAAATCTAGTAAACTCCTGGAGGCCTAGGAAGACTGGTTTGTTTGTGTCTTTGTCTCGCACGTGGTTAATATACGTTTGTGGACATGCATTGAAATGTAACTGCTTAATTAGAGCTCTGTATATTTTCTGTGTGTTTGCTTGATGGGTGTTTATGGAAAGCTCAGTCCAGCTACTGTATCCCAAATCTACTAATACAGCCCATGGTCATGTTGTAATATCATTGATCTAGAAAAACCCATGGGAATGATGGATAAAAATAGAAGGCATCAAATGAGGGAAGAACAGTCAGTAGTTTGGGTTTTAGCTGTGATGCTCACAAATATATATTGTAAAATAGAATCAGTATAACATTACATGCATGCACACATATAAAGATCTTTATATAATTGGTGCATATGGATTGTTCCACATCTATGAACACCACCTCTTTTTTAAACAAATACCACCTCCTTTTTAAATAAAAAGGGAAAGGAAAGTGTTTCCAACTGGTTGCCTCTTTTTTTAAAAAAAACTGAAATGCTTGGAAACATGATTATTTTCATATTATATATTTGTCGACCACACCAGAAAGGATCCTGTTCTGTAATTTGTATTTTTAATTTAACGTATCATCCGTTTTCATGGAACGTACTGAGTAAGCTATTCCAGAGATAAGCTACGCACTTTGTAGAAGGTCATGGTGGTAACCCACTGATACAAGGCTAAATCCTTCAGCCTTGATGGGTTCCAAGATCAGTAACTGAATGTGCTGTCAACAAAGCGTCCACGTGCATTTCCTTAATTCGTGAGATTGATATGATTTTGACGACAGCTTTGTACCCTATCTGGGATGATGGATGGAATTGAGAGGGCAAGCTTTGTTTCATACTTGTGTGCTTCTGACTTTACACTTTTTCTTGTGCCATGAAGGGGGAAGAGTAATAAATCACTCCCTAAGCAATCTGACAAAGGTTACTTAAATCCTATCATGCACATGGTGCTGTGCTGGGGGCCTTCAGGAGGGAATGTACCGTAGTCTATATTGCTATGCTTTTGAAAAATTGCTTTGGCTGCTGAGAAGAGGGTGGATTGGAGTTGGAAGAACTTTGAGGCAAAAAGACCAACTAGAAGGCTATGGCTCTAGTCCTTGTAAGAGATGATGAGGAATGGTAGTTGTATGAATAGAGAGATTTTACATTCAATAGATGTTGTAAAGATATAAATACCAAGATTTTGCAATGAATTGGATATGCTGGGTAAGTGAGAGTGAGGAATGAAGATGACACTGAGGTTGTGACTATGGGTGGGTAACTGGGGAAATGATGATGCTGTTAGTAGAAGTAGGGAAGTTTGATATAGGGGAGGTTTGGGGAGGAAAGAGAATGAGTTTTACTTTGGATACATCAAGTTTGAGATGCTTTTTGGACATGTAGTTCAAGATGTCCTAAAGATAGTTGGTAATGTGTGATGATTATATTTCAGGAGAGAAATTAGGATTGGATGTATGTGTGTGTGTGTATATATATATATATATATATACACATACACATACATATATATACACACACACATATACATATATACACATATACACATATATACACAAATATATGCATTTACACATATACACATATACATACACACACACACATATATATACACACATACATCTGAGAATCATCTGCATTAAGATAATAATTGAACCCATGGGAGCTGCTGAGATCGCCATCTGATATAATATAGAGTGATAAGAGAAGAGGGCCTAGGACAGAGCCTTAGAGAATATGCACAATTGGTGGCCTTGATATGGTTGTAGAGTCAGCAAAAAGGACTGAGAAAGAGCAGCTGAACAGAGAAGATGGAAGACTAAGAGAGAGAAAATATAGAGAAGATAAAATATACAGGAGACGAATGTGACCAACAAATGTTGCAGAGAGGTCAAGAACAATGTGGATTGAGAAAAGACCATTGATTTTTGGCATTTAAGAACTCATTTGTAACTTAGATCAATCTCAATTGAATAATGAGTTGGGAAATCAAGTTCCAAAGCGAACATTCCAAGAAAGGAATGAGGAGAGTGGAAGTGGTGGCATCCAGTATAGATGCCTCTCCAGGAGTTTATCTAAGATGATGAGATGAGGAGCCATATGGCACAATAGCTTGACTTAGAATGGTATGAGATCAAATAGGAACATGTTAAGGATGGGGAAGACATGGTCCTGTTGGTGGGCAAACAGGGAAGGAACAAGTAAGTAGATGGGGCAAGACTGAAGATGATGATGGTGGTAACAGCAATGATAATAGCTAGTAGTTATATAGAGTCTACTGTGTGCCAGGCACTGTGCTAAGAGCTTTACAAATATTATCTGATCTGATCTTCACAAGAATTCTGGGAAGTATTATTATTATCCCCATTTTACAGTTGTGTAAATTGAGGCAAAGAGGTTAAATGGCTTGTTCAGGGCCACAGAACTAGTCCAACACTGGATTTGAGCTAAGTCTTTCCTGACTCCAGGCCCAGTGCACTAGGCACTCTGTGACCTAAATGCCCTAGATAACATGAAAGTGGGGATGATGGTGGAGTCATTCTATTAGAGAAGACTGGAGAAGTTGGCTGTGGCAAGAAGGGGTAGCTCTTTATCCAAGATTAGAAGAAAGGGACTTCAAAAGACAGAAATAAGTGGATGGAAAATGGTAGACAAAATTAGGGATGACATGAATAAAAGCAGACAGAATGAGAATGGAGAATAGGCCATTTTGACTGGAACAAAGAGGCAAGTAGTATGAGATGCCTGGAGAAGAAGCTTTGGAGGCAGGTTATGAAGGACCTTGAAAGAGATCTAGGATGTGAATTTTATATCTTATTCAATAGACACTGGATAGCTTCCAGTTGTTTTTGACTGGAGAAGTGAAGGATCAGAACAACATTCAAAAGAGTATTTGGACAGCAGTGTGAAAAGTAGGATAGAGAAGAACTGGCAGCCAGCAAACCAATTTAGAGGCCTCATTGCAGTCATGTCTGACTTTTCACAGATCCCTTGTGGGGTTTTTTTTTTTTTTGCAAAGACACTGGAGTGGTTTGCTATTTTGTTCTCCAACTCATTTTACATATGAGAAAACCAAGGCAAACAAGGTTAAGTGACTTGCCCAGGGTCACACAGCTAGTAAACGTCTGAGGCCAGATTTGAACTCAGAAAGATTCGTCTTTTTAACTCCAGGCCTAGCACTCTATCCACGGCACCTCCTAGCTGCCCCTCACAGAGAATATATAGAAGGCTAAACTAGTGTTTAAAGTCCACATGATTTGGCAACTGATTGAATGGGGGGTGGGGGGAGGAGGAAGAGAGCAAGGGAATAGCCAAGGATGACTTTAAACAGAAATTTAAGTTCCATTTTTTTTTTTTTTTTTTTGGTAAACCATTTTGCAGATGATTTCAGAAGCATTGAGGAAAGATGGCTTCTACAACTGGCCTTACTTAAAGGGGTCCTGAGCAGTGTGTTGTTCTCAAATAATAAAACATCTACCAAAGGAACACATTTTCTCTCTTTCCGGCAGCAGTTCTACTTCTTGAACATTAGTTCTCTCCAGTTTTGTGTGATACAGAACAAGATTTATTGCTTGTGATTTCCTGGATAGTAATTTGGATAGCAAATGCCTCAGTGAAACCAACTCACATGTCCTGTAATGCATGCAATAATGTAATGGAATAGGTAGTTTATCTCAAGGGATTTTTTTTTCTTTCCCACTTGATAAAATGACATATTGATATTATTTTTTCCCCTTTCTGAGCCAAATATTGGCAACATTCTTTCCCTTTTGCTGCCTCCTTTCCAAAAACTTAGATCCTAGCCTTTCACTTGTCTGAGTATAAGTCATTGATGGAGACTGCCAGCTCATTAACGTGCTGTGTCAGAGAAAGGTCGTTTGTTGGTTGACTACTTTGGGAGAAGGGACTCGGGTTAATTGTGGTTTTATTTCAATCTTAAGTGTATTTTTCATTCTTGCCACAAATTCTTGCTCCTCCATTTCTCCCTGTTGCCCAGGCTATTTAACATCTTCTCTGGCTATAGAAGAGCTTACTACCCTATTCTGACCTTGGGTCATAGACTTAACCCAATAGTTAACCAATTAAACTATGCATCATTCTCCACCTTTGTCTCCCTTGCCCCCTTGTTCTTCTGTAGTTCACATCCCACTATTCTTCAGCCTTAGATCACTGCACCATCTGCATTCTTAACTGCTGAGCACTAGATGAGGAAGTTTTATATTTGTTGTTCTTCTGTCATTTTCAGTTGAGTCTGACTCTTTGTGACCCCATTTGGGGTGTTCTTGGAAAAGATACAGGAATGGTTTGCCATTTCCTTTTCCAGTTCATTTTACAGATGAGGAAACTAAGGCAAACTGGGGTAAGTGACTTGTCCACGGTCACACAGCTGGGAAGTGTCTAAGGCCAGGTTTGAACTCGGTAAAATGAGACTTCCTGACTCCAGGCCCTTCACTCTATCCACTTTACCACCTAGCTGCCCCAAGTTATGCATACATACCACTATTCCAAATTGTTTTTACATCATCTTCATCCTCCAAGATATCCATCTCCTAAGTCCCTCCCCAAGAGCCATCTCTGATAACAAAGAATAAAAAGGAGTAAAAAATGCCCACTTCAGCAAACTAACAAACAACAATAGCCACGTTTAATATTATAGCCATAATCTCCCACCTCTGCAAAGAAGGGAGTAAGGTACATAAATCCTCAATCTCTTTTTTGGGGCCAAATTTAGTTATTATTATTTCACAGCATTGTTTTCATTTTTTTGTTCTTTACATTTATAGTTTTCTAATCATTGTGTCTATTGTTTTTCTGGTTTTGCTTACTTCAGTTCATATGAGTCTCTCTATGTTTCTGAGTGTTCATTATATTCTTTTTTTCTTTCAGTATAGTAATTTTCTTTGACTTTTATGCACTATAATTCATCTAGCCATTCTCCACTTAATTGGTGGTTCAGTAGAAAAAGTGCTAGCTTTGGAGTCAAAGGACCTGGGTATAAATCTACCTACTTCCCTAGGTGACCTTGGGGAAGTCACTTAACCTCTCTCTTTGGGCTTATGTTTCCTTATGTTAAAATGAAGGGATTGGACTAGATGATCCAAGGTTTCTTTTAGTTCTAAATTTGTAATCTGCTTTGTTTCAAGTTCTTTGTTACTATACAAAATGCTCCTATAAATATTTTGGTGTATAGTGGGCCTTCCCTTTTATCATTGGCCTTGTTGGGATATATGCTCAGCTGGAGGTTCTCTGAGTCAAAGGGTATATGGACATTTTTGTCATTTTCTCAGCATACTTCTCAATAGCTTTCCAGAATTGGTTTTTCAGCTCCACGAACAGTGTATTAGGGTGCTTGTCTTTCCACACTGTTTTATTCATCTGTGATTAACTCTCTTGCCCATTCTCAGCAGATTTTCTGATTCTTTCCTCAAGTTCCCAGTCATAGTTTAAATCCTTTCATTCAGTAGATATCCTTTACTGAGAAAACTTTTAAAAATTATTTTTTATTTTATTTGAGAACCACATTCTTTCCCTCTCACCTACCCCCCTGTCCCCACCAGTTGAGAAAACAAAACAGACAAAACCCCTATTACAAACATAAATAGTCAAAGAAATCAAATTCCCACGTTGGCCATGTTAATGTATGTATATATAAGTGTGTGTGTGTGTGTGTGTGTGTGCGCGTGCACACATGCGCGCACTCTGAGTACATCATCTCTTTATTGGGAGGTAGGTAGCAATTAATTTGAGCTCTCTGGAATAGTGATCAGTTACTGTGCTCAGAGTTCCTAAACCTTTCAAATTTGTTTGTCTTTACAGCATTACTATTATGGTATAAATTATTCTCCAGATTCTAATCATTTCACTCTGCATCAGTTCATATAAGTCGTACCACATTTCTCTGAAACCACTACCTTTTTTAAAATAGCAAAATAAATATTGTTCCATATCACACTCACACACACACATTCAGCTATTCTTCAATTGATAGGCACACTCTCATTTTCCAATTTTTTTGCCACGGAGAAAAAAGTTGCTATAAATATTTTTGTACATTTAAATCTTTTTCTTCTTTCTTTGATCTCTTTGGAGAATAGACATACTAGTGGTGTTATTAGATCTATTTCTGTTGCTTTTAGACTTAACCAGCCATCTTGTAGAACTGAGTTGCAATTTTTATTTTTTATTTAATAGCTTATGTTCCCTGTTTTTTACTTAAAGAGTAAAAAATAGCATTATTTTCTATTTCTTTCTCACAATTACAGGAGAAAACAACAAAATTCAATACTTTGTAATATTTAAACATAAAAATAATTTTTGTTTCTTCATTGAACTCTCCTGACTCCATTGGGGCAAAAAAGATCCCAAGCTAAAATGAGGAGTATTGTTGATTTGAATGGAAAAATTCAAGTATTAGTCCTAGGGCATGCTTTGGGAGCAAGTTTAAGGGGGCAGAATAATTGCAAAGATATGAGGGGGATGAATAATACTTGCTTATAGGATCATAGGATTTAGAACTGGAAGGGACTTTAGAAATAATATAGACTAACCCCCTCATATTGTATTTTATATTCCTCATTTCTTAGGAAACTGAGACCCAGAAAAGTTAAGTGTCTTGCCCATTATTCATAAAGTAAGGGTCAGAGTTGTGACATGAACCCAGGTCCCTTGATTTCAAATCTAGCACTCTCTTTACTACACTACATAATCAATGGATTGTTTTAAATAAATTTCAAATATATTTTTATTGTATACTTAAAGGAACTGACTTTACTCTCCAAGTATTAGTTTTATTTTCTATTTTGAAGTTGCCTATATTGCAATTAATATGCATGCTCCAAACATATTACTGGGGAAGTGGATAACTTTATGATGTGCTAGCCAAAGGAAGAAAAACCATTCTTTGGGAAAATTTTCCTTTGGATAGCATTTTGATATCACAGATTTAGAATTGTAAGGGACCTCAAAGATCATTTCATCCAACCCAATAATTTTATAGCCAAGAAAGCATCAAAATTGATGTGGTCTTTTAATGTCTTGCTTTTCAGTGAGTACTGTTTTTACAGTCTCCACAACAAGCAAGGTTATATACCCATTATATTGGTGGTAACACTTGTGGATTGTTTCATCCAGTTCTAGACTACAGATTTAAGGAGGGTATTGATAGTAGAGCATGCTGGTGATGTTAGAGAGCATCCAGAATCAGCCAACTGCAATAGGAAAGAGCTTTGAAATAAAACCATATGGGGATCATTTGAAAGAATAAAGAAAAGAATAAATAGAGAGAAAAGTACAGCTGTCTTCAAATATTTGAATGTCTTGTGTGGAAACCAAAGGAGACTTACTGTTGGGTGGTCCAAGAAGGCACAACCAAGAACGTTAGACAGAGAAGCAAAGGAGAAAATTTAGGTTTGATTTATGAAAATACTTCTTAACAATCCATGGGATCTAAAAGTGGAAAGGGCTGTTTCAGTTTGGAGGAGGTTCCCTGTCCCAGGAGGGCTTAAAGTGAAGGCTGGATAACCACTTATCAGGTTATTGTAGAGGATATTCCTATCCAGATACAGTTTGGACTAGAGACCTCTGAGTTCTCTTCTAACTCTGAGGTTCTCTAATACTTGAATCCATTCCATTTGAAGAAATATCCAGGAACAGGCACCCCAGTGCAGTTAAAAGAGCACCTCAGAGACCCTGGATTCCAAACATGGCCTCACTCTTTATCACTTGCATGACCTTGAGCAAGTAGTCCCTTCACCTCTCTAGGATTCCATTTCCACGTGTGTAAAATGAAGAACTTGGATTAGATGATGTCTAAAGTGCCCTTTCAACTCAAAACCTTTGACTTTATCAATAATTTTCCTTTTTAACTACCCTCAATGGACATTCAATAACTTTTGGCCTTCCACACAAGTGAGTCATGAATGATGATGTCCTTGGGTACATAGTAGCCTCTGTGCCCTATTTTCTTTTCTTTTGAGTTCCACAATGATTATTCAGTAACAAATAATCATAGTTGACATTTGTATAGCACTGTGTAATTTCTACAGCAATTTCTGTATGTTAATTTATCTTTACAACAATGAAGAATGCTTTACCCCATAAAGTGGGTGGAGCAAGTATCATTGTCACCATTTTACAGATGAGGAAAAAGACTCGGAGACCTGCTGCCACGTGGCTAGTAAGCATCAGAGCTGGGATGTGACTTCAAATCCAGTGTTATTTCCAATGCCTTATTTAAGAATACAAGTTCCACTCTACCATTTTAAAAAATAATCCCGCTATGAGACTGTCCTTTTCTAAATGTTCAGCTTAGATTCGTGCAACCCTAGATGTGGAAATGTTTTGTGGGTTCTTCTGCTTCAAGTATATCCCCTTAGTAACAAAGTGGATTTATGCTGTTCTTTAGTCAAGTCTTAGGCCTACCCTGCAAAGGCAACCTGGCCTTTTCCTTCTGTAGAACAAACACTCACATGGAGCTAGGGTTGATATCAGTGTGTGGGGGTGGAGTGGGAGTGGAGAGACAGACAGACAGAGACAGATAGATGGACATGGAGAGAGATAAGGAAATTTCATTGTTTTGTGGTTTTCCCTGCCTATATTCTTAACCCCTGCCTCAGCCAAAATCTCTTCCAGGCTGCTCATTACCCTGATGATATTATATATCTTAGCCTAGACCTTTTTTATGCCCAAATGCCATAAAATACGGGCTTCTCCATTTTCCAAAAGTCATCTTCCTGGAATAATCTCGAGTCTCTTGTATTTGCAGGTGGATGGAAGTCTGTCTAGTTGAAGAGCTGCCACCAACCACTGAACTGGAGGAAGGACTAAGAAATGGAGTTTACCTTGCAAAACTGGCCAAGTTCTTTGCCCCTAAAATGGTCTCCGATAAAAAGATCTACGATGTGGAACAAACACGCTATAAGGTAGCTGACTGGCTTTGGCTTCCCACTAAAACCCAGCATCTTGTTCCCTTCACTGCTTTTACCTTGTTGGTGTTCCTGAGGAGATTTTAGGGAAGGGGGGAGGACAAGGCCCTCGAACCAGCTCCCGGAATTTGAAGTTTTGGGACTCTTAACAGTAATTTCCTTAGGCAGCAGTAGTTTCTGGTAGAATTATTTGGAACTCTGATATTTGGGGCTTTCTTTACTCTCTTTTCATATCCCTCTCCCTTCTAATGTCACCTCTATGCTCTCCTTCATACTCTGCTTCAGTCATTTGTGAATTTTATTGGTACCAGTAAAGAAAGGCACTTGTTCTCCTTCTGCTTTCATTACAACAAAATTTATTTCTAATTTCTCATGTTTCCATTAAGGTTTTAAGTCCCCAGCTGGGACTTGAACTTGTGGCCCTAAAAGAACCAGTGCCAGTGTATTAAAATGATTAGAAATTGGCCACAGATGAGTGTGAGGCAGGCTTTCTGTTACATTTGGTGTTTAAAGAGAGGCATGCTGTTGCTTTTTACGTGCAGTGAGCATAAGGAATTACGTGTTTCATAACTAATTTTGTGAGGACTCTGAAGTGAAAGGCTGCTTTTGTCTTTCAGTGCATCCTTTGAATTCTAGAGGAATTCTTGGATGTGGCGGTATCTGGGAGCAGGGGAATAAGCAAACTACAAATAAACATCAACTCAAAAATCTGCCGAAATGTATTAGGTGACTATTATGTGGCAAATAACTGAGGGCTACATAGGTGAAAAAAAAGATACTGTCTTTGGCTACAGGGAGTGCAGTCTAAGAAGTGAGATGTACATGAGATAATGTGATCAGGGCACAGGAAAGATCTGGAAAAATGTTTATAAGAATATTTGAGGACAGAGACATCACTTTGAACTGAGGAAAGGAAGAAGGCCTCACTTGGGCCTAGAAAGGAGAAGAAACAGAATCTCCGTGTGTGGGAAAGGTGGAGGAAATCAACTCCAGGCAAGGGGAATAGCCTGCATGAATGTGGCAGGTGGGGAAAATGATGAACAAAGGCAGGGATCAATGAGTCTTGGAGAATGCAGGAAGGAGGAATATTGTGAAAGAAAGGTGGGAAGGAAGCTTGGAAGTGAATTGTGGAGGGCCTTAAATGCCAAAGGTTTGTAAAACACTCTCTAAAATAAGTAGTCTTAAAATGAGGAATTAAAAATATGGAACATGCCATATCTTTTATTTTAAAAAGAAATTATTAATTTAACAGTTTTTATTCCTATGAAGCTAATCTCAGATGGCCGAGTCCTTATTTCTCTAGTATTTGAATTTAGTTGCTTAAATCAGAATGTGTCAGATCCCAAACTGAATTCGTCATCTTTCCCTCCATGACAGTCAGGTTTTTTTCTTTTCTGATTTCTCTGTCTCTCCTGATGGCATTATCATTTTCCCAGCTGCTCATCTTTCACTAGGCCATAGATTTAAATCTGAAAAGGGCAATAGAGGCCATAGATAAAAGGACCATAGTGATCATCTGATCTAACTCCCTCATTTTTCAGATGAGGAAACTGAGGTTTAAAGAAGTTAATTGGGGGCAGCTAGGTTGCACAGTGGAGAGAGCACTGGCCTGGAGTCAGGAGGACTTGAGTTCAAATGTGGCCTCACACACTTGACACTAGCTGTGTGATCCTGATCAAGTTACTTAACCTTGATTGCCTTGCCCAAAAAAAAAAAGTTAATTGACTAGCTTATAGTCACACAGGTGGTATCACAGGCTGAATTTGGACCCAGGTCTTCCTGTATCTAAATCCAGCGAGCCTATGTACTAAATCATAATATCTCTCTTCTAAGATTTGAAATATTGGGCTTTCTTCTCTTTGTTCCCTATCAAGAGCTAGGTGGAACAGTGGATGAAATTAGGAAGAGCTGAGGTCAAATGCAGACTCAGACATTTACTAACTGTGGGACTCTGGCTGGGCAGGTGATTGAACCTCTCTCCCTTAGTTCCATCAACTTTAAAATGGGGATCATAAACAGCACCTACCTCTAAGTACTGTTGTGAGGATTGAGTGAGATAATATTTGAAAAGTGCTTAGTGCTGTGTGTGGCACATAGTAGGTGCTTAATAAATGCTTTGTTTTCTTCCTATCAGTAAATTCTTCCTATCCGATATTTGCCAATTGTACCTACATGATGTACTCCGTTCAATTAAACAACTTTTTATTGAGTGCCTACCATGTGCATGGATCTGCAAACCTTTCCCAAAGGGAATTTAAATTCAACTGGGAGCATACAGTATGTACACAGATGAACAAATACAAGATCATTTGAGAAGGAATAGAGCACCAGCAGCTTAGTGAGGTCAGGAAAGGCTTTACGTGGGAGATAGTACCTGAGTGAAGCCTTGGTGGAAGCTGAAGACTCTAAGAGGTAAAAGTGAGAAGGAAATGCATTCAACCGATGCAGAACAGCCTGTATAAAAACACTGAGGTGGAAGACAGAGTGCCACGTTTGGCGGATAGCGAGTAAGTTAATCCAGTTAGAACACAGAGTTGAAGTTGAGTGTGAAATAAGTATGGAAATTTTTTCTGGACCCTTACCATCAAGAGCTTCAAATGCCAAGCTTAGGAGTTTGTATTTGATCCTAGAGACAAGTGGGAGTCATGGAAGGTTCTTTTTTTTTAATATGTATTTTATTTTTTCCCCAATTACATGTTGAAACAATTTTTTAACATTTTTTCTCAAGTTTTGAGTTTCAAATTCTATCCTTCCCTCCCTTTCTCCCTCTCCCCTCCCTGAGATGGTAAGCAATCAAATATAGGTTATACATGTGCAAACATGTAAAACATTTCCATATTGGTCATTATGTACAAGAAGACAAATAAAATAAAAAGAATTTAAGATAGAAAGTGATAAGTAACATGCTTCAGTCTGTATTCAAACAATATCGGTACTTTCTCTAGAGGCAGATAGTATGCTTCATCATTAGTGTTTTGGGATTTTCTTGGATCATTGTATTGCTGAGAATAGCTAAGTCATTCACAATTCTTTATCAAACAATATTGCTGTTACTGTGTATAATGTTCTCCTGGTTCTGGTCACTTCACTTTGCAACAGTTTTTAAATCACCCTGCTTGTCATTTTTTTTTTTTTTATTTTTAGGCAATTGGCGTTAAGTGACTTGCCCAGGGTCACACAGCTTATAAGTGTCAAGTGTTTGGTCTGAGGCCGAATTTGAACTCAGGTCCTCCTGACTTCAGGGCCAGTGCTCTATCCACTGTGCCACCTAGCTGCCCCTTGTCATGTCTTGTAGCACAATAATATTCCATCACAATCCTATACCACAGCTTGTTTAGCCATTCCCCAATTGATGGGCATCCCTTTGATTTCCATTTCTTAGCTACCACAAAAAGCTGCTATCAATATTTTTGTCCAAATAGTTCCCTCCCTTTTTTTGATGTCTTTGGGATATAGACCTAACAGTGATATTGCCGGATCTAAGGGTATGCACAGTTTTATAGCTCTTTGGGCATAGTTCCAAATTGCTCTCCAGAATGGTTGGATCAGTTCATGACTCCACCAACAGTGCATTAGTATCCCAGTTTTCCCATATCCCCTCCACACAGAAGGTTCTTGATAAGGGGAATGACATTGTCAGATAAATTAGGAGTCTATTGCAATAGTCCAGGTATGAGGAATTTGACTGTAAGACTAGTATTTGAATTTAATTGCTCCCAAATTAAGTGAGAGATTAGTTGAATATGGGAGGAGAGAGAAGAGGTGCGAACTTGAGTGGTTAGAAGAATTAGTAAATGGTGTCCTCCACAGAAAAAGGGAAAGTGGAAGGAAGGGTGAGTTCAAGAGGGATGATAATGAATTCCACTTTGGATGTGTGAGTTTGAGATTCCTCTAGTATATCCAGGAGATGTTGACAAAGCAGTCGATAATGGAGCTCAGGAAAGAGAGCCAGGCTAGATATATAGATCCCAAAGTCAGTCATCTGCTTAGACATGGTAATTGAATCCTGAGGTGCTGGTTCCATTCCCAAGAGAATAGGTGGAGGAGAGGAAAGGGAGAAAGATAGAGAGTGTGAACGTAAGAGAAGGGGAAGAGGGAGACAAAGGGGTAGTAAGGGGGAAGATGGCTGGAAAAGAGAAAGTGGACAGAGAGAGAAAAAGTGAGAGAGAAAGAAAAATGAAAAAGAGATAGAGACAGATCCTCTTAGGAAATAAGAGTATGAGGACATGTACCATTAAGAAGAATGAGGAGGAGTCAGGCAGGTAAGAGGGTAAACAGGAAAGAGCAGGAAAACTGACTGGGAATGGACAAAAGAAGGTGGTTAGTAGTGTCAAAATGAAGATGAAGATGAAGACCAGGCCGTCAGATAGGACCCAGTACTCCTCTAAGACTTCTTTGCAGCGTTCCCTAGCTCTTCTTCCTGCCTGCCAAACCCAGGTAATTACCCATACTCCCATGCTTCTGCAGAATTCTGTTTATAACTCTCCTGCAGCTACTTCCACTGCCAGCTTTGTGTACATACTTTGTCACTACTAAACAATTATCTCCTTGAGTTCTCTGAAAACTGAAAAGTGCTGTCTAAATGGAAGCTTTGGTTACTATTGAGGAATAGAACCAGGTCCTCTTTCTCTGTATGTTCTCTTCAGCTTAGTATAGAAATTTATATGCTAAGTACTTAGTTAATTAAATTCATTTCTATTTAAAGAAAATTGTAACTGAGTCTATTAATCTAATAAGTCTAAAACAGAAACCCACAGAAATCGAGTTACTCATTAACATGTGAATTAGGTGAAGACTGAAATTTTCCACCTTTATCACTTCACTTATTCTATCATTCAACATTTCTTTAGACAGATTATTTTCACAGTCGTAGCCTATGATTTAAAACATTTGGGTGGTTGTTTGTATTTTTCCCTCAAAGAAAGAAGAGGAAAATGTTAATGTAATGATTATGACTAATTTGAAAGGAAGAGTGGTATTGTAGTTGGGGAGCTGGTTCTAGGCAGAAAGACCTGGGTTCGAGTCACTTAACTAAATAGAGGAACAAGTGCCCATTTCATTGGTAGAGGGAGTCTTCTCATTAAGAGTACCCTAAACAATGAGATCAGAGGTATGTACAATCTTCTTCTCCCTTACCAAAAGATCAAACTACAGCGGAGACAGTCTTTATGAGAGAATCATGTGTTTCTGTTTGAAAGTTATAATCCCAAAGTATTCTGCTGTGAATAAGATAACGTATAAAAATTTTTTTTTCTAAAACTTTAAAGACTACACAAATGTATGGTGGTATAATGATAATGATAAGGTTTTAGTATCTCCACAAATATGTTTGAATTTCATGTCTTCCATTTCATAGTAGCGTATTATCAAACCCTAAACTTTCCTTGTGTGAAGAACCTTATTGAAAAAAGTAACTTTAAGATGAGTATCATAAATTAAAACACAATTGGTTAAATTTTTTCATTGTTCTTTCCTGTGTGGTTGTTAAGTATCTTTTCCTCTAACGGTAAACTATTTCCTGTAGTTGAAAATGAGTGTGTGTATCTGGATATGCAAAAAAATACACAGGCATAGCTTGGCATAGACTTTTCAATGATTTTTGTAGTATTAGTGATTATGCCAACAAGAACAACGAAGGCAAGTCTCCAAGAAGAGGAGAATTACCCAATTAAGTCATTCACATATTTTGCATATGTGATTAAATTAGATAACTTCACATCTGGAGATTACACATGTTGAATCTTGACTTTTGTGTTCACAGACTATTTTGTTCAGTTGTGTTTGACTCTTCGTGACCCCATTTGGAGTTTTCTTGCCAAAGATACTGGAGTGGTTTGCCATTTCCTTCTCTAGCTTATTTTACAGATGAAGAACTGCGGCAAGCAGAGTTAAATGACTTGCCCAGGGTCCCACAGCTAATAAGTGTCTACTTTGAACTTGGATTTGAACTCGGAAATACGAATCTTTCTGACTTTAGGCTTGGCACTGCACCATCTAGTGCCCTCATAGACTATAGGATGATAGATTTGTAATTGGAAGGGACTTGTGAAGATTATCTAGTCTAGGCCTCTCATTTTACAGATGAGGAAAATGAGTCCCAGAGAGGCAAACTGACTTGTTTGAGGTCCCTTTTGAGTGGCTCTTCAAACTTAAGGTGTGTTTTCTTCAATACAGTGACTGAGCCATCACAATGCATTAAATAGACCTTTTTTCCCCCTTCAATGGACTTCTTGTCTCTGCCTTGGACATCGTATTTCAAGGCAAGGAAGGGGGAGAGATGAAATCTTGGAATTGAGATTTAAATGGATGTTTTTAAAAAATTGATGATGGAAGGGAAAGGATGCTTTCAACATCTAAGATTATAAGGAAACTCCTCTAGGCCCTGTGCAGTGATAGCATTGATAAAGTCTATTTGAGGACAAAGGTTTTTCATCCTATTTCAACTGCATTAATCCACAGACAGGCTGGATTCATTGGAAGAGAGATGATGGTGGGAGGAAGGAGGGGGAAAGGGAAGGAAATGGCAGAAGGAAGGAGGTTGTTGCCAGCTGTTGTGTGGGATATTCCCCCTGTTACTAAAGAAAGGTAACTAATGTTCAAAAGGGAAAAGAGACAGTAAGAAACTGCCCCTCATTTACAGTCAAAAGGTGTTTTTTAGGGGGAGGTATGTCCAAAGTCTCATACCAGCATTAAAAATTACCTAGAATAAAAATGAATAATGAAAACTGATTTTAAAGTTTTCTAGTTCCTTGTCAGAATGAAACGAGACATATATTAGTGAACAGAAAGTTTAAGCTTCTTGTTCTGCCATTCAGTATTAAAGTACTTCTCAAAATCCCTTTCAAATAATATTACATTGTGGGGTCACAGCAAAGATGCTAAAATATGAGGGCACTAACTCTTGGCCAACTTTCTTAATCTGCCAGCTAGAAATTGATGTATGGTGTATGGGTGTGGGTGGTGTTCAGGAAGACTAGAACCTCTGGCTTACTGACCCTTTTTCATCTACCTTTGGTGTCCACTTGTCATGCAGCTCTCACTTGTGGCTCCAAGTAGCTGTGGCATGTGCAGTGGTTACACTCTGGTAAAGCCCATATCGGCAGATGGACTAAACCAGGTTGAGGGTAACCAACAGACTTCAGACCCAGTGGTGAGTCAGGGAGATGACTACTCTATGCATGTAAAGACTTTCTCAGTGGAATGTGCAGATAAGAATAATTTGTTCCAATGACCATGAAGGCAGCTAAAGCAGGCACTGTGGAGTGCTTAGATGCCAAGGTCATCCACTGCAACCTGGGCCATCACTAGTCATCCTGACTTTTGTCTTGTCACTGGACTTCAATGACTCTGGAAGAGAGGAGACTTTGTGCAACTCTGCTTCACTTAAATTCAGTTCACACTGAGTCAAGGCATCACCTGTGAGGTCATTGGTTCTCTTTTAAAAGTAAGGACAGCCACAGAATAGCAACAATAACACTAGAAATCGATGAATGAATTGTTAAATATAGACTATCTCTCTATGGGCAAATTGGACTAAGACCTTAAAAGCAATGGTTGGCATTATGATTAAAAGCAATGATTAGGCATGTCTTATCTTTAAGAAATATGCTAGCAAGATATCTTGGGGTTTGTGGGCTAGATTTCTTTCTTGAGGACCATTCCTGAAACCCAATTCACTCTGCCTCCCCTTGATTGGCCAACAATAGGTCTCAGCCCAAGCACCATTTAGTAGTCATTGTTTGGGCCTTGATGGCTCAGGGTGAATGTAAATAGCAATTGTTTCTATTTTGACCAGAAACCCTGAGGTCTTCCCCTCCCAGATTGACTTTTTGTTTGTTTGTTTGACTAGGTAAAAGATGCCATTCTTTGCTTCATTTCTTACCTAGTCTTAATCTCTGAATGGGCTTGCTTCAGTCAAACTAAGACCTGGGAAAGACCTTAGTTTAAAAAAGCCAAGGTCTCCCACTGTATCAGGGCCATCTCCAGTCATCCTGATTTTTATCTTACCACTAGACCCAGATGGCATCAGAAGAGAAAGTGAGCCTGGTGACTGCATAGTCCTCCCTCACTTAAATCCAATTTTACTTATAAGTCATGGCATTCCTGATGCCATGGTCCTCTTCTAGAAGGAAGGACAAAAACAATGCTTTGTACACAATAGGTACTTAATAAATATTGGAATGAATGAATCTTCATGTCAAAGTGATACAGAGCTAGGTGATTTCCTTCTGGCATCAAGATTCTAAGAATCCACAGCAAGTTAGTAATCAAGCAAATGTGTTATTTTAGGATCGATGATTGAGTCTTTTGTTACTTAGAGCCATCAATTTGTGATTTTGAGCTAAAAGCTACTGCAAGGCTAAAATAGACCATATCTTTTATGTCTGATACAAAACAAACTCTTAACTAATTTTTGTGTGTAGAATAGGATTAGGTTAATGAAGCAAATTTATGCCTTCATAGGAGAAGCAATATGATATCATGAAAACAGAACTGTATTTTGTTGTTGCTGTGATTTCATTGGTATAGGGAACTCCCAGTAAGTAAACTCACTCTACAATGAAGATTGCCACCTGCTCTGCAATTTAGTCTTAGGGAGTTTGCTGAGATTCTGAGAGGCTGAATGACTGCCCAGGCTCACATAGGTAGTAAGTGTCCAAAGCTGGACCACCCTCCATCTTAATCCCCTGACTCTCAGACCATCTCTCTACAAACTATGCTATACCGACAGTCCTAGATTGGAAATTAATACATCTGTATTTCTGTCCTGTGTTGGTCACTTTACTGTCTCTTGAACTAAACAATCTCTAGGTTCCTTTCATCTCTTATATTTTCATAGTTTCATGGATTTAACTGGAAGAGATCTGAGTTCATTTAGTCTACGCAATTTTAATCTAGGTTCTGCCTACTTTGTTTAATCCAATAAACATTTATTTATTAGAAATGGTATTCCAGTCGCTATGCTAGGTACTTAACAAATATTATTTCATTTGATTCTCACAACAACATTGTGATGTAGGCGCTGTTATTATCCCCATTTTACAGTTGAGAAAACTGAGGCAGAGGTTAAATGATATGCCTGAAGTCACCAGCTTAATGTGTCTGAGGACAGATTTGAACTCGAGTCTTCCTGATTCAGTGCTGCATCCACACCACTTAGCTGTATTTCAATATAATTAATTTCCTTTGTAAGCCTGTGTATTTTATTTTATACATTTTAAAACATTATTCTGGGAAGGGGTCCAGAGGCTTCACCAGACAGCTGAAAGAGTTTTTGAAAAAGAAGTACTCAGATCTAGTCCAATCCATTCATTTTCATCCATTTATTTTACTGATGAGGCAGCTGAAGGCCAGAGAGTTTGTGACTTGCCTAAGGTCTCACAGGCAGTAAGTAGCATAGTCAGGATTGGAATCTGTACCCTTTGCCTCCCAATCCAGTGCTTTTTCTTATAACAGAATGGAGACTGAGTATGGTGGTCCATATTGTAATCCGTGCTGCTGGGGAAGGCTGACACTGGTGTATTGTTCGAGTTTCAGAGTTCTGAGCTTGCAGTAACCTGAAAGTGAATTAGGTGTCTAAGTCCAGCATAAATAGGGTAAGCTCAAGAGCAAGGAATGGGAGTGGGAGGATATGATCCTGCCTTAATAAGTTGGAAAATAGAGAAGGCTCAAACTTCCATACCAATCAATATTGCAATTTAGCCTTTGAACATCTACCATACTTTCAGTCTGGGAAAAATAAGGAGACCCAGTCTTTTAGAGAGAGAGAGAGAGAGAGAGAGAGAGAGAGAGAGAGAGAGAGAGA